>NC_137953.1:6124116-6634116 GCF_963924665.1 Micromys minutus
CACAACCATACATATATCATGGAAGAGGTAAAACTTTCTGGGGACAAAGAGATAAACAGAGAGAACAACAAGAAATGAGAAGCTGAGGTTGAATAGGACCAGGACACTCCACAAACATCATGCGCATGTCCAGTGGTTTGGTAACAGAGGATCTGATTTTCATAAGGCTCCCAACCAGATTGATTATCAACAACTGGAAACAGAAAGATGCCCAAGAGATGTCAGAATTACTTAGACTTGCCTTTGCATTACTTCACACCATTACAAACAAACAAAACAAAACAAACGAACGAAAACCAATCCGTGTTAGGCTAGTAGTCCACCCTCAGAGAGACCTGGCCTCTTCAGTTCTATTCATTTAATATTCACTACAACCTTTTAGTATCTTCACTAGATTTTGATAGCCCATTCATCATACTTTTCTTGGTAGTCAAGATTTAAGCACATACACACACACACACACACACACACACACACACACACACACACACACACACACACCAAAAACAAAACCCAGAGCATTGTCATTTCCTTTGACTTCTGTACCCTCAAAACTACTAATTTGTCACAGAAAACCAAACCTCCTGCCATTTGTTGAACCTTTGAGTATAGTTCCATTGTTCCAATTATTTTTAACTGAGAACATTCTCACTGACTTCAGATTATCCTCATTCCGGCTTGCATATACACAGTGGCATTTTTCTTTATAAAGTTGATAAACAATCTTGAACTCTGAATTGTGCTGGATGTGTTACTATGGCACAGCTGTGAGATGCGGTAATAAAATGTGAACCAGGAGTCCACATCAGGACAAACAAGGTCATCATCACATAACTGCTGACATCAGGGACATTTTCATCACTGGCTAATTGTTCTGTCTGTTGGATTGAAGGGTAAATGCAGTATCCATTATACAGAGAGCTCTGCAACCAGTGGGTTGTGTTGGTTGCATTAGTACTCTGTAAGTTTCTACAGAGAATGAACACAGGTTTAACCCTCCTTTTTATGAGTACTAAGCACCACTTATTCATTTGCCAGACTCTGCTCCATGGATAAGGTAAAGGCAAGACCAAGCTGTGATACCTGCTTAAAATCATTTTTATTGAGCACTTAGAGAAATAAACATGCCTTACACAGACAGGTCTATGAATGACTGAAAGTATATTTCTGGATATGAGGCATTTTAAAAGTAAAGAAAGGTGATCATTTTTCAATGCTATTTATCATACACACACACACACACACACACACACACACACACATACACACACACACACATATATATGTGTGTGTGTGTGTGTATGTATGTATATATAGTCTGCCATGTTGTCTCCACAAAGAAGGTTTGTTTGTCAGCTATTTATAACAGTCATTAAGGAACAAGGAAATCGAAAGAATAAAGTCCAGGAATCAGGAAACCAGCCACAAAGGATGTTGACTGGATACACTTTCTTCTCCTCAGAGCATTTGCTTCAACCTCTCATCATCTGTCACGTGACAAAGTCTTTCTGAGCTGTAACATTTAACAAGGAGCCAGGAGAGAAAAGTAGCATGCTTTACAGACAATGTGATATACATATGTATATAAAATATGTAGGAGCTCAGAAGGAATGAAATCCAGCAAGGTGTCATCTGATGTCCACCCAGTGGCCTGGTTTGAGAACTCTCTCCAAAAATGTTTATGTTCCTTATTATAGCAGGAAAATGCAAAAGCTTTGATCCCTGCAAGAAAGTAGTGATAATCAGATTATTACCAAACTGGTACTTTTAAATGTGCCACATACAATGAATGAACTTGGTGCCACACAAGTCAAACATTTACCCCAATAAATTCTTAATCCAATCGTTTTCTTGCATTTGTTCAATTTGCCTTTGGATTTATGGGGGAAAATGGCATCTAATGATTTCTTCATTTCTAATTTTCCCTGTGGGTCTTTTCTGAACATGGACACAGGCCACTTTGTTTTCTTTTGACATATCTGAGCAAATATTGTGTAAATGAACAAAATACCAGTGAGCCTTTGGGGACTGTAAGGACAGCTAACTAGACAGAGCTCACCGTGTGAGCACAAGGACCTGTGTTCAGACTTAAAGGGTAGATATGATGCAAACTGGAAGGGAGGTGAATGGCAGAGACTCACTTGCTAGCTCATCAAGCTGATAGGGAAAGCTGCAGATTCTGTGAGAGACAATGTTAAACATATAAAGTCAATAGCAATAGGAGGAATTTCCCAAAGTCCATTTGTGGTGTCCACATATTCAAACACGTGTGCATGCTCACACCTACAGATGTGCCAACTGCACACAAATGCACATGTATGGCATGGTGAGCTTTGATCTCATTTCACTGTTAGTGGGATGGTCTGGTTGGATGTCATGAGAAAGCTTGTTGGAAACTATAAAACACATGTTACTATCATGTTTAAATTTAACATAAAGAGGAACAGACCAGTCCAACTTAACCAGCAGAAGCACAAGTCACCACTGCTGTATCTCTCAATAGCTTGCTTCCAAACACTCAGGAAGATATTTAAGCCACAGGAATCTAGAAAATATTTATGCTTACATGAGGTAAGGCAGCCCCACTAAATTTCCTCTCTATGAATTATTATTTTCAACATTTGAACGAACAGTTGTTAGAGTGCAGAATGCAAAGTGTTAGTATCCTAAATATGCAGCATCTTATTCCGATCGCAAGCAAATATTTACCACATTAAGTTTATGACATAACGAACACCACACAGGACCTAAATTACTTCCTTCATCACAACTACATGAGTATGCATTCATCATTTGCCACAACCTTAAATACTCTTTAAGATAGTTGTATCCCCAGGTAATTTGATCATAATTTCTAATGTTAAAGGATCAGGACTAGAACATGATTTCCTGTTACATTTAGTACTGATTGACCAATTAAAGGAGAAAGAAGCTAAGGTAAAGGTTGGGGTTATGGTTCTTCGACTCCTGCCAATCACATACTTATAACTACCTAAATTGCAGACAGACAATATTTTAAGGTTAGTACTAAGGAGAGAGCACTCTCCAAAGAAAGAAAGGAGGTCTTTATAGTATGAGCCTAAGGATGTGGGGTTTTTTTGTTGTTGTTGGTTTTGTTTGTTTGTTTGTTTTGTTTTGTTTCTTTACTATGCAGAATATCCTCTTTCCTCTTTTCCTTGAATACTATGGTACTTTCATTCTTATTCTGTGTTAGGTTCAGTGGATGAACTCTCTTCAATCTCAAGAAGACTGTGGACTTACCTGTTCCAAATTGCATTCACTCTTTTCTTGGCACCCACACTCACATGATTTGTCCCAAAGACATACACAGATACATATGCACACATACACACAGAAACACATACTTTCTATGGTATTACATAAGATCATAAAATGCATGACTGAACTCTATAATTGACTAAAGCCTACATACTTCCAAATAGAACTAAATTTGTGCCCGCAGAGCAGATTATTTCTATAGTTTATTTTCATGTCATTATCTGAAATTACATAAATGTGATCTTTCAAAATAAATTTAACTAGCAGCTAATTTATTTTGTACTTTCCATTGTTGACCAAGTGTACTAGTGTTATTAGTTTTATTAAGAAGATACTTTAATTATTACATCAAGAAATAATAAATCATTTGGGCTACTATTTAGTAAGAAAAGAATCTGTCTCTTGCCGATGGTAGACTAAATAGTTTAAGAGTTTACTCTGAGCTTATGTGAAAGCAAGATGCTGGGGGAGACAAAGGAAAAGAAGGGTAGGAACATATATGATATGAAATTAAGAGTATGTATCCCAGTGCCAGAATACCGGACTAGCATGCACAAGACTCTGAATTTACTCTACATCACTTTGAGTATACATATATACATATATGTGTATGTGTATACTGTACTTGTATACCATTATAGATGGATCAATTTTTAATTAATTATTAAAGAAAGTTTTTGCATATTCAATAATTCATTTCTTTAGTATCTGTAAGTTCAAATCAGACAGAAAATATGTGTTCACCAGCCTATCAGACACATGGACTTTGTGTTGACCATTTATTGACCAATTATAGCATACTATTATCTCTATATTTATTGAACCATAAGCATTATATATATATATATATATATATATATATATATATATATATATGTATATAATATGTGTGTGTGTGTTTAAAAATAAACCAGTTTGCAGCTTGAAAGAGGAAGTTTCTGGAATCCATTTTGGAAATGAATATATCCAATCAAATATTCATCAAATTATTCTCTTTTTTTTATCTCCAAGCATCAGATTTTCTATCATTATTACTATGGAAATCAGACAAGAATTTCCCTAGGAAAACAAGAAACATGTCTATAACCAGGAGTAATTACTTAGAGACGTTTAGTCACTATATATGTATAATTATGGAGGGCATCTGCTTTGCATTTATTGAAGCACTGGGATTACAATCACTAACCTTCACATTCTAGAAGAAAGCCTTCCCAGAAATGAGATGACATGTCAGGAGGCCAACTAGACAGATGTCATGTATCATACAGTACAAGTCAGGAAGCCATATGAGATTTATGTTTCCATCCAGGAGAGATCATTGATGGAGTCAAGCTGAAGTTTCTGGGATAGCTGTTTAGGAACAAGGTCACAGCCTCATATATTACAACTGAACTCACTTAAATCCAGGACTGTCTAGAAAGTAGGAACACAAAGAATGAGAAAACAAGACTTACAAAGAAACAGAACCAAGCAAGAATCTGTGCAGAGATGTCTACGTTGTATTATAGTGTAGATGCCCATAGACCCTGAGTGCCAAAGGGATGCAAGAGCTTGGCAGCCTCCGGGTAGTCTGCACAGAAGTAACACTTTAAAGGCCACTGCAATTGCTGAGGTCCAAAAGTAGAAAGCAAACCAATGAGTCACTAAGGCTCTAGTATAGAGGGAGACTGTGGAAACTGTTGGTAATTATTCCTTTCCAGCTATCTTCTGTCTCCATCATGCTGCTTAAATTGCAGTATTTTCTGGAAGACATATTTGCTTTCACATTGTCTTTAAATGTAAGCCCAAGATTTTCCTCTCAGGTAGGAAGACCTGAAAACTTCCAATTATCATTTTAGTAACAGGTAAGTCTAAGCAAATCTTGAATTTGCCTCTCAGCTGATGGCCCAGCATGCACTTGGCTGAGAGGAGAAAGAGAATGTCTGACTGAATCTTCAGTCCAGAATGGGAAGCAGGTGTCTATCAGAAGGGCAGACTGATTTAAGAGATTTTAAATATAAGACACACATGTGGAACAAATGAAATAATATCTCTCAAACACCTGTGCCTTCTTGGTATCTGCTCAAGCTGAGGTGATTTTTTTTTTCTCTGAGTCCCTCCTCCCAAAAAAGCGTAACAGAAAAGAAGAAACAGTAAGTTGTGGTATTCTTCTTATCAAATTTAGCTTTATAGAACTTGGTGTCTTAGAATATAATCAAAACAGTGGGGGCAAGCTCTAGGATGTGAGGTGTTAGGGGATGCCATCATTGTGCAAAATTTGCTATGTACTAATAGCAAATAAACTTGAGGTATAAGACTTTGTGGGCCCATTTTCATAGATGAAGTGTATAGTTGACTGAAAACCCCCAGGAAGCGTAGTCTATAAATACATGGAGGATATTTACTTCTTTGGTTCTTTTTGGTAGATATCAGTTTTCATCTGTTCAAGAACCTATATTGAACAGGATTAATCTTTTACTACTGACATACTTTCTAAGGAACAAGCCACTTAACTGCTCAGTGCATCAGCAGTGTTTAGTTGTTGGATATGCACTCTATTAGACAATGAGAGAGGGAAAGATAAGCTTTATAGGTTATTTCCTATAATCTTCTTTTTTTCTGAATTGCCAACCCATAGTTGACAAGAACCTGTGAATAAAGTCCTTTAACTTTCAGAAGTGAAATTAGAGGCTCTGGTTGTACCATAAAGCAGGTTAATGTTTCCCATAGTAGCTTATGTTAGAGACACTTGGTCTCTATGGTGATGGAACTGTTTGGGAAGGTTGTGAAACCATTAAGAGGTGGAGCTTTGCATGAGAAAGTGGGTACTATGGGCATGTCTTGAAGGTTTATAGCCCATACCCATTGTCTGTTTACTCTTTGATTTTCCAGGGCCAATACATTGTGACCAGCAAAGCTTTTTGTTAAAGCTTCCAAGCCTTCTTTATCAAAACAAATTGTGTTCTAGAACTTTTAACCTCCTTAAATTATGTTGGGTGGATATTTCATCATAGCTATAACAAAGAGGAAGAAGTAACTTTCATTTTCCTAATATATTATCAAACTATTGTTTATGATGTAAGGAACCTACAATCCACTAATACCTAGAAAATTAAAACCATGCCTGTATAACAAAATATGAAGTTTAAATACTTTTTAAATAAAATGTACTCATTCTTTGTCTAAAAGAAGATATGATTGAATTTACTAATTATTTTATGTCTGTTTAAGTGGGAGTTTGTCTTAAGAGTTTAAGAGAGAACAAGGCATCTGACATCTTCCTCTGGCTCCCTTATATGTGTGCTTATGTATACAACATTATAAACACACACACACACACACACACACACACACACACATACACACACACTCATGCACGCACACATACACACAAACGCACGTGCACACATACACAAAGGATGAGAGAGTAACCATAAGGGTGACATTTTGACTCACATTTTATTAGATTACTTTTCTCCTGTAGGTTCTGCTATGGGCTCTGGTTATCTGGCACATAATCAAGTTTCACTAAAGCCACTAATTAGCTGGACCACATTAGCATATGTGGAGACAGCTTCCTTAGGATATATTTCATTTTTTTCCTTAGTAACTCTTCATATGATGATGCTCTAAGCATGCCAGTGTTAGCTAGAACAGTTAGGAAGGAAGAAGAGTGCTTCTTGTTTGGAGGTATGAATCTATCTGTGATTTAGTGAATAACTGAAGTGGCTAAAGTCTTAAATATATACTCTTTAAAATTGCTTTCCATGTACATTTTCTTCATTTGCTTGAAAGTCAGTGTTATTACCTTGTTATTACCTATTCCTACAAGTGACAGAAATTTACCACAATATATGGATGACTTCTCAGAGCCTCTTCCAGAGCCATACTGATACAGTTGAGCATGCTTGCAGCTAATTATTGGACTGAACACGGGGACCCAAATGAAGGAGCTAGAGAAAGAACTGAAGGAGCTGAAAGGGATTGCAACCCATAGAAGAACAACATTATCAACCAACTAAACCTTATAGACCACCTAGGGACTAAAACACCAACCATTGAACACACATGGAGAGAGCTATGGCTCCAGTTGCATATGTCGCAGAAAATAGCATTGTCTGGCACCAATGCGAGGAGAGGCCTTTGGTCCAGTGAAGGTGTGTTTTCATAATGTAGAGGAATGCCAAGGTACTGAGGTAGAGGATAGTTGGGAGGAGCACCTTTATGGAGGAGGGGGAAGGAGAAGGGGAGTGTGGGGAAAGGGGGTAACATTTGAAATGTAAATATGGAGAATATCCAATAAATAAAAAGTAAATAAAAAGTAACAGAAATTGCACAGACCAAGGTTAAATAATTAGATTCAAACTCAAACGTTAGGGACTAAAATGTTAGTGTAGCAGTGGAAAGTGCAGTCTAGAAATAACTGAGGTGTACGTAAATTAATTTAGAAATGAATTACTTTTGAGCAGCATCAGCAGCTCAGACATGGAGCATTCAGGGATGCAATGGGTATAATATGACACAATCATAGCACAGTTATGGAAGAAATAACATGGTTCCCCAATGGGCAGAATGTTTACATCTGCAACTGTGGACAGAAACTGAGGTTAATGCAGCTTTAATAAGTTATTTTATTCACTCCCATTTTGTATTGTCCTTAGCTATCTGTTATATGTCAGTTAGAAAAAAAATAATACAAATATTACCCTGTCCAGACAAAAGAAACCTGGAGATAAAATATGACTTGTCTTATGTTACAGTTGTTAATTGTTGTAGAACGTTCCTATATTGTAAGTCTAGGCTTTTCAAACCCACTTTGATGTCTCATTTCTGACTTTGGTAGTTCTGTGCTTTTGCCTTGAAAACTAAAGGCTGCACAGACTTCTTGATTAACAGCAGTAGGCTCAGGAGAGTAACCTCTCTGCAAAGCCACAGAACCAGATTCCTTGTCAAAATGCTTTCTTTCCCATTGTTCTGTCTAAAAGATGAATCTCTGAAGTTATGTGAACTTCAGAGAATGCCACTATACCCTTTGATTCTGTCTGATAGCTTTCAAAAGATTTGAAATTCTGATTTGAAATTATCAAATACTTGTGATGAGCTTTCAAACAATATCAAGCCAACATTTCTGTTTCTAGTTTAACACTACTAACCGTGGCTCAGAAACAAAGGGTCTGGGTCCTCTGGAGAAAAGTTTCTGAAGACATTGGCTGGTGCTTCTGAAACAAAGAGAAGATCTACTGTGAACCTGTTCATTTGAGATGATCAGGTGGTGGTATGTATCATTTTATCATGGTGCTTTGAAGTCTAGTGACAATATCTCTACAAATACCCAGACTCAATATTTTTTTAGTAGTCTTCCCTTTGATCTCTGATCTCTTTCACATAGATACCTTGTTTTATAGATACTTGCAGCTCCAGAGAGATTAGAACTCTGTCTCCTTGTTCTAAACTTCTTCTTGACTCATGTTCTTCCCAATTTTTACTCCCTGCAAATACTCTTAAGTTTCTCTTCAAACTAAACTGAAACCAGTTTTAACTCACACATTGATAATGGAATAAAATATATAAAAGTTGTTTCTATTAGACTTTTAATTCATTGATTTATGATTATAATTATTATTTGTGTGCATGTTTGTGTGTGTTCTGTTTGTTTGATTTTGTTCAAGTGCATGGGTGACTGGGTGAGAAAAACCAAATCTTGTTTTAGAGACATTCTGCAAGATTTAACTGAGACAGTCAACAAAGCTGAACTGCTAAAGATTGTCCTTAGCCACCTGAGATCAGAAGTACGATGATTGTATTTGTTAGTGGCAGCAAGAATCAAGGCAGGGGTAAGTAAAGGAGCCATTATAGGAAAAAAAAATCACTAAATTGAGGATATAGATTTGGAGCTCAGAGAAACAAGAAGGCAAGGTGCTATGCCTTTGAAAATTTTAAGTACATAACAGAATAAAAGTGAGACTCTATCTTAAAGTAAGGAGACAGAAGATGCTGAGAATAGGAACTCCTTACAGGTGAGTTTAATATGCATCATTTCATGCACAAATAAGAAAGTACGGAATTGCAGGGTTTGGAGAAATCACTCGATGGTTAAAAGCAGTGGTTGCTCTTCTGTAGAGCCAGATTCAATCTCCAGAGCTCACATGGCGCAACTCTCTGTAACTCCAGTTAGTTCCAGGGAGCACAAAGCCTTCTTCTGTCCCTATGTGTACTGTAGGCATGTGGTACATTTGCATACACACATACAAAGAATCTTTTAAAAAAGAACTGTTTCTATAGTTTATTTCTCTGAAAAGATATTGATGAGGAATATACACTTAATATTTCTTTCTCATTTGATATTGGATCTAGATCAAGGGGATGCAAGGACCAGAAGACTGGTGATGCATTGCCTTGGGATGAAAATAGTTCAACATGTGGACTATGTGTCAATCTAGATGACTCAACTGTTCCTCAAAAACCCTTTAGTGATACAGAAAATGCATAGCTATGCACATATTTGCACATATTTCAGTAATTACATCATCTGTTACATCCAGCTCATTGTGTGAGAACTGAAAATACTGTGCTGCACCTCCAGTGTAAATGACCCGCCCTGCTTCCAATAGAATTGATTCCATCAGTCTGTCACTTGGTAAAGGAATCACACACTTCAATCAATTGGATAGAGACACGATTTAGGTAAATTGTCATAGCTATAAGATACTAACTCTGTTCATTCTTGGATCATGCTGAAGAGAGTGAAGTGACTTTACTTTAGCATAACATATGGCAGTTGTTTAAGTTACTGGTACAAGGGATGAACGGATGGCTCAGCAGTTAAGAGTGGATACTGTTGTATTATTTTTCCTGAAGATGGCTTGTTACCTTCCTTGTGACTGCCTATATGGAGTTCCTTACAACTTTTAGTAACTCTATCTCTACGGCATCTAGCAACTTCTTCTGGTTTCTATGGGCAATACAAACTCACAGACACACACACACACACACACACACACACACACACACACACACACACACACACACTCACATGCACATGCACACAGATAAAATTTAAAAATAAGTCTTTAAAAATATATAACTCTTAAAACTGGATAGTGATTAAGACTCATAAGTGCAAACATTTTAATCCTAAAACCATGAAATGAACTTGTTAAGATGACAGAGTAGTATGTTGTGGGTTCTATTAAAATGAAGTTTCACAGTAATGGATCTCTTGCTGTGTGTTTGTTTTTTAAAGCAGTATCTTCCATGCCTGTGGCAGAGAAAAGAATGAACATAAATCAGATATTCTTATGTAATTCATGTACTGTCTAAGCTCTGCCGCTGCATGAGTATGTAAACATGTATCTCCAAGTGCTCATAGATAGATGTAAATTCTGTGTGTGTGCACCTCTTGGGGGGTGAAATAAAAATAGTGTGTGTGTGTAGGTCAGAAACTAATATGAAGCATCTTTATCTCTATATATATTATATATACAGATAGATAGATTTATATATATAGAGAGAAATAATATATATATATATATATATATAGATAGATAGATAGACAGACAGACAGACAGACAGACAGACAGACAGACAGATAGATAGATAGATAGATAGATATAAAGATATATTAGCAGGCTCTTTAACTGGATCTGTCCTTCACCAATATGGCAAGATGAGGTAACCAGAAAGCTCTAAGGAACTTTCTTTTCTGGGACACCCCAGGGTTGGGCTTTCGGCCATATGCCAGCAGATCACTGGTGTTGGAGATCTGATTCTAGGTCTTTATGCTTTCAAAGCCAGCACTTTACCTAGTGAACCATCTCCTCAACCTCATTATTTGTTTGATACTTGCTGTAGTTGTGGAAATTTTCTAAAATAAACAACTATCCATTTATAGACTATATAAATTACAATGCTTTTCTTAAGAATATGAGCATTTAGAAATATATATCAATTAATATATACTATAAATTTTTATATATGTAAAAACCTCATGCTTTTTCAGCATCTATAATGTACTTTAATCCTTTAAAAATATTTGCAAGTAAAATTCATTGGCATTTTCTCTATAATGAGGAAACTGCATGGGCCATTATCCCATTTAACAGTTATTCTATAATATCTCAAGGACCTTCGGGAGGATTAATCTATGAACTGGTGTTTAAGGGGTATTTCCTTTCCCATTTTCCTATAACTGGTGTTATTTGAAAGCTAGTGAGCTTTCAATTGGCAATAAACTCTTAATTTTTGGTTGAGCCAATCAATGGTCTCTAGACATTCAGTTTCACTACCACACACAAAAGAACCAAACTTGAAAAGTCACCTTTCAGAAAGAGCCCTCATCATCTTCATTAGAACACCATCCAAAAGAAACACGGAGTTGATCCAAGGTTTCTCGGCTTTCCACCTCTCTAATAATCACAGAGTTCGGTTTCTGGCTTCTGTGGAGCCAGGTGTGACTTTAAACACAATTTATGTCATGTTTTTATTTAATTCTCTCAGTCCCCCGTGTGAGTATCATTTGATAGTGTGGAGAGCTCAGTGCCGAGGATGCATTACCTTGCCAGTCCAGGTTATGGACTTAGGAATCTTGTGCCATAGCCAGTCCTCCCAATCACTGTGATTGACTGCCTGCCAGCCTTCTAGATTAGGAGTGTCACTACTATTAGGGGATGAATGTAGCCCAGACAGACAAGATGAAAGAGTTTTAATTTTGTACTCATTACTGCCATCTCCATAACCTTTGGCAAAGCCCTTTTCCCTTTTATTTTATCACATACAAAATGTAAAAGAATTTTCCCTTTCTTCCTGGAGCATGATTGTGACCTTTGTAATATTCCACAGGTCTTCATAGTTCAATCATATATAATTATGTGATTATGTGACTATTATACAATACACTGGGAAACCTTGAAGGCAGAAAATGCCAAGAGGATGTATTTGCTAAAATAATTTTTAAATGTCAAAAAAGCTGAGGAAAATTTTATGTCAAAATGAAAATGGCCAGTGAGGTGGCTCCGTAGGGAACAGTCCCAATCAATAATCATGAGAACGTGAGTTCAACTCAAAGCTTCTTTAGTAAAGGGAAGGATGTCCACAAGGATTTTTGGTTTTGGTTTTGCTTTTTAGCCTTCACTTAAGTGCTCAGGTATGTGTGCATCCTCTGCACCTAAATATATTACAAGTTGTCCTAATGATGTAATCCAGCAGTTAAGGACAATTGCTGATTTGAAGAAGACCAAAATTTGGATCCCAGTAGCCACAGTGAACAGCTTACAACCTCCTGTAACTAGCTCCAAGGGATCCAGTGGCCTTTTGTCTTCCCTGGGCACTAGCTTTCATGTGCACATATATGGACATGTATAAATAATCAAAAATAAAATAAATCTTAAAGAAACAACAGTGAAGTGCTAGGGACATGGGTCAGCAAGTAAGACTTCTTGTTGAACATATGTAATAACTTGATTTCAAATACATAGGACCCAAGCACAACATGGGCATGACCTGAAATACTTATAACCTCACATCTTTAAAGCTGAGAGATGGATACAAGACTGTCATTGAAGGTTCCTGGGAACCAATTAGGATCCAACTTGAATATGAGGTCCCCTCTCAAAAGAATACAATGAGGACTGATAGAACAGGACACAGATGGTCCCAGACTGACACACGTGCACAGGTATGTATAAAGCCCATAGACAAGCACCCAGACCCTCATTCACAATTAAAAACAGGCATAAAATAAGATTTCAAGAGGGAGCACCTTCATGGAAGCAAATGGAGGGGGAGGGAAAGGGGATAACATTTGAAATGTAAATGCAGAGAATATCCAATAAAAAAATTAAACTAAAAAATGGGATTTCCAAAATTACTCAAAGATAAGCTGATTTACTTTTGAGGCTTTGATCAAATAAATATTTATCTTAAAAATAATTTCTATGCTACCTTACACAGCTCGTATCCATCTTCTCCCAGATGGTGTCCCAGTATGATCCTGCTCTGTGTAGAGAGCCTGCACAGAGCACAGTAGTCTGAGCAGCAACAGGATACAGACATTGTGTCCCTTCTGTAGGCAGCTTATGGTTTTCCTTATAACGTAACCAGACTACCAGCCTAAGAAAAAGTGGGTGAGCAGAAGGAGCAGCTGATCGAGAAGGCTCTGGGCAAAGTGAGGACACATGACCATGTGTGCAGATAGGAAGGCAATCACTGCCTCCCGAAGGGAACGCGGTTCCACAAACATTCCGCCGAGGCAATCGGTGCAAATGATTAATGAGATTTTAAGAAATGGCGTAACCAGTTAGGAACATTTGAGGCAAATAAAAACAATGGGTTTTAATCTGTTATGTAGCCTGAAGTACAAAGTACACTATAGTTCTGGGCACAGAGATAGCCATTGACTAAATGATCAGAACAGTGTGGGAAGATCGAAGTTCATTAGTTATAAACTCTTAATAAAGGCAAAACCTCAAGTTAATAAAAACTTTTTGCAACACATGACTATCATTCTATACACCCAAGTGAGAAACACTAAATAAAATTATACAAAATGAGCAAATATTAAATGTTTATTGGCCCAGTAATGTCACTATTTATATTATATTCTAGTTGCACTCGTCTGTAAAATAAGCTTAGGTTATAGATGAGTCAAAAGTATCATGCTAAAAATCAATATTCACATCATAAAATGGCTTTTAAAAGTGTGAATCTCTTTGCAGCACAGAGTAGGAGGCTGTGCTGACTTCATGATAAGCTCTCATACACCTTACAGAGAGTTTGTTAAATATTAAAATGTAATTAGAACATGAAATATCATCTTCATAAGTAAATAGAAGAACAGTAAATATTTTACCCAATAATATTGTACAAGCTCATTCTATGAAATAAAAATTGCTCATATTTATGCATGTATATATGATATACATGTATACAATGTATGTGTTTGAATAGGTATATATATCTTACATGTATCTATCACTATTTCATCAAAACAGAAGAAAGTTGTTGCAATGAAACTCTAGAAAACATTACCCACTGGATATTAATTGGAGACATGCTAGTCCAATATCATAAATAAAACAAAGTAATTTTTATCAAAAACTAAGAAATTTCATAGTCTTTCTTTTTTAATTGAACAAATTTATTTAAAAAGACAAGATAAATGTACGGATTTTAAGTATTTTTGCATAAAATTATATGAATACATTTTTATCATTACTTGATTTTATTAAAGGTTTGATAGTGTGCATTAAAATCTTACTAGTTACAATGAACATAAAGTACATATAAAACAGAATGTAACCTGGAATTAGTGAAAGTTTTCTTGGTGTGTAAATATTAAGCATAATGGTTTTTCATTTTCTTTCTTTCTTTTTTTTTTTGGCCTTTGTTTTCCTTGAACTTCATATAATCTGTGAGTTGTTTCTGGCTTGTTCAGAGCATTCTGGGGTTAATATCCAAGTATCGGTTCATGCATATTATGTCTGTTCTTTTGTGACTGAGTGATCTCACTCAGGATGATATTCTCTAGATGCAGCCATTTTCTTAAGAATTTGGTTAAGTCATTGTTTCTGGTGGCTGAGTAGTATTCCATTGTGTATATGTACCACAATTTTTGTATCCATTCATCTTCTGAAGGACATCTGGGTTCTTTCCAGCTTCTGGCTATTATAAATAGAGCTACTACAAACATGTGTCTTTGTTGTATGTTGGAGCTACTCTGAGGTATATGCCCAGAAGTGAAATAACTAGGTCTTCAGGTAGTACTATGTCCAATTTTTTGAGGAATTGCCAGACTGATTTTCAGAGTAATTGTATTAGTTTGCAACCCCACTAACAGTGGAGAAGTGTTCCTCTTTCTCCGCACTCTCATCAGCATCTATTGTGATCTGAATTTTTTATCTTAGCCAGTCTGGTTGTTGTGAGGTGGAATCTCAGGGTTATTTTGATTTGCATTTCCCTGATGGCTAATGATGTTGAGCACTTCCTTAGATGCTTCTTTGCCATTTGATATTCCTCAATTGAGAACTTTTTGTTTAGCTTTGTACCCCATTTTTAAATGGGGATGTTTGATTTTCTGGTGTCTTAACTTCTTGAGTTCTTTGTATATCTTGGATATTAGACCCCTATCAGATGTGGGGTTGGTGAAGATCTTTTCCCCATCTGTTGGCTGCCATTTTGTTTTCTTGACAGTGTTCTTAGTCTTACAGAACCTTTTCAATCTCATTAAGTTCCATTTGTCGATTTTTGACCATAAAGCACAAGCCATTCGTGTTCTGTTCAGGAAATTTTCTCCTGTGCCTATGTGTTCCAAGGTTTTCTCTACTTTCTCTTCTAATAGTTTCAATGTACCTGGTTTAATGTGGAGATCTTTGATGCACTTGCTCTTGAGCTTTGTACAAGGAGATAAGAAAGGGTCTATTTTCATTCTTCTGCATGCTGAGTGCCAGTTGGACCAACACCATTTGTTGAAGAGGCTGTCCTTTTTCCATTGAATGTTTACAGCTTCTTTATTAAAAATCAAGTGACCATATATGTGAGGGCTCATTTCTGGATCTTCTATTCTATTACATTGATCCACGTGCCTATCTCTTTACCAGTACCATGCAGTTTTTAACACAATTGCATTGTAATATATCTTGAGGTCAGAGATAGTGATTACCACAGAAATTTTCTTGTTGAAGATGGATTTCGCTATTCTGGGTCATTTGTTAATCCAGATGAAATTGCTCATTGCTCTTTCCAACTCTATGAAGAATTGGGTTGGAATTTTGATGGGGATTGCATTGAATCTGTAGTTTGCTTTTGGTAAGATGGCCATTTTAACAATGTTGATCCTTCCAATACATAAGCATGACAGATCTTTCCATTTTCCAAGAAGGAGATCTTACTTGATTTCCTTCTTTAGAACTTTGAAGTTCTTGTCATACAGGTCTTTCATTTGCTTAGTTAGAGTCTCACCAAGGTATTTCATATTGTTTGTGACTATTGTGAAAGGTATCTTTTCCCTAATTTCTTTCTCCTCATACTTGTCCTGTGAATATAGGAAGGCTACTGATTTGTTTGAGTTAATTTTATATCCAGCCACTTTGCTGAACTTGTTTATCAGCTGTAGAAGTTCTCTGGTGGACTTTTTGGGGTCACTTACATACACTATCGTGTCATCTGGAAACAGTGATGTTTTTACTTTTTTCTTTCTAATCTGTATCCATTTGATTTACTTTTGCTGTCTAATTACTCTGGCCAGGACTTCGAGTACTATGTTGAATAGGTAGGGGCAGAGTGGGCAGCCTTCTCTAGTCCCTTATTTTAGTGGGATTGCTTCAAATTTCTCACTGTTAAGTTTTAAGTGGCTATTGGTTTGATGTATATTGCTTTTATTATGTTTAGGTATGTGCCGTGGAATTCCTGTTCTTTCCAAGACTTTCAACATGAAGGGGTGTTGAATTTTGACAAATGGTTTCTCAGCATCTAGTGAGATGACCATGTGGTTTTTTTCTTTGAGTTTTTTATATGGTCGATTACATTGATGAATTTCCAAATATTGAAACATCCCTGCATCCCAGGGATAAATCCTACTTGTTTATGGTGAATGATCATTTTCATGTGTTCTTGGAATCAGTTTGCAAGGATTTTGTTGACTATTTTTGCATCAATGTTCATAAGTGGGATTGGTCTGAAGTTCTCTTTCCTTGTAGGATCTTTGTGTGGTTTATAAACAAGGGTTATTGTGGCCTTAAAAATGAGTTAGGTACTGTTCCATCTGACTCAATTTTGTGGAATAGTTTGGACAGTATTTGTATTAGGTCATCAACAAATGTCTGATAAAATTCTGCACTGAACCCATCTGGTCCTGTGCTTTTTTTGTTTGGGAGGATTTTGATAACTGCTTCTATTTCTTTAGGTTTTATGTGATTATTTAGATGGGTTACCTTATCCTGGTTTAATTTTAGTATCTTGTATCTGTCTAGGAATTCATCCATTTCCTCCAGATTTTCCAGTTTTGTTGAGTATAGGCTTTTATAGTAGAATCTGATGGTTTCTTGAATTTTCTCAGTTTCAGTTGTTATGTCTTCACTTTCATTTCTGATTTTGTTAATTTGGATACTCTCTCTTTGCCCTCTAGTTAGTCAGGCTAAGGTTTTATCAATCTTGTTAATTTTCTCAAAGTATTAGCTCTTGGTTTTGGTGATTCTTTGAATGGTTCTTTTGGTTTCTATTTGGTCAATTTCTGCTCTGAGTTTGATTATTTCTTGCTGTCTACTCCTCTTGGGTGTATCTGCTTCCTTTCGTTCTAGAGCTTTCAAGTATGCTGTCAAGTTGCTAGTGTATGCTCTCTCCAGTTTCTTTTTCTAAGCACTTAGACCTATGAGTTTTCCTCTCAGTAGTGCTTTCATTGCATCCTATAGGTTTGGGTATGTTGTGTTTTCGTTTTCATTAAATTTTAGATAATCCTTAATTTCTTTCTTTATTCCTTCTTTGACCCTGCTATCATTTAATAGAGCATAGATTAGTTTCCCTATGTATATGGGCTTTTTGTTGTCTTTGTTGTTATTATAGACTAGCCTTAGACCATGGTAATCTGATAGGATGCATGGGAGTATTTCATTCTTCTTATATCTATTGAGGCTTGTTTTGTGACAGATTATATGCTCAGTTTTGGAGAACGTGCCGTGAGGTGCTGAGAAGGAGGTGTTTTCTTTTGTTTTAGAATGATATGTTCTGTATATGTCTATTAAATCCAATTGGTTCATAACCTCTGCTAGTTTCACTGTGTTCTTGTTCAGTTTTTGTTTGCATTATCTGTCCATTGGTGAGAGTGGGGTGTTGTGGTCTCCCACTATTATTGTGTGGGGTGCAATGTATTTTTGAGCTTTAGTAGGGTTTCTTGTATTTGGAGCATATATGTTAAGGATTGAGAGTTTCTCCTGACAATTTTCCCTGTAATAAGTAAAAAATGTGCTTCCTTATGTTTTCTGATAACTTTTGGTTGAAAATCTACTTTATTTGATATTAGAATGATCATTGCAGCTTGCTTCTTGGATCTGTTTGCTTGGAAGTATTTTTTTCCAACCTTTTACTCTGAGGTAGTGTCTGTCTTTGTCTCTGAGATGAGTTTCCTGTATGCACCAAAATACTGGATTTTGTTTATGTATCCAGTTTGATAGCCTATATCTTTTTATTGGGTAATTGAGTCCATTTATGTTAACAGATATTAAGGAATAGTGGTTGATGTTTCCTGCTATTTTTGCTTTTAGAGGTAGAATTGTGCCTGTGTGTCTTTCTTCTTTTGGTTTTCTTACTTAGGTATTTTCTTGTTTTTACTAGGTTGTAGTTTCCTTCCTTGTATTGGGTTTTCCACCTATAATTTGTTGTAGTGCTGGGTTTGTGGTCAGATATTGTGTAAATTTAGTTTTGTCCTAGAATATCTTGGTCTCTCCATCTACGGTGATTGAGAGTTTTGCTGAGTATAGCAGCTTGGGCTAACACTTGGGTTCTCTCAGGGTCCGCATGATGTCTGTCCATGACCTTCTAGCTTTAATGTTGTCTCTGTTGAGAAGTCGGGTGTGATTCTGTTTTGTCTGCCTTTATATGTTACATGACCTTTTTCCATTACTGCTTTTAGTATTCTTTCTTTCCTATGGGCACTTGGCGTTTTGACTATTATGTATCAGGAGAAATTTCTATTCTGGTCCAACCTCTTTGGATTTCTGTAGGCTTCTTTTATGCTCATGGTCATCTCATTCTTAAGAGTAGGGACATTTTCTTCTAATTTTTTGAAGATAATTACTGTGCCTCTTAGTTGATATTCTTTGCCATCTTTTAGTCCTATTATCCTTAGGTTTGGTCTTCTCATTGTGTCCTGGATCTCCTGGACATTTTGCGTTAGGAGGTTTTTGGCTTTTGCATCTTCTCTGACTGTTTTGTTTATGTTTTCAATATTGTCTTCAGCTCCTGAGATTCTCTCTTCCATCTCTTGCAGTCTGTTGAAGATGCTTGCATCTGTGACTCTTGATTTCTTTTTTAGGTTTTCTACCTCTTGGGTTGTCTCTTTTAGTGTTATTTTATTGTTTCCATCTCTGTTTTAAATTCCTTCTTCCATTTGTTCATCTCTTTGATTCTGTTTTCCTCTACTTCTTTGATTTCTTTGAGTGTTTTTCTTGTTTCCTCTTTAAATGCTTCAATTTCTTTATGCTTTTTCTCCCATTCTTGTTTAAGGATCTCTATCAGCATCTTGTGGTATGATTTCAGGTCTGAGTCTTTTTCTGGAGTGTTTGGCATTCTGCTGTTTGCTGTGATGGGAGAGCTGGGTACTGGTGTTGCCAGGTTTTCTTGGTTTCCCTTGGATAAGTTCTTTTGCTTCCCTCTTGCCATCTTGTTGTCTGTGATTGTATGTGGTCTTTTTGTCAGTGATTGTTTCCCGTCTTTCCACTGTACCTGGCCTGTGTTCTTGGATCTTCACTGTTCCGGGTGGCAGATGGATGGCCTGAGCGTTTGTTGTATGCATGGGCCCTCTGGGTAGAAACCGAGTCCCTATGACAGAGTTTCTGCTCTCCTGAACCAATGGGGGGCACGCTTTCCGTTCTCTCAGACCAGACCTCTCTGTGCCCAGGCTACTTGCAGAGCAGTATCACCAGGCCTGTGTCCCTGGATCTCAGCTGTTTGTGGTGGCCTTTCATGGTTTTTCAACATGTAAGATTTCTGGATGAATATGGCAGAGCAGTCATAGTCAATGCGTGTGAAAAAGAATGGTTTTCAGTGATTTAAAAGAATAAAACTGAAGGGAATATTGATGTCAACCCTTAGGGCATTAACTTAGTGAATATGGAAACTTCTAAATCCTGCAATGACGTATGTGTACTTAATGTTGCTACAAGAAATACAGTGAAAAACTCAGCTATTTTAAAGGATTTTTGTTATTATTATTGAATATTTATCACATTTTAACCATATGTATATATCTCTTTGGGAGCTACATTCTATTGTACCTGGAGGACAGAAATGTTAGATACCCTGGGTCTGAAGTTATGCATGCTTGTGAGTTGTATAAAGTCTGTACTGGGAAATAAGCTCAGATCTTCCGTAAGAGGAATATGTGCTCTTAACTGCTGAACTGTCTTTCTAACCCTGTGGCAGTGGTAGCGGTGGTGGTGGTGGTGGCAGTGGTAGTAGTAGTTGCTGTTGTTGTTGTTGTTTGTGCATGGTTGTGTGTGTTCACATACAGGACATATGTCTGTGTGGAGAACATGTGTGTGCCTGTGTGGAGGTCACAAGGCACTTGTGTGGGTTTGGTTTTCTCCTGTCCCAAGGGTTCTAAGCCAGTGGCCAGTTTGTGTTACAATCGTTTCCTGATGTTCTTCGTTATCTTTTCAGAAGTAAGTTTTCAATAATTTTTTCTATTCACTTTCTGTTTTATTTGAATCCGGCATTTGACATAATCATGGTCAACACTAATAACGTACTTCCCTTCAAACTATTTTTGGGGCAAAGTATCAAATTTAATTCTAATCCACTGGGATCTCCATTTCCCAAACCCCATTAAAATATGTATCTCTCACCCATTTCTCCTAATTAAGCCATTTATGCTATTGTGTATGTGTGCATTGAATTGTATCTGCTGACTTACTTCTCAACAAATGTCAGGAAGCTAATTATGTATCTTTCTCAGGATTCCACGTCATTGCAAACTTAAATTCCTATGCAGGTAGCTTTTATTTATTTATTTATTTATTTATTTATTTATTTATTTATTTTATTTTTTTGTCTAAAGGCTGCAGCAGGTTTTTCTTCACATTGAATTATGAATTGATGTTGTGACTAATGCTGGCATAGACTATTTTATTCCTTAATAGTGAGTGTATGGTATATGGTGTGTGTGTGTGTGTGTGTGTGTGTGTGTGTGTGTGTTACCCTCTGAGTATGTGTACATAAGTCTTCTTTATTAGTGCCAGATCTTAGCAAATCTTCTCACAAGATCAGATTCCTCTGGATGTTTGAGAAAACTTGCATTATTGTGGTAGGCATCTCCATTCATTCCCTAATCCAGGGCTGGCCTTGCTGATCAGTTCTCCAGGTGCAGATGAAGTAGAATTGATTGCATTCCTCATCCAAACCTGGATCATAAAACACCAGCAGCTTCCAACTGGTTCCCAAGCATGTGACCTCTGCAGCAATCTAGCTGCCCTACAGAAACTATAATTACCCAGAGACTTTCATATTTCAGATGTCAGGGACTCTGGTGGACTCATCAGCTAAGCTCATGGATGAATGCTAGCACATCTCCACCTCCTGCATAAAGTGTTCAGATGCTGATTTCAATGACAGAAAAGTCTGTGGCTGAGAAGCCAAGCCACTCTGCCCTCCCCACACTCATCATGGAACTTCAATGTTAAAATTAAAATAGTTCCATCAAGAAACTGAATTTGAGGGGGCCTTGGTATGCAGCAATTATAAATGGAGCTATTTTATGAGGATAAGTGGATTAAATGCCCAGGTCTCTAAAACTGTGAGAATAAAAGACTATTTCACTTTGGGCTTAATATGACTTTAAACTACAAGCAACAAAAGCTGGAATAAATAAATCATATTGTATCAAACCAATTAAGAAGCAATCAACAGATAAAAAGCACAAGATTTAGAATAAAATATTTCTGAACAATGCATCTGGTAAGGGGTTGGTATGCAGAATATATGAACAACTCTGCTACTTCCACAGTGACAAAATCAGCCTCAGGATAAAGTAGTCAAGAGACCTAAATGATGCTTCAAGACAGTGTATCAAGGCAGTTCCCAAGGATGGGCAGATAAGGACATCACTAATTATGAGGACAACAAAACTTGAGCCATGAAGAAATATTATACCACACATGTTACAATGGCTAGTATGAAAAATTTGTCAAGGGTGTGGATACAGTGCCTATTTGTACTGTGAGAAGATGAATTGTTTCAGCCACTGTGGAAATAGTGCAGAGATTTCCTGAGCATTAACCATGGCACTCCTAGGGCGTTGGTGATGGTTATTGGTAAAAATGCTAACTCATAGGCACAAGAACCTGAGCTTCACTCCTTAGAATCCATGGAAACACCATTTTTTATCCTTACAACTTTATTTTTTTTAAAAAAAATACAGATACATGTACAAATTTTGAAAGGGATTTTGGCATAAAACTATATGAATATATTTTTGTCAGTACCCTATCTTTTTTAAAGGTTCGATAGTATGCATTGAAATCATACTAGTTACAATAAGCATAAAGTACATGTAAAACAAAATGTAACATGGAAATAGTCAAAGTTTTCTTGGTGTGTATAGATTAAACACAATGATCTCTAAATACCAAAAATTGCCACAAGACTACTTTATCAAATTCATAAGGAAGTGGATGTATCTACAGATTATCATCATGAGTGAGTTAACCCAGTCACAAAAGAACACACATGATATACAGTCACTGATAATTGGATACTAGCCCCAGAAAGCTCTGAATACCCCAGAAACAACTCACAGACCATAGAAAACTCAAAAAAAAAAAAAAAAAAAAAAAAAAAAGAAAGAAAGAAAGAAGAAAGGCCAAATAAGTGGAAGCCTCAGTCCTTCTTAGAAAAAACAAAACAAACAAAGAAACAAACAAACAAAAACAATAAGTGTATACACCCTCTCAGAGTGGGGTACACCTAGACCTTGACTGTAATCTTAACACTGAAGAAGCCAGAGCATCATTTGAATCAGCAAGCTTTGGAATTTGTGAGAGTATGTCTCAAAAAGTAAAAACTCGAAGAAACACTTTAGTGCCATGTCCTGAATATCCACACAGACATACACATATGTACACATAAACACAATACAGTGTACATAAAACAACATAACAAATAAAAGTAAAGATAAAGATAAAGTTAGGACTATCCTAGAATTAAGTGAACACATGATCATGTATCCACACAAAACAAAGGACTTTGTTACATCAAGTATCTGCATCCACTGATGCCGCTTGATCCATTTACATAACTGATTTGTAGAAATGACTGTTACATGCAGGAAGCATCTAGAAATCGTGTCATAACCAGCAGTTCCTAAAAGTTTAAAGACTGGTGAGTAGGAGATCTAGGCAGCCAGGGGGCAGAGAGATCTCTGCTGAGTGTACACGGAAAGCAAACCCCCCGCCCTGCCTGATCCAGGGACCAGGAACACAACTTTAGAACTTCTGTTTCCACCCGGCGACTCTGAGGCACAGAACAGGGCTCAGATCATCTGCCACCCAGACCAGCAGTTCCTAAAGGTTTAAAGACTGGTGAGTAGGAGATCTGGGCAGCCAGGGAGCAGAGAGATCTCTGCTGAGTGTACACGGAAAGCAACCCCCCCGCCCTGCCTGATCCAGGGACCAGGAACACAACTTTAGAACTTCTGTTTCCACCCGGCAACTCTGAGGCACAGAACAGGGCTCAGATCATCTGCCACCCAGACCAGCAGTTCCTAAAGGTTTAAAGACTGGTGAGTAGGAGATCTAGGCAGCCAGGGGGCAGAGAGATCTCTGCTGAGTGTACACGGAAAGCAAACCCCCCGCCCTGCCTGATCCAGGGACCAGGAACACAACTTTAGAACTTCTGTTTCCACCCGGCGACTCTGAGGCACAGAACAGGGCTCAGATCATCTGCCACCCAGACCAGCAGTTCCTAAAGGTTTAAAGACTGGTGAGTAGGAGATCTAGGCAGCCAGGGGGCAGAGAGATCTCTGCTGAGTGTACACGGAAAGCAAACCCCCCGCCCTGCCTGATCCAGGGACCAGGAACACAACTTTAGAACTTCTGTTTCCACCCGGTGACTCGGAGGCACAGAACAGGGCTCGGATCATCTGCCACACAGACCAGCAGTTCCTAAAGGTTTAAAGACTGGTGAGTAGGAGATCTGGGCAGCCAGGGAGCAGAGAGTTCTCTGCTCTGTGCGCACGAAAAGCATGCCCCCGAACTGCCCGATCCAGGGACCAGGAACACAACATTGGAACTTCTGTTCCCACCCGGTGACTCGGAGGCACAGAACAGGGCTCGGACCATCTGCCACCTGAACCA
Organism: Micromys minutus; assembly: GCF_963924665.1. Classification (NCBI taxonomy): domain Eukaryota; kingdom Metazoa; phylum Chordata; class Mammalia; order Rodentia; family Muridae; genus Micromys; species Micromys minutus. Next base: position 6,148,431 of record NC_137953.1, read on the forward strand.
GTGGAGATCCATGGACACATACCAAATACAAGGGAAGGGCAAGAACATATCACTGACAACAAAATGGCAAGAGGAAAGCGAAAGAGTATATCCCAAGGAAACCAAGACCACCTGGCAACACCAGAACCCAGCTCTCCCATAACAGCAAACATTGGAATGCCAAACACTCCAGAAAAAGAAGACACAGACCTGAAATCATACCTCAAGATGCTGATAGAGATACTTAAACAAGAACGGGAGGAAAAGGAAAAAGATTCAGAAGCTTATAAAGAGGAAACAAGAAAAATACTCAAAGAACTAGAGGAAAACAGAACCAAAGAGAAGAAGGAATGGAAGAGGGAATTTAAAATGGAAATTGACACAATAAAGAAAACACTAAAAGAGATAACCCTAGAGGTAGAACACCTAAAAAAGAAATCAGGAGTCACAGAAGCAAGCATTTCCAATAGATTACAAGAGATGGAAGAGAGAATTTCGGGGGCAGAAGACAACATCATAAACAGACAAAACAGTCAGAGAAGATGCAAAAAACAAAAAGCTCCTAACCCAAAATGTCCAGGAAATCCAGGACACAATGAGAAGACCGAACCTAAGGATAATAGGAATAGAGGAGGGAGAAGAGTATCAACTAAGAGGCACAGTAAATATCTTCAACAAAATCGTAGAAGAAAACTTCCCTACCCTCAAAAATGAGATGACCATGAGCATAAAAGAAGCCTTCCGAACTCCAAATAGGTTGGACCAGAAAAGAAATTCCTGCCGACACATAATAGTCAAAACACCAAGTGCCCAAAGCAAAAAAAGAATACTAAAAGCAAGAAGGGAAAAAGGTCAGGTAACATACAAAGGCAGACCAATCAGAATTGCAGTCAGCATGCAGAAGAATGAAAATAGACCCTTTCTTATCTTCTGGTATAAAGCTCAAGTGTAAGTGGATCAAAGATCTCCACATTAAACCAGATACACTGAAACTATTAGATGAGAAAGTAGGGAAAACCTTAGAACACATAGGGACAGGAGAAAATTTTCTGAACAAAACACCAATGGCTCAAGGTCTAAGGTCAAAGTTTAACAAATGGGACTTAATGAGATTGCAAAGTTTCTGTAAGGCTAAGGACATTGTCAAGAAAACAAAACAGCAGCCAACAGAATGGGAAAAGATCTTTACCAACTCCACATCAGATAGAGGCCTAATATTCAAGGTATACAAAGAACTCAAAAAGCTAGACACCAGAGAATTAAATAACCCTATTAAAAATGGGGAACAGAGTTAAACAAAACGTTCTCAGCTGAGGAATATGGAATGAAACATCTGAGGAAGTGGTAGACATCCTTAGCCATCAGGGAAATGCAAATCAAAACAACCCTGAGATTCCACCTCACACCAGTCAGATTGGCCAAGATCCAAAACTCAGATGACAACAGATTCTGGCGAGGTTGCAGAGAAAGAGGAACACTTCTCCACTGTTGGTGGAGTTGCAAACTAATACAACCACTCTGGAAATCAGTCTGGCGATACCTCAGAAAATTAGATATAGTACTACCTGAAGTCCCAGCTATTCCACTTCTGGGCATATACCCCAGAGACACTTTAATACACAACAAAGATATATGCACCACAATGTTCATAGCAGCTCTATTTATAATAGCCAGAAGCTGGAAAGAACCCAGATGTCCTTCAGAAGATGAATGGATACAAAAATTGTGGTACATTTACACAATGGAATACTACTCAGCCACCAGAAAGAATGACTTAACCAAATTCTTAAGAAAATGGCTGCATCTAGAGAATATCATCCTGTGTGAGATTACCCAGTCACAAAAGAAAAGACATAATATGCAGTCACTGATAGTGGGATGCTAACCCCAGAGGCTCGCACTGCCCCAGAAACAACTCACAGACTGTATGAAGTCCAAGAAATAAAGAAAACAAAATAAAACAAAAAATAGTCATGTTCAATCCTTACCCACCAAGAACACATTGACAAATTCCTGGTTGTACCCTGTATTACATGTACTATCTGCTCATTGTAAAAAAAAAAAAAAAAAAAAAAAAAAAAAATCTTTATACACCAAGAAAACTTTGACTATTTTCAGGTTGCATCTTGTTTTACATGTACTTTATGCCCATTGTTACTGGTGGTATCTTTATCACACTATCAAACCTTTAAAAATAAAACAAAAAAAAAGAAGTACTGACAAAAATGTATTGCATAATTTTATGCAAAAATGCTTAAAATCTATACATTGATCTTTGTTTTGTAAAATAAACTTGTTAAAAAAAGAAACAAAAAAAATTGTGTCATTTATTTAAAATTATATTCAGCCTGATAAAAGGAGAAAGTCCTATTATTATGATTTTTGGGATGACAAAGAATTAACCTGTATTTATAACATATTTCTTGGGCTAAGTCAGACACATCAAGATTAAAACTTCATGACCTCATTGACAAAGGTAATTTTAAAAGTGGTGAGCACAGAAGAGGAAGCCTAAGGTGACATGGTGGTGAGCTCAGGCTGGGGACTAAGGAGGCTGGGAAAGTGATGGTCATATAGGGACAATATCAGAAAGTTATCACACAGCAGTGTGTTTTGCATTTGAATATTGATAGGAGAGTCTTGGGTCTCTTACCACAGAAAGATAAGTATGTGTGGCCATGGGTACCATATGCACTTTGATGGGACTATTCTACTACACATAAATCAGTCAAAAAAGTCGTGCATGGTATAAACAGGAATTTTTTATGTCAAAAAACTGGGTAAAAAAGAACACTTAAGTATATTTTTTTGTGACTCATGCTGTTCTTCTAAAATGTCTTCTGTTTTTACTACAAGCAACAAGGGCTTAATGGTAGGTTCAGAGATTTTGAGTTTGTGAAATTTTGGTAAGGATCTAAAATAATTGATTTTCAAACTTAATATTTTCTTGGCTATAATGGCATATATTTTCCTTTTCTAACTTCTGTTTTTGTGTTGAAATCACATTATCATTCTTGTTTGGTATCATCATTTTTATCCTTTATACTTGATTAGATAATCGCATACTCTTGATCCAATTTTTCTAAGATAAAGTGCTGCGATTCACTGTGAAATTTTTCCTATTTAACTTACCAATTTTTGTTTTCAACTGTATTAGTGCAATTTGCATATATTAACATATTGTCTGACCTCTTTTTGTTTGTTTTCTATAGTATATGTTTTATAATGAATACTAATCATTCATTCTGAGGTAAAACCCTGTACAATTCATCAATCAAGATTAGAATTTACTAGAAAATGGTAAATTATAAATTGGCCTTTCTTTTGACTTTGCAGGTATTTTACAGTAGTTTTATATTAACTGAAAATACAATAATAGATTTTTTTACAAACTGCTAATGTATCTTTTTAGTGTGATGTATTTGTGATATTTTGAATAAACAAAGATGTATTGTTCATAGCTAAACACCATTGCTTACATGAATGCTTGGTTTTTATGTGTGGCTTCTAATAAATGACTGTGTTTCATGGCTGATCTTCCCTTTTTCTTCACCATGCCATTAACCCATCAGAGGATGCCATGGTCATTTATAGTTTGGGGACCTATAGCTGTTCTAGTGCAAGCTTTTGTGTAGGTAAAATAAGCTCAATGGCCAATCTTTGTGCCTTAATCTTCTGAATCTTATGCAGGAAAACTTCTCAGGTGCTTTGCAGAATAAACAACCCATCCTTGGTTCCACACCCTTGTCACTGTGAGGATCAGGAAACCATAAGATACAGAGGCAATGGATTCTTTTCTCTGGTGAAAAGAAAGAAATTAACTAAAATACTGCAAAACAAGGAACTAAGTTTTAAAAGTCTTATTACTTTCCATTCCTTTCAGTTATATGTGTGTATGAGTGAGGGCTTCACTGGAAGTGCAGGAGTGAAGGTGAATACAGAAGCCAGGGGAGGGGCCAGAATCCCCTGAAGAATACTCAATGGTGTGAGCTAATCCATGGGTGCTGAGAAGCAAACCCGTGTCTCCTTTAAAGGTAACTGATACCCTAAAACCCTGTGCCCGCTCCTGACTGCTGTATTTCAGTGGTTAGTAAATTGAAATTTAGGGCTATTTTTGTCAACTTAATTTTTACTTCCTTGTAAAATAATCAGACTTTTATCCAAATTTTTGTTGGTTTGTTTTTCTTCAAACATTTCTATTTAAATGAATGCTTAGAAAAGTTGAAAGCACCTCACTAGTTGTAATAATAAACACTGCTTAGAAAAATTAATAAACGTACCAGTCAAATGTCAGATAAGGACACTCTGCCTTGTTTTCTTATTTTATACTTTCAAGTTCTTTTCATTCTGTCTTTCCTATTGTGTGTGTGTGTGTGTGTGTGTGTGTGTGTGTGTGTGTGTGTGTTTGCATGCACACCTGCATTACTGTATGTATATGGAGGTCAGAAGCTAACTGACACTTCCCTCCTTCAACTCTATGGGTTTGGAGAATTGAACTCAAGACATCAAGCGTGTTACCAAATTCCTTACATGCTATGTCATCTTGTGATTCCCTCCACTCTTACTTTTTAAAATTTTTATTGAATAGTTTATGTATTTACATCTCAAATATTATCCCCTTTCCCGGTTCCCCCACTCCCATCTCCCTTTCCCCCTGCTTCTGTGAGGATGTTCCCCCTTCCAACCACCCAATCCCACACCACTATCCTGGTCATTGGCATACACTGGGGAAATTAGCCTTCACAGGACCAAGGGCTTCTCCTTCTATTGATGCCAATGATGTGTGCTACACGTGCATCTGCAGCCACGGGTACTCCCATGTATACTCTTTGGTTGGTGGTTTGGTCCCTGGGCACTGTTTGGCCCAGTTGATTGATATAGTTGGTCTTCCTATGGGGTTGCAAACCTGTCAATTCCTTCAGTCCTTTCTCTAACTCCCCGGTTGGGATCCTTATGCTCAGTTTGATGGTTAGCTTTAAGCATCTTAATCTGTATTAGTGAGGTTCAGGTAGAGCCTCTCAGGAGACATCCATATAAGGCTCCAGTAAACAAGCACTTCTTAGCATCAGATTAGTGACTGGGTATGGTGGCTGCATATGAGTGGGGCAGTCTCCAGATGGCTCTTTCTTCATTCTCTGTTCCACTCCTTGTGCATGTATTTCCTTTTGTGAGTATTTTGTTCCCCCTTCTAAAAAAGACTGATGCATCCACATTTTAGTCTTCTTTCTTCTTGATCTTAATATGGTCTGTGACTTGTATCTTATCAAATGGCCAAAAGACACCTAAAGAAATGTTCAGTATCTTTAGACATCAGGGAAATGCAAATCAAAACAACCCTGAGATGCCACCTCACACCAGCTAGAATGGCTAAGATCAAAAAAAAAAAAAAAATCAAATGACAGCAGATGCTGGCAGGGATGTGTGGAGAAAGAGGAACACTCCTCCATTGTTGATGGCATTGCAAGCTAGAAAATCCACTCTGGAAATTAGTCTGGTGGTTCCTCAGAAAATTGGACACAGTACTACCTGAGGACCCAGCTATTCCACTCCTGAGCACATACCCAAAAGACCCTCCAACATGTAACAAGGACACATGCTCCAATATGTTCATAGAAGCTTTATTTATAATAGTCAGAAGATGGAAAGAACCCAGATGTCCTTTAACAGAGGGATACAGAAAATGTGGTACATTTACACATGGAATACTACTTAGCTATTAAAAACAATGACTTTATGAAATTCTTAGGCAAATTGATGGAACTAGAAAATATATTGAGTGAGGTAACCCAGTCACAAATGAACACATGTGGTATTCACTGATAAGAGGGTATTAGCCCCAAAGCTCAGAATACTCAAGATACAATCCACAGACCACACGAATATCCAGTCTTATTTTTAATATCAATATAATGACTAAAATATTCTGTCTTAATAACTTAATTGAAGTTAGAGTTCTCAATTTATGACTATGCATTTAAATGAATATTTATTAATTTTCCACATTTCAAATTACAAAATTAGTTTAATTTAAATTTTTGAAAAGCATTTTATAAGCTGACTAGTTTTTGTTGATTTACTATGTGGTCAGTTTGTTTGCTTGTGTTTATGGTTAATTTGAACATTTTATGTATCTGATACTTTCTGCATTAAATATGTGCATTGATTTGTAAAATTAGTTTATATCATATTTTGACTTAGTTTTAATTTGCATATGGAATTGAAGCAGATAAAGTCTAAAATATATTAGCTTCCTGTGATAGCTTTTTTTTCCAAAGTTATGTTCTAACTCTGCTTCCTGGGAGTTATATTTACTTTTATCTCATAACTCTTGTGTGGCTGCATTATTCTGTTTTTGGATCATTAGTTTTCTGTTCCAATCTCCTTTCTTGTCTGCAGAGTTTAGATGTTCCATTTTTAGGTGACTCCACACTTTTTCTTCCAGTGTTATCAGAACATTAGAACCTAAGCTGCGTGCTTAATATAGACTTACTGACCTAGAAGTCTGAAGCAAATTGATGGGTAAGACATTCAGGCACATACACACAAACCAGTATTGAAATTGCTTTCTCTGTCTGGCTCCTTGGCCATGCTGAATCGCTGCGCTCTGCTATGGTAAGCATATGTACTGTGAAGAGGGATGTATAAACAGCACCCTCCCTCCCCCAGGCTTCTGGCCTTTGAATGGCAGTATTTCCATGTTGTTTCTATAGAAACAATATTATTAGCAATTATATATAGAATGTATGAGGATTTATTGTTCATGGGTAATTTCACACATGAGCACAATGTACACTGATTTCCTTGACCATCTGCCTCATTACCTTCTCTGTCTACCTCTTTGCTTCCATACAAATCCTTCTCATATGCGTGTTAATTAACTTTGCATTGTGACATACTATGTTTAAGCAGAATTGGTAAAAACCATGGAATTGGATCAATTCAGTAGAGCCTCTTGAGCTTGGGAACCTGGAGAATAGTAAATGCAGTGATTATCAGTCTACCAGAATATATCAACAGTCAATAGTGAAACAGTAGATAGCAGGGCCCCCTGGTCCTTTTCTTCTTCAATGAATGACTGATGGCAGAAACAGGGATGTGGTCTTAGTGCAAGTAACTGCAGGTGTGAGTTAATGATTATAACCCTTGTATTGAGTATAGGAGATAGTGTTTCACAACCTTCGTCTTGTCTTCTCACTCTTACATCCCACACCACCCTTTGCAATGTTCTTTACAAGGTCTTTCAACACAAAATTGCATTCCTATTTATTTTATTTTATAATGGTATGACCTAGAATTTTTAAAAACTGCTACTTATCCTGGAACTGAAGAGTATATACAATTCTCCATTAAGCCCCCTTTGAATATACAGAGAGGTGTCATGGGATTTGGAGAAGAGATATGTAACCTGGAAATGAAACCCAGGTTGCTTCAATAACACTAAGCTAATGACAGAGTTACCCTATTAGATGGTAAAGTCCCTTTTTAATTTTTTTAAATTAAATTTATTTTGTGTGTTTGAATGTATAAAAAATAAAAAAAATATATTTTATTTATTTATGTATGCGTGTGTGTCTGTGAACAAATGTATCTGTTTGTGCTTGTGAGCTCAGTGCCTGTGGAGATCAAAGGAGATTGTTGGATCCCCTGGAACTCAGGCAGTTGGGAGCTACCCAAGATGAGTAGAGGAACTAAATTCATCTCCTCTGGAAATTCTTTTAACTACTGAACTCTATCTCTAAGCCCAGTGTCTCATTTTAATTTGCCCATTACATTTATAAAATAACAAGGTACTTTATGGAACAAATGGTACACATTTCTTGTGATTCGAAACTAAAATGCTCCCAAACAAAGCCCTCCTCCCCTTTTTTTGAACTCTCAGTTCCCATCCTATACCACTGTTTAGAAGGCTCAGGCATCTTATTGGAACTGAAACTGTGTAACAAGTCAGTTACTAGAGGTGGGCCTTTGAAGGCTAATATTCCAGGCCCTTGTTCAGTTGATTTCTGCTCCTTGGACTTGTGTCTGGTGAGGAGCCATTGTCTCTTGTTTCAGCCACCAGGAAGAGAATGTTACCACCACCTTTCCTTTTCCAACACAACTGCCAAAATCTTTCTGAAACAGATGCAAACACCCCCAACACATATGAGGTTACTTCTGTTAGATACTTTGGCACAGTCATGAAAAAAAGTAATGAATGCAACATCTAAATGTTTTGTTCTGGTGAAAGAAACAGTTATTTTGAAAATAGACTTTAATGTTTTCCAAGCAAAGATTTAGAAGAAAAGAATAATTTTCATCTTCAAGAATTGAGTAGGAAGAGCTGCTGTTTAGATTATGTAGTTATTTACACTTCTACCTCAGAGAAGTTCTGCTTGTTCACAAAACATTAGCAAAATTTGCTGCTCTACCCTAAAGATTTTATTTTTGATAAAGCTTTTCTCAATGGAAGTGGAAAAGCCAAGTAGGTGTACCAGAGCAATATAAACAAAATACAAGAAAGTGATTTGTAATTTTTGATGGTTATTCCTAGAACCTAATAAATTTCAATGTTTCTGTGTTATATCTCAGACATTGCCTGAGGAAGTTCAAAGCATGCCTCAGTTTTGTCTGAAAATTCAACAACTTCTCTCACAGTTAATTTGAAAATCATTTGGAATGGTTTCTTTGAGTTTATTAGATTCCATATCAAGACTACAGAGATGGCAGACATAATATTTTTGGATTTTGGTAATTTTGGTAATTGAATTGGTGATCGATTACTTTTGTTGTTCGACAAACTGGGACTTTGGTCATTTTTACTGACTATATTTCTTGTTTGACAATTGTAACCAACTGTATTGTGTATTCTAATTCTTTTCCTGTACCCTTTCATTTCTCTTCCATTTCAGCAACCTACCTTTTCACTCCTTAGTCTTTCTCCTGGTTTGTAACTTTTGGCTTTGAATTTTAGTTGAAGGATAGCTTCTGTGTGACAACTGGATTGGGCCTATCAGTTGCAGACTGATGAGGTTATCAGCAGGTACATAATCATGGCAATGATTTTCCCTCTTCCTCATTTTATTGGTAGGAAAAGGTGATGGGCACAGCCCCCTGACTCCCTCCTCTATAACTGACCATTGAGGGGCCTGTTCTAATGCATACATTCATAACCTCTGCGAGTTTGTGATTGCAGTCACTGTTATGCTCAGAAGACTTTTTGTCATTTTGGAATCATTGCACAGAAGCATTAATCAAGCCTAGCTATCATTCTAACACATAAGTGATTAGAAATTATTCCAACACAACACACAAAGCTTATGGCACAATGTCTGTAAAACAATACAGAAAAAAGGCAGAAACAGAAGATTTGGAATTAGATAGATATGGGCTTCAGGGACTAAGAATTAAACTTGGGCATGTTACTGTTTCAGAGAGTCCTTACTTTAGTCATTCACAGTTTCCTTATTAAGAAAGACAAGCAAATAATTCAAATCAACAGCTGTGTCTGTACATTGGCAGCCTCAATAGATATGTCATACAGGAACAACCCCGTTTCCCTCACCAATTCTCTGTCGTCCATATCTGATCACATCATGCAGAAGATAAATGAGATCCTAGCAAAAGAATATTGGTGAAGGAAACACAGCAGAAAGGAGAAAGGTTCTTGTTTCTTTTATGTTGCTGTGATAAAGTACCCTCACAAAAAGCAACTAAGGTTCGAAAGGTTTTATCCATCTTTGAGTTCCCGGTTACAGTCCATCATGGTGGGAAGTCAAAGAGAGAACTCAAGTAGCAAGTCACATTACATCCACAGACAAGGGCAGAAAAAAAATGAGTTCATGCAGAGACACTAGCCTACTCCTTGCCTGAGCTGACTTTCTTTTTTCTTATATAGTTCAGACCTGCCTGCTCAGTAAATGGTTTCACCCACAATAGACTCAGTCTTACTCTATCTACCAATCAGTTAAAAATTAACACCATCTCCTAGAAAAGAGCCCACATGCTAACCTGACCTAGATAATTTTCCATTTATTCATTATACTCTCTTCTCAGATGATTCTGGCTTTTGTCAAGTTGACAGATAAAAATATCCTTCACAATTACCTTCTGATCCTTTCGAGAATAAAAACCTAAACTGGAGTGGAAATCATCATGGAACACAACATTTGCATAAAGGAGTACAAAGATGCCATCATTAACTACATTTGATAATGCTCACAATGGAAGATGATTTGTAAGTCTACGGATACATAATACTAGAAGTAGGGGGAAAGTTCATGTCCTTCACAGGAATTCCTAAAACCTGCTTCTGGATGCAAAGGTGGAATGTGACAGGGATAAAAAAAATGTCCCCGATTACTCAATAGAGTGATTCACATTCTTTGTGGTGTATGGGTATGATCAAAGACTTCCAGAAAACTGGACAGATTTTTAATAATAGAAGCAGAAACAAAATGAACTAAAATGTAGTTTTTGTCTTCCCTTAAGGATTTATGTTTTGCCTGGATAAATAGTTTAGCATAAGACCACTCACTGCTCTTAAATATGTATTTACTTTATTTTATATACAAGAGTTTTTTGCTTTCCTATATGTATTCAAACAGGAACATGGCTGTCAGTCACAGAGACAAAAGGAAAACACCAGATCTACTGGAGTCCCAATCACAGAGAGTGATGAGAAGCTACATGGGAGCTGGAAACCAAATCCAGGACTTCTGGAAGAGCACTTCAGTGCCAAGCCATTTGTTTAGTCCCAAGAGAATTTGCTGGTCTCACAGAGGACCTGTGTCTTGTTCACAGCAACCACATAGAGCATCTCACCAACATCTGTAATTACAGTTACAGGGATCTGATGCCTTTATCCCGACTTCCAAAATACTGTACTTAACCTACATGCTTTCACACATGGAGACACACACACACACACACACACACACACACACACACACACACAGAGAGAGAGAGACACACACAGACACACACACACACAGAGAGAGAGAGAGAGACACACACAGACACACAGACACACACACACACACACACACACACACACACACACACACACACACACACACGGGAAAACAACAGATGTTTTAAACAAGGGCAAAATGTAGATGAGAAAAGAGAAACCACAGTTAGGTTTCTGAACTATTCTAATTAATTATCTCATTATGGTTCCTAACTAGAAGATTCAGCTTGGAACCAGGTCCAATCATTACAACCTTCAATACACCGAGGCTTTGTAGTTTGAAATAGTTAACTCTTATTGAACTATCCTTAGAATCCCCTTTCAGCTACAAATGAAAAGGAGAACACATAGTATTTTATAGCCAAAGTGTTTTTAAAGCACCTTCAAAGAACTAGTTGTCGGAGCTGCTTCAAAGGCAGCATCCCTCTTCTCCTTACACCAGTATCCTGTTTTTTATTGAGTACCTCATAGAGAAGTTCTACTGTAGCGGCCACTCCCCACTGCTGGTTAGCAATATCAAAGGGCCTGGAGCTCAATTATCAAATGGTTTAGCCTGGAAAAGTGGATGATGAGAAGCACATAGAGCATGCAATTTGAGTATGTGTGACTATCAATATTTTAATTCTCTTCATGACTCCAATGATCCACAAATAACTATTTTAACAGTGCTTTAGAAAAAAATAAACTCTGCTTTTTCATTAGAAAAAAGAGCATTCCTACAAAAAGAAGACAGTACGAAAAAGTCTTCTAGGCTGTCATTTAGAAAAGTAGTGGTTTAAAAAATCAGGGTTTATCGTTGCTATTATTCTAATTATTTTTCTTGTTGTTTGTAGTTTTTCTGTCTCTGTCTCTCTCTATCTCTCTGTCTCTCGTATGTGTGTGTGTGTGTGTGTGTGTGTGTGTGTGTGTGTGTGTGTGTGTGGTTAAGGTTCAGAAGTTAACCTCAAATGTTAGTCTTCATGGAGCAGGTGGACAATTAAGAGTAACTTGGTTTTCAGCTGAAATAAGTGGAGCCCCTGGAATGTAAAATGAGACAGTAGGATGCTTCCTAGATTCCCGGGAAAAAAAAAGACTCCTTCATGCAACCCACAACACAGCCTCTATAAAGTGCAGTCAGCCAATCCCCATGTCTTTCCTACAGATGTGAGGTAGGCTCAACCAAACCCCAAGTCTCTCCTCTGCAGATAGATGTTACCACAGGTCACATAAGCTCAAGACAGAAGCAGGACCGCCCCCAAATATGTAGAAAAGATCCTTCCAAGCCCTCAGGCCAACCAATAGGAACTACCTGCTGTCAGACTCTGAACCATCCCAAAACTGTCTATATGGGGTTGTGGTTAAAGAGTAAAGGTGTGCAAGAATCATTCCACCATCTGAGAGCCTTTGTTTTAACTGTTAACACTACTGTTTGGAGAGAGATTTCCTCTCCTGAAGCTTCTTGTACCCCACACTAGAGCCTCTCCCTGGCTCAGTTCAGCCTGGCCTGGCCCCTCCGGGCAGCAGTGGAAACTGGGGCAAGACAGACCCAGCAGTGGAGGTGGTAGAAGTCATTCCCATCTCTGACCAGAGATCTGTGTGGGATTTCAGGTTCAAGTCCCAGAAGACTTCAGTCACTATCCACTTTGTTTTTTGATGCAGTCTCTCACTGGACTGAAGTGCATCAATTTGGAAAAGATGGCTGGCCATGGAGTCCTACAGGTCCAATAATCTCTGCCTCTTCAGTTTTGGTATTAAAAGTACAAAGCACTCTTCCTGGCTTTTTATACTTGGGGTCTGGGATCAGACTCTTGTATGTATACTTAAGCAGTGTTTCTTCTGTCCCAAGATCATGACTCTTAATCAGTACATTTTTATGGCTCAACTCTCATGCCCAAGGTTCCTTTACATGGAATAGTTCATATGTAATAACATAGGGATTTGCAGACTCAACGTATCACATCTCACATTGCATCTTAATGGTATGAATGCTTATGAGCAACAGCAAAACCAAGGATATGTAGCATTTTCATGTATCACTATGGTCCTACCAGTGTAGCTCCATATCTTGCTCCAATATCTAAAGCCTAAAAATAGCTTTTGTCCATGTCTATGAGTTGAATGTACACACGATTCTTGTTGGTTTAAGTAGAGAGAACATTGATTAAATCCCACAGATTTAGATTTTTTTAAGTAGCAATGTAGGAGGAAGTGATCAGCAAAACAGCAAAGTAGTAGAAAAAGACAACTGTGTTTGGATACTAAATATAATCCAAACCCGATCTCTCAATGGAATAGGTTTGGAAAGATGTAGTCTGGGGGGGGGGGGTATTGCCTGATGAGATTCATTAACAATGAAATAACAAAGTAAAAGTCAGCAGGTGAGATGGCTCAGGAGTTAATGGTTCATATCAACACTCCAGAGGACGGAGCTTTCAGTTCCCAGAACCACATGAAACAATGTCCTAGAACTACAGCAACAAGATATATAATAACTTCATCTGGATTCTGTGGACACATGTATTCACACATGTATGCACAGGCAAACACTCACACATACACAGGTATAAACACACAGAGAATTAATGAAATTGATATTATAATGTATTTTTTAAATTTACTTATTAAATTTTAAATTAAACTAAAGGAGATTCTTGATTCAATTCTCACTACTACCGTTTACCTCTGCAATATTTAAATATCTATTCCTTAACTGAAATAATGCTAAAGGAGATGGGAAATTAAGACCATGAGCTTTGACCCTATCTTAATGCTAAGAATGCTAATAACTATAAAACTGACTAAAGATGGGAGAAGGGCAGGAGAGATGCTCTTCCCCAGAGCAGAGTCACATAAACAGTCAGCCCTAAAAACAGCATACAGACTGCACAGATCACATAGATTACACACACACACACACACACACACACACACACACACACACACAATAGTAGTGAGTAAAAATAAGAGGTCATGGATTTGAAGAAGAGCAGAATGAGTTGGTATAAAAAAGGCAAGAAAAGAAATAATGAGCTCAATTGCCCCACTGCTGTGGAGACAGACACAGAATTATCCATTACAAATACAACGTCTCACATGATAGGGGTGTTTGGCAGACTGGATTTCTAAGCAATGCAAAATAAGGTGTCTAGCTTCAAGTAAGAAGGATAATTTCATCTTCACTGGTCCTGTTTTTAAGCTGCATAGCTTTATATGGTGAATCAGATAATGTTGTACCTATTTTAACTTTTATGTTTATCAAGTCATTGTAATAAAACAAAAGACTCAAGAAGCAGAGATTCTATTTTCATGCAAATCTTCTTATTAATAAAAGGAGAGCAGAGAAAAATTAGAAAAGGTGTCTGCAAGAAGCTGCCTCCTTTTGACTTAAATAGCATTTAAGTAATTCCAGCTAAGTCTGAAGTCATTTTTGCATTTGGTTCTTAATTGTTCAAAGTAAAGTATTTTTCTGAGATGTATGTGGGTGCTCTTTCAGCTGCTCTTCCTTTTTGGAATTTATTTCATATCTGAAGTAAAAGTAATACATCAAAACTGCAAACAAAGTTGATTTTTAATTAGGGTGTTGGCAATTATCTCAGTCATTTATAGCTCATTTCCCATCTTAGCTGGTTTTGCCATGCATATGTCTTCAAATTGCCTTTCTCAAAGGAAAAAAAAAATTGCATCCTTCCCATTCCCTCACATTATTATCAGTTGAAAGATTGTGTTAGAACGGTGAAATAATTTTCATTATAATTGAAAAGGAACCTTAGTCATATCATATAGGGTGAACTCAATTTTTAGTTGTGAATATCACAGAAGAACCCATGACAAAAAAAAAAAAAAGATTGTCTTTATGTTTGGTAGGTATAAATTAGTATTCACTGTTCGCATTATGTGTTAAAATAGTAGACTTTCTTATTTGTTATTCATATTTCTGCTCAGAGAAAAAGTTGGATAGAAAACATTGATTATTTAAACTACAAAGGTAGAAATTATTGTTTTGTAGAGATGCCTCTGGGAATAGAGCTTTTACCATGCACTGGTGAGTATCCAATTCAGATGCCCAAAACCCACATAATATTATATACAGCAAAGTGCATCTGTAATTTCCAGATGGCCTACACTGTGATGAGAGTGGAAACATAAGAAAGCCCCAAATCTCATGGGCCAACTCATCTGGATTTAGAAGTGATGAACTAGAGACTCCTTCTCAAAACAAGGTGGAAGCTAAAAGCCAGAACCCAAGGTTCTCCTCTGACATCCAAATATATGCTCTTGGCATGTGAGCCACCTACATTGTTACACATGTGTAAACATCAGAGCACACATATTACACATATACAACCCACATACTTAATACAATTAGAAATGTAGAAAATGACCTATTCCTTAAAATTAACTCCTTTCCAATTCTGTCACCTATGTAGCCTTTGCAGCTGATGTCAAACTTCTGCTTGCCAAGTCCTTGGGGTAGAATTAGACTGGTGCTGAACCATAGGGAAGCAGCCTCCAATGTCTTCTGCTGCACAGACAATAGCTGAACTGTGCTGTAGGCAGGGAACTCGATACCAGACTTGGAATACGCTGGTGATTCCACAAGCAAGAATAGATGGAAGTGTTCATAAAGAGCAAAGGATGGGCTTGGGAGCAGCCAAAGTCATGCTCAGACAATTTTAGTAACACTATTGTAACCCCAAGGAGATAATGCAAATCTATGTAAGATCCCAACAATAGTCCCCAAAATAGCATTAAATGGTGGACAAAGAAAAAAAAAGTCATATGGCTCGAGGAATTTCTGCCTTAAATTTGTGAGGGTTTCTTCCAAATGCATGTGGTATTTATTCACAAGGGCACTTTCTTAATTTTGCACTGGGTGATGATCATATTTCTAGGCATATTTTACTTTTTGGGTATATATATAAAATATTGTATAGAAAGGCTATCTATGGATCTGGAGAATTGCTAAGACAAGATCTGTATAAGCATGAAGATTTCAGTTCAGGTATATAGAACCCAGAACCCAGATAAAAAGCAGGCCATGTGGCAAATGTTTGTAATCCCAGTGCTGATGAAACAGACACAGGCAGATCCTAGCCACTAGCCAGGCAACCTAGCTGAATAAGCATGCTTTAGGTTTAGTGAGAGACCCTGGAACACGAAAGATACAAGGTGATTGAGAAAACATCTTTATACACATCTATATCATCACCTCTCTCTCTTCTGCTCCCTCACTCCCTCCCTCCCTCTCTCTCTCCCTCCCTCCCTCTCTCTCTCCCTCCCTCCCTCTCTCTCTTCCCCTCCCTCTCTCTCCCCCTCCCTCCCTCTCTCTTCCCCTCCCCCCTCTCTCTTCCCCTTCCTCCTCCTCTCTCTCCCTCCCTCTCTCTCTCCCTCCCTCCCTCTCTCCCCCTCCCTCTCTCTCCCCCTCCCTCCCTCTCTCTCTCCCCCTCCCTCTTTCTCCCCCTCCCTCCCTCTCTCTTCCACTTCCTCCTCCTCTCTTTCCCTTCTTCCTTCTCTCTTTCCCTTCCTCCCCCTCTCTATCCCCCTCCCTCCCTCCCTCTCTTGTCCCCCCCTCTTCTCTCGCGCTCTCTCTCATAAACACACACCTGCACACACACGCACACACACACACACACACACACACACACACACATATGCATGCATGTACATGCACTCCCAAGATTACATTAGGTCATTATCATCCTACTCATTTGTGCATTAGCTAGGAATATCTGTTCCTTCTAGGTAGCTTGATTAGTCTGAATCTCTTCTAGGCATCTCATCTCTGTCTGAACATCTCTCAGGATTCCTTACCTCTTATATATGCTTAAAGCAGGAGGTGCCTAAAGGATCTGGTCTGTTTTAAAAACTTTCTGAAGCCTTTGAGTTGTTTACTTTCTGAGCTTAAGAGTATGTCTTCAAAATGGAATGTTTCAACTCCCTTGCAATGTCTTCCTGTTTCTCAGACTTGCTAGCATGATTTATTCTAAAAATATTCTCTCAAAAGTGTAAGGTTTTAATGCTAGAGGAAACTCCTACACAATATTCTTGATAGAACTATGATTTGAATATAACATGTCTTCTACAGACTCATGTCAGGAATGATGGGGACCTTTTAGAACAGTGATTCTCCAACTCCTTAATACAGTTTCTCATATAATAGAGATACCCAAACATAAAATTATTTCATTGCCACTTCATAACTAATTTGACTACTCTTATAAATCATAATGTATGCAGGATATCAGCTACGCCCCCTATGGAGGTAAGAACCACTACTCTAAATGGCCTGTCTGGAAGTAGGTCAAGAGAGGTGAGTCTTTGAATCTCCTAGTATTTTCCTCACTCTTTTATTTTATCAGATATTTTTATTTACATTTCAAATATTATCCCCCTTTTCCCAGTTTCTCCTCCATAAACTTTGTATTCCATCCCCTCCTACACCTGCTTCTATGAAGGTGTTCTCCATCCACTCACCCACCCACTACTTCCTGCCTTCCCTGCCCTGATATTCCCCTACATTGGAGCATTGAGCCTTGGCAGAATCAAGGGCTTCTCCTCCCACTGATTTCCAGCAAGGCCACCCTCTGCTTCATATGGGGCTGGAGCCATGAATCTGTTCATGTGTACCCTTAGGATGCTGGTTTGTTCCCTGGGAGCTCTTGTTTAGTATTATTGTTCTTATGGGGTTGCACACCCATTTAGGTCCTTAAATCCTTTCTCTAACTCCTCCACTGGAGACCTCAGTCTCAGTTCAATGGTTGGCTGTGAGCATCTGCCTCTGTATTTGTGATGCTCTGGCAGAGCCTCTCAGGAGACAGCTATATCAGGCTGCTGTCAGCACGCACTTGTTGGCATCATCAATACTGTTGGCCCACTCTTTTTGCTTCTGTTCACCAACTTATCCACAGCCCAGGCTGCCTGTTCTTGTCACTGTGAACTTCCTCACACTTTCACTTTCACTGTGAATTAAAACTTATGAAACTGTGAGTCAAAACAAATCTTTCCTTTTCAATACTGTGTCTGTTGTGTGCTTCAAAAATAACCACTAGAGTTCTAAAATATAATTTCTAATAAAATTCCATATGAATCTTTCATCAATTTCAAGCACTTAATTTTAAGTCTAATGCTAGGATTGTTAATACCTAGTTTCCATAAAACTGAATTCCTGAGAATATTGATCTTTTAGATGATATACTACTGACTATAACCTCTTTTGCTAGGTTGTTTGTTTAACACAGGTCATTCATATGATGGGAATTTAATGCATTGGACACTATAGACTAATTGCTAGAGTACAGATGTTCAAGGACCAGCGTCTAAGTAATAAAAGAAGTATGTGTGTCTCTTCATCCATAATCAGTGTCCTAACAATGGTACAACAACCACTTTTGACAGCTTGGTGAGCATTCACTTCAGGCTGATTCTATGCTATTCCATTGGATATTTGATGTGGATTGATTCTAACACATTCCATATAGTCCCATGTGTTTCACTATTGGTCCCTGTTGATAAAGTCCTTTTGGAAAGGTCAAGAAATGAAGTCTTGCTAACAGAAAGAATTGTATCATGGGGAAAGGGTCATGGGGTCTTCTCCAGAACCTACTTATTTTTCACTCTCTGTTATCTTCCTGCAAATGAGATGTGACCAGAGAACATCATGATTCTACTCTCATATTGTATCAGAATGAGGGAATGCATCTCTTTGAGCAATAGACCAGAACAGATCCTGCCTTTTTTTTTAAACTTGCTTTTTCTTGGGTATTTAAATGCAGTAGCAGGAAAAATAATTAATACATTATTAGAATAAATTTGTAACAGTTAAAACTTGAAATTTTCTTAGTTGTAGTGGTTTGTTTGCATTATATATGTGTGTATTTGTGTGTGTGTGTGTGTGTGTGTGTGTGTGTGCATGTGTTTGTGTGTGTATGTTTATATGTATATCTTTCTTCGTAAGACATCAGCAAGGTATTATTTTCTATGACTTCACAAGAAATAAATATTTGTGGTTATAAAGCAACTCAGGCTAAGATAAAATCACCAAATATTCAGTAATAAGGAAACTTTCCAGGTTTAGTAATGCACGGATCCTCTAGACATGAAGCAAAAACAAAATACTAGAGGAAAGTAAGAGGGATTCAAATGTGCATATCATCCTGAGAAACACCAGACTTTGGAAACTAAGAGAAACGTAGTACTGGATATAACTTGGTCAGAATGCTGAAATTCAAATGAGGTTTATGAAAAGTAGAAAGCAAGAGAGGAAAACAGTCAATGTGAACACTACGGATAATAGAAAAGTAATTAGGTCAATTTGAACTAGTTTGTAAAGCATTGACCCACATTAAGGATAGATGGCAATAAGCCACTGAGAGACAAAACACAGCTGGAGAGGAGCTGCTATGGCATGAGGAATTGGAAAACTAGCAAGAGCCAGAGATTGAAAATGGACAGAACACACAATGCAGTGGTTTTAAAAAGAGCTTTTGAAGGCTGCTGATTTAGTGAGACTAATAGTTACCACTTTTGTTCCTTATCTCTCTAACTTTTTAAAATTGAGAATAGGTATTTTTTCCCCATAAATATATCCTTATTTCAATCTCCTTCCCTCTGCTTCTCCCAATTCCTTTCTACCTCCTTTCCTGTTTGGATCCACTGGCTTTCTGGAGCTCGCTGAAAAATTAACAAGCTTCTTAGCGATGATAATAAAAATAAAGTAAGCTGAAACAAAACCAGAATCTAATACATCAGAACAGGAAAAAGAAGGAGAAGGACGAGGTCCCAGGAACAGGAAAAAACAATGGCGACCCACCCCTCACACAGGCAGAGATCCAATAAAATCAGGAAACTGGAAAGAAGCCTTAATGTATATGCAAAGTACCTAGAAGGTAAAAGAAAAAATGTGAGTAAAATAAATTAAAAATAAAATACATAAAGTAATGAGATACAAATTTTGTAAAAGGAAAGCCCTGATAAGACATTACCAGACAATGAAGGAGTGGCCTCTCTGTTGGCTATCTAGTGCTGGGCATGCTGCCTACACTTAAAAGTAGTTTGCTTTCCTAGTTTTCAGTGGGAAGAAAGACACATCAAAAGCATAGATTGTTGATTTCAAGGGAGATAGATGCACACTTTCACAGAACTGAGATGTCCTTGGGCTGTATCTATAATGAAAACAAAACAATTCCAAAGCATATACAGCTCACTAAGAGATGGGCAGATTGTGAGACATGCAGTGTCATGGAAAATTACTTGTGATTAGCAGGAAGGAACAACTTATATAAGAAGTTCTCCATACTTTAACATGTAAATGGAGGTTTGAGATTTGCCCTAGGGATTGAAGAAAGTGAACTTTATTGAAATGTACAGTATTAAATGATTTTGTATTCCAAATCTTATAAGACAAAACCCAAACAAATAGACAAAAGTAAGTATGAGTTACTTTCTATTTTTCAAAGAAGATAATGTAAATAAAATATTTTACATGAATTATAATTTTTGGAAATACATCAAATCCATCTTTTGGTAGATTTCTATGAATTGAAGTTTACAACATTGGTATTTGTCTTTTGCTAAACATGAATAGATTAGCTTACCTGTTTGAGTTAAATTGTAAATTAATACACTTTCATTCATTTTTCTGTCCAGCATTTTTTATTTCAAACAGTGCAGACTTATACTCTAGTCTGGTAATGCTAATGCATGTTTAAAACTCAAGATTTTGGGCACTGAAATATGTGTGTGTGTGTGTGTGTGTGTGTGTGTGTGTGTGTGTGTATACAATACATGTATGTGTATATCTGTGAAGGATGAAAGAAAGTCTTATTTACCATGGTACTGACATTACAAGCATTTGTGAGTCTTCTGTGTCAGTAATAAGGACTCTGAAATATGGAGGAAAATATGGGTTAGATACACAGAATGTTATACAACATTATCCAAGAATTTTAGACAACTGCAATGACTTTAAAAATTATGTATTATCTGTGCTTGGAGCTGACCAAGTGCCAAGGCTCACTGTACACAAATCCCACTAGAAAGGAAGTGGTCTCTCAGAAATGCTGACATACCTGAGAGTACAGGTAGACCACCACTTCTGCTCTGAGAGATCTGCCCTGAGCCCTCAAGACACAGGAAGGAGCATATTGGGACAGGATCTTTGCAGTTTCTATCTGCATGACAAAGCTGACCCTGTGCCAAGAACTATATTTCCAAATTCTGTCTGGAGAGAGCTGGTCTTCCAAGAGTGCTGACACATAGGCTTACAAGAGTGTCAAGCCACTGTCAGAGACAGCAAAACCAGCTAACACTAGAGATAACCAGATGGCAAGAGGCAAGTGCAAGAACCTAAACAACAGAAACCAAGGCAAATTATAATCAGAACCCAGTTTTCCTACCACAGCAAGCTCTGGATACACCAACACTAGAAAAGCAAGATTCTGATTTAAAAATCACATCTCATGATGATGTTAGAGGATTTAAGATGGACATAAATAACTCCCTTGAAGAAATACAGGAAAACACAGGTAAACAGATAGAAGCCTTTAAAGAGGAAATAACAACAACAAAAATCCCTTAAAGAATTACAGGAAAACATAATCAAGCAGGTGAAGGAATTACAAAAAAACATCCAGGATCTAAAAATGGACATAGAAATAATAAATAAATCACAAAGTGAAACAAGCCTAGAGATAGAAAACCTAGGAAAGAGATCAGGTGTCATAGGCACGAGCATCATCAGCAGAATACAAGAGGTAGAAGAGAGAAACTTGGGCAGAAGATACCATAGAAAACATTGACACAAAAGTCAAAATGTGTGAAATACAAAAAGTTCATAACCCAAAAATCCAGGAAATCCATGACAAAATGAGAAGACAAAACCTAAATATAATAGGTCTATAAAAGAGCAAAGATTGTCAACATAAAATGTCAGTTAATATCTTCAACAAAATTATAGAAGAAAATTCTCCTAACCTAAAAATTGAGACATCAATAAACATACAAGAAGCTTGAGAACAGGGCTCGGCCCATCTGCCACCTGAACCAGCAGTTCCCAAAGGTAAAGGCCTGGTGAGAAGGAGATCCGAGTAGCCAGGGGGCAGAGAGATCTCTGCCGAATGCGAACGGAAAGGAGGGCCCTGCCCTGCCTGATCCAGGGACCAGGACCCCAGCATTGGGACCTCTGTTCCCACCCGGTGGCTTTGGGGCACACAACAGAACTCGGACCATCCGCCACCTAGACCAGCGGAGATCCAGGGACACAGACCAGGAACAAGGGAAACTTAAGAACATATCACTGACAACAAGATGGCAAGAGGAAAGCGAAAGAGCATATCCCAAGGAAACCAAGACAACCTGGCAACACCAGTACCCAGCTCTCCCATCACAGCAAACAGCAGAATGCCAAATACTCCAGAAAAAGAAGACCCAGACCTAAAATCATACCTCAAGACTATGATAGAGATCCTTAAACAAGAATGGGAGGAAAAGCAAAAAGAATCAGAATCTTTTAAAGAGGAAACAATAAAAACACTCAAAGAACTCAAAGAACTAGAGGAAAAACAGAACCAAACAGATGAAGGAATTGAAGAGGGAATTTAAAACGGAAATTGACACAATAAAGAAAATACTAAAAGAGATAACCCTAGAGGTAGAACACCTAAAAAAGAAATCAGGAGTCACAGATGCAAGCATTTCCAATAGACTACAAGAGATAGAAGAGAGAATCTCGGTGGCTGAAGACAACATTGTAAACATAGACAAAACAGTCAGAGAAGACGCAAAAAACAAAAAGCTCCTAACCCAAAATGTCCAGGAAATCCAGGACACAATGAGAAGACCAAATGTAAGGATAATAGGAATAGAAAAGATAGAAGAATATCAACTAAGAGGCACAGTAAATATCTTCAACAAAATTGTAGAAGAAAACTTCCCTACCCTTAAGAATGAGATGACCACGAGCATAAAAGAAGCCTTCAGAACTCCAAATAGGTTGGACCAGAAAAGAAATACCTCCTGACACATAATAGTCAAAACACCAAGTGCCAAAAGCAAAGAAAGAATACTAAAAGCAGTAAGGGAAAAAGGTCAGGTAACATATAAAGGCAGACCAATCAGATTCACACCAGATTTCTCAACAGAGACTATGAAAGCTAGAAGAGCCTGGACAGACATCATGCAGACCCTAAGAGAGCACAAGTGCCAGCCCAAGCTGCTATACCCAGCAAAACTATCAATCACCATAAATGGAGAGATGAAGATATTTCAAGACAAATCTAAATTTACACAATATCTGACCACAAACACAGCACTACAACGAATTATCGGTGGAAAACCCACTTCTGGGAATATACCCCAGAGACACTCCAATATGTAACAAAGATACATTCACCACAGTGTTCATAGCAGCTCTATTAATAATAGCCAGAAGCTGGAAAGAACCCATATATCTTTCAGTAGATGAATGGATACAAAAATTGTGGTACATTTATACAATGAAGTACTACTCAGCTATCAGAAACAGTGACTTAACCAAATTCTTAAAATGGTTGCATCTAGAGAATATCATCCTGAATGAGATAACCCAGTCACAAAAGAACAGACATAATATGCAGTCACTGATAGTGGGATGCTAACCCCAGTGGCTCGGACTGCCCCAGAAACAACTCACAGACTGTGTGAAGTTCAAAAGAAAATGAAAACAAAACAAAACAAAAACAAAAACAAAAACATTATGCTCAATCCTTACACACCAAGAAAAGTTGACTAATTCTTGGTTACATCCTGTTTTACATGTTCCTTTTGCTCATTGTAACTAGTAAGACCTTAATTCAGAGTATCAAACCTTAAAAAAAAAAAAGAATAAAAAAAGCCAAGCACTGACAAAAATGTATTTGTATACATTTATGCAAAAATGTTTAAATATTTTTTCTTTTATCTTTGTTTTTTAAAATAAAGTTTTAAAAAATGATATTTCCAAAGAGGAAAAAAAATAAACATACAAGAAGCTTACAGAACTCCAAATAGATTATTCCAAAAAGATGTTCTTTCTGTCAAATAATAGTCAAAACACCAAATGCACAAAAAAGAAAGTCTATTAAAAGCAGTAAAAGAAAAAGGTTACATAATATATAAAGGCAGATTTATAACAGACTTTTCCACAGAGAGTATGAAAGCTAGAGGATCCTTGTCAGACATTTTACAGATCCTAAGGGAATACAATTGCCAGCCTAGGCTACTATATTCAACAAAATTGTCAACTACCATAGATGGAGAAACCAATATATTCCATGTCGAAATCATATTTTCACAATATCTTTCTACAAATCCAGTCCTACAAAGATTAACAGACTGAAAACTTCAAAACAAGGAGGGAAAATATACCCTAAGGAAAGTAAGAAATGAATCTTTTCTTAACACACCCAAAAGAAGATAGCCAGAGAAACACAATTCCATTTTTAACTACAAAAATAATAGGAAGCAACAATCAGTATTACTTAATATCTCTTAACATTAATGGGCTCCCCAATAAAAAGACATAGTTAACAGACTGGATACAATAACAGGACCCAACATTTTCCTGCATATAGGAAAAATACCTCAGTGACAAAGGTACATTGCCTCAGAGTAAAAGGCTGGAAAACTATTTTCCAAGCAAACAGTCCCAAGAACCAAGCTGAACTTTAATATCAAATAAAGTTGGCTTTTAACAAGAAGGTGTAAAAAAAGGTAAGGAAGGATCATACTAATCAAAGAAAAAAATCTACTGAAGTGAACTCTCAAATGTGAGCATCTATGTTCCAAGTGCAAGGGCACCACATTCATAAAAGAAACTTTAATTAAATTCAAAGCACACATTGCTCTTCAAACAATAATTGAGGGAGACTTCAATACCCCACTGTAATCAATGGACAAATCATGGAAATATAAACTAACCAGAGAGACAGTGAAACAACCAGAAGTTATGAACCAAATGGATTTAATAGATATCTATAGAATATTTCATCTTAAAACAAAAGAATATACTTTATTTTTAGCACGTGAAGGAATCTTCTCCAAAATGGATCACATAATCAGTAACAAAACAGGCCTCAACAGATACATGATTAAAATAATCCCATGCATTCTATCGTATCACCACGGACTAAAGATTGCATTTAATACCAACAAAAACAACACAAAACCCACATACATATGAAAGCTGAACAACTCTCTACTTAATGATAACATGGCCAAGAAAGAAATACAGAAAAAAGTTAAATACTTTTTAGAATTTAATAAAAATTCAGGCAACACTATACCTAAACTAATGGGACACAATGGAAGCAGTGCTAAGAGAAAAATTCAACAAAAGCAAGAGCTAGTTCTTTGACAAAATCAACTAAATAGAGACCCTTATCCAGATTAACCAAAGGGCATAGAGACAATATCCAAATTAACAAAACCAGAAATAAAAAGAGAGGCATAACAGAAACAGAGGAAATTCAAAACATCATCAGTTCCTATTACAAAAGCCTATACTCAACAAACCTGAAAAATATGAAAGAAACGGGCAATTTTCTTGAACTATGCCAGGTACCAACTTTAAATCAAGATAAGATAAACCATTTATACAGTCCCATAATCCCTAAAGAAATAGGGAAGCCAAAAAAAGCCTAGGACCAGATGGGTTTAGTGAAGAATTCTATTAGATCGTCATAGAAGATCTAATTCTAATACTCTCCAAACTATTTCACAAAATAGAAACAGAAGGAACACTACTCAATATCTTCTATGAAGCCACAATTAAACTTATTACTAAACTACACAAAGACCCTACAATAAAAGAAAACTTTGAACCAATTTTCCTTATGAATATTGAGGCAAAAATACGCAATAAAATTCCTGGAAACAGAATCCAAGAACATATCAAAATGATCATTCACCATGTCAAGTAGGCTTCATCCCAGGATGGTTAGATATATAAAAATTTATCAAGGTCATCCATCCCATAAACAAGCTCAAAGAAAAAAAAACATCATTAGTTCATCAGCTGCTGAAAAAACATTTGACAAAATTCAATAACTATTCATGTTAAAAGTCTTGGAAAGATCATGAATTTAAGACCCATATCTAAATATAGTAAAAGAAATTTAGAGTATACCAGTAGCCAACATCAAATAATCATGGACTAGACAAGCCTGTCCACTTTCTCCTTATCTATTCAGTATAATATTTGATGTTCTATAGTGCAACTAGACAACAAAGGAGATCCAAAAGATACGTTTTGGCAGGGAAGAAGTAAAAATATTACTATTCGCAGATGATATAATAGTAATCTTAAGTTATCCCAAAAATTTCACCAGAGAACTCTTATAGCTAATTGAAAAAAAAAAAAACAAAAAAACAAGTGGTGGCATATACAATTAACTCAACCAAGTCAGAATCTTTCTACTCAAAAAATAAACAAGCTGAGAAAAAAATTAGGGATATAACACTATTCACAATAGTAATACATATAAAATACTTTAGTGTGACTCTAAACAAGCAAGTAAAAATATGACAAGAACTTCAAGTCTCTAAAGAAAGAAATCAAAGATCTCAGAAAGTGGAAAGATCTGCCATGGTCATAGATTGACAAGATTAATATAGTAAACATGGCCATCTTGCTGAAAGCAATTTCAGATTCAAAGCAACTCCCATCAAAATTCCAACTCAATTCTTCATAGTGTTACAAAGAGAAGTTCTCAAATTCATTTGGAATAACAAACACCCAACATAGCAAAAGCTACTCTTAAGAATAATTAAAAACAAAATTTCTGGGAGATCGCCATTTCTGACCTCAAACTGTACTACAGAGTAATAGTGATGAAACTCTAAGCCAGTGGTACAGAGACAGGCAGGTAGATCAATGGAACAGAACTGAAGACCCAGAAATGAACCCACACACCTATGGTCACTTGATCTTTGAAAAAGAAGCTAAAACCATTCAGTGAAAAAGAAAAATAAAAAAAAAAAGCTTTATCAAAAGATGGTGCTGGTTCAACTGGAGGTTATCATATAGAAGAATTCAAATTGACTCATTTTTATTTCCATGTACAAAGCTCAAGCTTACTTGGATCAAGGACTTCCACATAAAACCAGATATACTGAAACTAATAGAAGAGGAAAGCCTCAAATATATGGACACAGAGGAATAGTTCCTGAATAGAACACCAATCACTTATGCTCTAAAATTAAGAATCAACGAAGTGTAACTCATAAAATTGCAAAGCTTTTAAGGAAAAGGACACAGTCAATAGGATAAAACAGCAACTAACAGATTGGGAAGAGATCTTTACCCATCCCACATTGGATACAAAGAACTCAAAAAGTTAGATTCCAGAGAACCAAATAACCCTATTAAAAATGGGGAACAGAGGTAAACAGAATTCTCACCTGAGGAATCTTGACTATCCGAGAAGCACTTAAAGAAATGTTCAAAATCCTTAGTCATCAGGGAAATACATATTAAAATGATTTTGAGATTCCACCTCATACCAGTCAGAATGGCTAAGATAAAATGATAAATTCAGGTGAGGATATGGAGAAAGAGAAACACTCTTCCAATGCTGCTGAGATTGCAAGCTGGCACAACCACTCTGGAAATCAGTTTGGCAGTTCCTCAGAAAATTGGGTATAGTGCTATCAGAGGACCCAGCTATACCACTTCTGGGCATTTACCTAAAAGATGCTCCAATAGGTAATAAGGACACTTGCTCCAATATGTTCATAGCAGCCTTGTTTATAATAGCCAGAAACTGGAAAC
The DNA here is from genome assembly GCF_963924665.1 of Micromys minutus. Classification (NCBI taxonomy): domain Eukaryota; kingdom Metazoa; phylum Chordata; class Mammalia; order Rodentia; family Muridae; genus Micromys; species Micromys minutus. The sequence goes on from NC_137953.1 coordinate 6,176,120, forward strand.
AACCCAAATGTCCCTCAACAGAGAAATAAATACAGAAAATTTGGTACATTTACACAATATAGTACTACTAAGGGATTAAAAAAAATGACTTCATGAAATTTACAGGCAAATGTATGGAATTAAAAAATATACTGAGAGGGTAACTCAGTTAAAAAAGAACATACACAATATGCACTCACTGATCTGTGAATTTTAGGCTATAAGCTTAGAACATCTACAATGCAAGAAGAACAAGAGGAAGAAAGACAAAAGAGGGGATGCTTCAGTCCTACTTAGACAGGGAAACAAAATAATCAAGGGAAGTAGAGAGTGGGAGAGACGTGGGAGAAATAGAGGAGAAAGGGGGGGAAGATGGATAGAATTAGGTATGTGTTGCAGTAAACATTAAACATAGATCAGGTTTATCTCTTTACTGGCCCAGAGGTCTCACTCCTCAATTCCAGTTTTAGTTTGGAGTCACATGCTCCTCTGGCACCCGGTCTGAGCGGTCACTACGGCCCAATTTGTCCATGAAATTCCCTTCCTTTGGCGGTTTTCTACCGATTGTTCTCTGCCTCTGTCCCCGGGTATTTCTGTACCCCAAAATCCCACACGAACACGAACACAACTCTACAGCCTAATAGCTTTTCATACAGGTTTATGTATTCAACTCCCAATCCATAAATTCTCTACACAACAAGATTGCATCAAATAGACAAAAATACAAACTGCCCTTTTACATGAGATATTAGACCTGTAAAATCCTTAATCTTCATAGTTTTTCTTTTAATACCAATAAATTCCACCCGGTTCCAGCTGGTACTTGGGAAGCTCCATGTTGCCTGGACCTCTAACCTCTGTTCTCTGACCTTCTTCTGACCTCTCAGCCCTCTCTAATTACCTAGCTCCGCCCAGTCACTGGCTTTCCTTTATTTTACTAATTAAAATGGGAAGGTTCAGTTGGAGTCAAGTGACTAGCCAGCCCTTCTTGGGGGAGTGGAATTAACATTAAAATACAAACAGCTCAGTACAATCTACAGGTATGGGAGGAGATGGAGGAGCTATAGAGGGTCACAAAATTGAACAGAGGTGTGTCGTAACAGGGGTGGGGAATTGGGGGTAGCAACCAGAAAGTCCCATATTCCAGGAAAGCAAGAACCTCCCAGGTCCCCAGGGGACGACTTTAGCTGAAATACACCAAAAGAAAGGAAGAACCTGTGGAAATCATATCCAGTGGTTAGGCATGTTCCCCTTCCCTGTTGTAGGATGGGGCCACCTACCTATCTCCAAATTTTAACCCAGAATTGTTCTTGTCTAAAGAAAATGCAGGACAAAGAGTGGTGCAGAGACTGAAGGCAAGGCCATCCAGAGACTGCCCTACCTAGGAATCCATCCCACACGCAGACACCAAACCCAGAAAATATCGCTGATGCTAAGTGCTTGCTGACAGGAGCCTGATACAGCTGTCTCCTGAGAGGCTCTGCCAGACCCTGACCAATACAGATGCAGATGCTTGAAGCTACCCATTACACTGATCACAGGGACCCCAATGAAGAAGTTTAGGGAAGGACTGAAGGAGCTGATGGAGACTTATATGTCATTAAACATATGGGAGGCCCTTTATCCTCTGAAGGCTTGTTGCCCCAGTGTAAAGGAATGCTAGGTTGGTGAGGTTGGAGTGAGTGGGGGAAGGGGGACCACCCTCATAGAAGCAGAGTAAGGAGGAGATGATGGGAATTTGCAGAGTGGAAACCAAGAAAGGTGATAAAATTTGGAATGTAAATAAATAAAGTATTCAATTAAAAAAATAAAAGCTATGTATCACTTGCTGAATAGGGCAGCCTTGGAGGCCATTCACATCCTTTCTGTGATCTTTTTAAATAGGACTAAGTGTAATTAGAATTAAAAAAAAAAAAAAAAAAACTTGATAGAGCTAGAGAGACTTGTCAATATTCTGTTGCTAAATTTGTCTCTTGGGAGAGGAGAAGGAAATTAATTTTGTTTGGTTTTAATTTATTGGTGAGAGCTGGGTGAGCCTGTTGATGGAAAGTTATATTAGTTCCTTAATAACATCTAAAAATCTCATACTTCCGTGTTCAGAATCGTGCTCTCAACTGATTGTATTGCTGGTCTTCAGACCACTAGAGGACAGTAAAAGAGTCACAATGTAAACACAATCTATTACATGAATATAGTTGTACTCAAGCACAAGCTCAGTAATCTGCCTCAGCTTATCTCAAACCTTTGGGGAGACAAGGGAAATAGTCCTACCAAGACTTGGAAGATACAATTGTGTGTGTGTGTGTGTGTGTGTGTGTGTGTGTGTGTGTGTAGTGTGGTAGGTAGGTATGTATATACTCCTAGGTTTTTCAAGCATTTAATAAACCCAAGAGGTAACTTAGCTTAGTAACCAATGGAGAGACTCACAAATGATAATATTGGTGAAAATAAGGTAATGTTGAGTGTTTAGCCATATGTAATATTATGTCATCTCCTTGAATGTCTAACGGGGGAAGGGCGATGGGATTGAAGAGCTGAAGGAGAGTTGCAAAGCACTCCCTTGCAGATATCACACAGATGTTAAATCCAGAAACCAACAGAAGATGTGTTCTCTGGATGCATCCATCAATGATTTAAAAAATGCCTAATTCCATGTTTCTTATAAACATAGTTTAATGAAGTTATTATGATCTGATTTTAAATTTAGACAGAAAGAGTGCAAAAAAAAACTATTAATGTTATTATCCTTCATGAGGCTAGTTACAGAAATATTTAATAAAAAGTAAAATTACAAACATAAACACAAACATGCTTAGTCGTCTACATGGTATTTATACCAACATCACAAAATATTTCACATTAGAAAGTAAATGTGTAACATAGTAACACACACACACACACACACACACACACACACACACACAGAGAGAGAGAGAGAGAGAGAGAGAGAGAGACAGAGAGAGACAGAGAGAGACAGAGACAGACAGACAGACAGACAGACAGAGAAACATACATGTGTACATAATTAAAACAAAAAGTGACCTCTTAAACATCATATTTTGACATAACTCCATTCACTTAGTTTTAGGCAAGGATTATTAAACTTAGTTGTTTTAAGAGAGATGTGAATGAGATAGGTGGGGGAAGGGTAACTCTTGCATTGAGCCTGCATTTTTTTAAGTTACTTGTTATAGGTACTTTAAACACTAATGTATCTTCTTTCCTATGACTTACCTTTCCTGTAACTGTTATTAAACACTCTGACAAAAGCAAAAGACACACAGTTGAGGGTACAGTCCATCAGGATGTGGAAGGCATGACAGCTTGAGATTGAGGTAGCTGTCTCACTGAATTCAAAGCCATGAGTCAGAGGTAAAAAATATTCATTTAAAGTTACTTTTTTTTCCTTTATAGAATGGGGACCCGGGTCATAAAGCTGTGCTACTCAAACATAAACTGGGTCTTCCCACCTAATTTGGCCTAGTCTGGATAATTAATTGCACACAGGAATGCACAAAGGCTTGTTTCCTAGGTGACTCTGGAGCCTGTTAACCTGAAAATCTATATTAACTGTTACATTCATAGAGTCTAGCAAATGTTGAGAGGGTCAAGCAAAATTTGAGGGAACTCTGTCTGCTAAGCCACTTAGTCTGATTTTGTACTAGTATTTTGGGGTCTACCATAGATCAACAGAACTCTCTATTTGGGTATGTCATCCTACAGAAAGTATAAGGAACACAGAGAATTTTGATCTCAATGGAAAGAGAATGGAGAGACAGAGACATATATACAGAGAAATAACAACCAAAAGGAAAAAGAGAAAAAAGAAAAGAAATAGTATTTAAAGAATATTATTTTTAACAACTTTATTTTACAAAACAAAGGTAAATGTACAGTTTTTAGCATTTTTGCATAAAATTATACAATACATTTTTGTCAGTACTTTTTTCAGATTTTAAAATAATTTTTACATAAAACTGTATGAATATATTTGTTAGTCAGTACTTGATTTTTTTAAAGGTTTGATAGTATGCATTGAAAACTTAATAGTTACAATGAGCATAAAGTACATGTAAAACAAAATGTAACATGGAAATAGTGAAAGTTTTCTTGTTGTATAAAGATTTTTTTGTTTTGTTTTGTTTTGTTTTGTTTTCTTTATTTCTTAGACTTCATACAGTCTGTGAGTTGTTTCTGGGGCAGTGCGAGGCTCTGGGGTTAGCATCCCATTATCAGTGACTGCATATTATGTCTGTTCTTTTGTGACTGGGTTATCTCACTCAGAATGATATTCTCTAGATGTAGCCATTTTCTTAAGAATTTGGTCAAGTCATTGTTTCTGGTGGCTGAGTAGTATTCCATTGTGTAAATGTACCACAATTTTTGTATCCATTCATCTTCTGAAGGACATCTGGGTTCTTTCCAGCTTCTGGCTATTATAAATAGAGCTGCTATGAACATTGTGGTGCATATATCTTTGTTGTGTACTAAGGTGTCTCTGGGGTATATGCCCAGAAGTGGAATAGCTGGGTCTTCAGGTAGTATTATGTCCAATTTTCTGAGGTATCGCCAGACTGATTTCCAGAGTGGTTGTATTAGTTTGCAAATCCACCAACAGTGGAGAAGGGTTCCACTTTCTCTGCAACCTCGACAGCATCTGTTGTCATCTGAGTTTTGGATCTTGGCCAATCTGACTGGTGTGAGGTGGAATCTCAGGGTTGTTTTGATTTGCATTTCCTTGATGGCTAAGGATGTCTAGCACTTCCTCAGATATTTCTCAGGAATTCGATATTACTCAACTGATAACGTTTTGTTTTCCTCTGTACCCCATTTTTTAATAGGGTTATTTGATTCTCTGGTGTCTAGCTTTTTGAGTTTGTATACCTTAGATATTAGGCCTCTATCTGATGTGGAGTTGGTAAAAATCTTTTCCCATTCTGTTGGCTGCCCTTTTGTTTTCTTGACAATGTCCTTAGCCTTACAGAAACTTTGCAATCTCATTAAGTCCCATTTGTTAATCTTTGACCTTAGAGCTTGAGCCATTGGTGTTTTGTTCAGAAAATTTTCTCCTGTGCCTATATGTTCTAAAGTTTTCCCTATTTTCTCATCTAATAGTTTCAGTGTATCTGGTTTAATGTGGAAATCTTTGATCCACTTACACTTGAGCTTTGTACAAGGAGATAAGAAAGGGTCTATTTTCATTCTTTTGCATGTTGAGTGCCAGTTGGACCAGCACCATTTGTTGAATAGGCTGTCCTTTTTCCATTGAATGTTTACGGCTCCTTTGTCAAAAATCAGGTGACCATATATGTGAGGGCTCATTTCTAGATCTTCTATCCTATTTCATTGATCCACATGCCTATTTCTGTACCAGTACCATGCAGTTTTCAGCACAATTGCCCTGTAATATAGCTTGAGGTCAGGGATAGAGATTCCCACAGATGTTTTCTTGTTGTTGAGGATGGATTTCGCTATTTTAGGTCTTTTGTTGTTCCATATGAAATTGCTCATTGATCTTTCCAATTCCATGAAGAACTGTGTTGGAATTTTGATGGGGATTGTATTGAATCTGTAGATTGCTTTTGGTAGGATGGCCATTTTTAAAATGTTGATCTTTCCAATCCATGAGCATGGGAGATCTTTTTATTTTCTGAGATCCTCCTCAATTTCCCTCTTTAGAGGTTTGAAGTTCTTGTCATACAGGTCCTTCACTTGCTTAGTAAGAGTCACACCAAGGTATTTCATAGTTTTTGTGACAATTGTGAAGGGTACCTTTTCCCTAATTTCTTTCTCCACAAGTTTGTCCTTTGATTATAGGAAGGCTACTAATTTGTTTGAGTTGATTTTGTATCCAGCTACTTTGCTGAACTTGTTTATCAGCTGTAAGAGTTCTCTGGTGGAGTTTTTGGGGTCACTTAAGTACACTATCATGTCATCGGCAAAGAGTGATGTTTTTATCTCTTCATTTCCGATTTGTATCCCCTTGATCTCCTTTTGCTGTCTAATTGCTCCAGCCAGGACTTCCAGTACTATGTTGACTAGGTAGGGGGAGAGTGGGCATCCTTGTCTAGTCCCTGATTTTAGTGGGATTGCTTCAAGTTTCCCACCATTAAGTTTGATGTTGGCTGTTAGTTTGCTGTATATTGCTTCTTTATGTTTAAGTATGGAACTTGGATTCCTGTTCTTTCCAGGACTTTTAACATGAAGGGGTATTGAATTTTTTCAAATGCTTTCTCAGCATCTAGTGAGATGATCATGTGATTTTGTTCTTTGAGTTTGTTTATATGGTGGATTCCGTTGATGGATTTCCTTATATTAAACCATCCCTGCATCCCAGGGATGAAGCCTACTTGGTCATGATGAATGATCGTTTTGATGTGTTCTTGTATTTTGTTTGCAAGTATTTTGTTGAGTATTTTTGCGTCAATGTTCATAAGTGAGATTGGTCTGACCCTGCTATTATTTAACAGAGCGTTGTTTAGTTTCCAAGTGTACTTAGGCTTTTTCTTGTCTTTGTTGTTGTTAAAGACCAGCCATAGACCATGGTGATCTGAGAGGATGCATGGGAGTATTTCAACCTTCTTATATCGATTGAGGCTTGTTTTGTTTCAAATTATGTGGTCAATTTTCGAGAAGGTGCCATGGGGTGCTGAGAAGAAGGTGTATTCTTTTACTTTAGGATGATATGTTCTGTATACATCTATTAATTCTAGTTGGTTCAAAGTCTCTGCTAGTTTTGCAGTGTCCTTGTTCAGTTTTTGTTTCCATGATCTTTCCATTGGTGAGAGTGGAGTATTAAAGTCTCCCACTATTATTGTGTGGGGTGAAATGTATTTTTTGAGCTTTAGTAGGGTTTCTTTTATGAATGTGGGTGCTATTTTATTTGGAGTATATATGTTAAGAATTGAGCGTTCCTCCTGACAGATTTCCCTGGTAATGAGTAAAAAGTGTCCTTCCTTATTTTTTTGATAGCTTTTGGTTGAAAATTTACTTTATTCAATATTAGAATAGCCACTCCAGCTTGCTTCTTGGGGCTGTTTGCTTGGAAGTTTTTGCCCACCCTTTTAGTCTGAGATAGTGTCTGTCTTTGTCTCTGAGATGAGTTTCCTGTATGCAGCAAAAGGCTGGATTTTGTTTATGTATCCAGTCTGATAGCCTATGTCTCTTTATTGGAACATAGATATCAAGGAATAGTTGTTTCTGTTTCCTGCCATTATTGCTTTTGTGGGTTGAGTTGTGTCTGTGTCTTTTTCTGCTTTTAGTTTTCTTGTTTAGGAGTTTTCTTGTTTTTACTGGGCTGTATTTTCCCTCATTGTATTGGGTTTTCAACCTATAATTTGTTGTAGTACTGGGTTTGTGGTCAGATATTGTATAAATTTAGACTTGTCTTTAAATATCTTCATCTCTCCATCTATGGTGATTGATAGTTTTGCTGGGTATAGCAGCTTGGGCTGGCACTTGTGCTCTCTTAGGGTCTGCATGATGTCTTTCCAGGCTCTTCTAGCTTTCATAATCTCTGTTGAGAAATCGGGTGTGATTCTGATTGGCCTGCCTTTATATGTTACCTGACCTTTTTTCCTTACTGCTTTTAGTATTCTTTCTTTGCTTTGGGCACTTGGTGTTTTGACTATTATGTGTCAGGAGGTATTTCTTTTCTGGTCCAACCTATTTGGAGTTCTGAAGGCTTCTTTTATGCTCGTGGTCATCTCATTCTTGAGGGTAGGGAAGTTTTCTTCTACGATTTTGTTGAAGATATTTTCTGTGTCTCTTAGTTGATACTCTTCTACCTTTTCTATTCCTATTATCCTTAGGTTCCGTCTTCTCATTGTGTCTTGGATCTTTTGGACATTTTTGGTTAGGAGCTTTTTGTTTTTTGCATCTTCTCTGGCTGTTTTGTCTATGTTTACGATGTTGTCTTCTGCTCCCGAGATTCTCTCTTCGATCTCTTGTAATGTATTGGAAATGCTTGCTTCTGTGACTCCTGATTTCTTTTTTTTTGGTGTTCTACCTCTAGGGTTATCTCTTTTTGTGTTTTCTTCATTGTGTCAATTTCTGTTTTAATTTCCCTCTTCCATTCCTTCATGTCTTTGGTTCTGTTTTCCTCTAGTTCTTTGAGTTCTTTGAGTGTTTTTCTTGTTTCCTCTTTAAAAGCTTCTGAATCTTTTTGCTTTTCCTCCAGTTCTTGTTTAAGTATCTCTATCAGCATCTTGAGGTATGAATTCAGGTCTGAGTCTTCTTTTTCTGGAGTGTTTGGAATTCCAATGTTTGCTGTGATGGGAGAGCTGGGTACTGGTGTTGCCAGGTTGTCTTGGTTTCCTTGGGATATACTCTTTCGCTTTCCTCTTGTCATTTGTTGTGAGTGATATGTTCTTGCCTTTCCCTTGTATCTGGTCTGTGTCCCTGGATCTCCACTGGTCCAGGTGGCAGATGGGCCCAGCCCTGTTCTATGCCTCAGAGTCTAGTCTAACCCCTAGGGGCTGGAGGTGGGTGGCAGATGGGCCAGGGTCTGTTCTGCACTCTGAAGTCGCCGCCAGGTGGAAACAGAAGTTCCAAAGCTCTGTTCCTGGTCTCAGTTTTTCAGCCCTAGGACTTAAAGAATATTATTATCTAAGCTGGAGAAGTCACTCAGAAGTTAAGAGCATTTGCTGCTTTTGTAGATGACCTTTATTTTGTACTCGGTACGGAATTTTGGCAGTTCACAATAGACTGTTACTCCAGACAGGCTTGTCCTCTTACACACACACACACACACACACACACACACACAAACACACACACACACACTTACTTATCACATCACACATATATACAGGGAAGTATAAAAAATAAAAATACTGTAAATCTTAAAAGCAGTTGTCAGAACAACTTTCCATTTTATGTTTATTTCTTTCTTAAACACAATAATGGCTATTTCCTGGAATACTCTCCTTGTTTTTGTATTGCTTGCTGTGTACATGTTATTGTTTTATAATTCTTGATTAAAGGAGAATTCAATCAAACAGGAGAAGTCTGTTAACAAGTCCTGTGGCAAACTCAATAAGAGCAGAAACACGTTAAGCATGGAGAATACACAGTGCTCTGGTTTATGCAGGTAAGAGGCTTGGCTAACTGTGAATATAATACCCTAATGGCTGATGTTGCAGGAACCTGGCACTTTTCTCTCCTTGGCAAGACCATGCAGAATAAGTCATTATCCTAGAATCATAACTGCACAGAATTTAATTACGTTAAATACTTTCAAAGATGAAGGTAAAAGGAGCTGTTCTCAAGACAAATTGACAGTAATGTTCTAGAATGGAGCTCATAAGTAACAGTTTGCTTTCCAAGCAATCTGTCTCTCATTATAAATGGTGGTCTTTTCTACTTGGAAATAATGTATTTATACACCAATGTGATTGGTCATCAGATTATTGAGAAAAATACATACCATTGTATGTTTAATCAAACTCAAGGAACCTATATTCTCATAAACAACAAAGCAAAGCCAATTTTAGCAGAAGTGCAAAGTATGGGAACATAAACATGGTAGTTAGGTGAGCACCTATCACCAAATGAAACTGAAACCTTTCTATCTAAACATCATCTCAATCTGAGTAAAATTTGAAAGAAAAGAAATGCAAGCCATGTAAGTGTCTTGGAAGACTCTGTAGATATAGCTGAAAACATGGACTCTAAGATCACAAGTTCCAGAAGAAATAAATAGGATGTTGCATCAGAGAATATTACCCCAGAGTTAAATTTAATGAACATTTACTTATGCTACCCACGTCATTCATCTATAGTCAATACTATAGCAAGGATTCTGTGCTCATACAGCCAACAATGAATCAGAAAAAATCAAAAATTTGTAGTGGTAAAAGTTAGGACTTTGTGTCTTTATATCCCATTAGAGCCCATTATAACCTTAACTAAATTCTGTGTTCTTTGAATCTATAAACATCTCTCATTATACAGGAACAAATAGTAAATGTTTTAAGCCTTATAGCTATTCATGCTTTGACCCACATTTTTATTAGTTATATTTGTTATTTGACAATGGTATACACAGACATGGTGCATTGCTTTCTCTTCTTTCTTGTCCCTTACAACTTCATAATCCCCTGCAACCCTACTAGACCCTTTCCCACATCCATGTCTTTTTGTTTTGTGACCTCTGAGTTTAATTGGGACCATCCCCATGGCTACAAGTTTGGAATGATCCACTGGGACTTGGAAGAGTCACAGTTTGTACACAATTAAGATAAAAAACTGTTCTTTTCTCTAAATCTATCAGGTATCAGTTATTGATCAGGTTTGGCCTATGAATGTGATAACCATGTTTACAACTGTCTAACAATCACAAGCATCACACTCAGATGAATACCCTCTAAGCACACATAGACATGAGCTCACACACATACACACACACACACACACACATACACACACACACACACACACACACAAGAAAAAATAAAGCTATTGCAGAATACTTAAATGTGATAAATTTTGAAGTTGTGAGGGACATTTTTAAAGTACTTGACAATGATTTTTAGGGATTTTTTTAAACTATTCTTACTACTTTCCTTTTGCTTTTATTGTACAGGATAATTTAGTTTTAACCTCCTCAGACTACTTTGCATATTCCCCTGAACAGTAACATTTTGGAGTGAGAGCTCTCTGAGATGACAGTACCTCAGCTATGTGTGCTGAATAAGATGCAGACTGGAGGAATGCGGGAATGATTGCAGAAATCTCCAGTCTTTGTTTGCCCTGAAGTAGGTCAATGGCAGTAGTCACCTACTGGGTGTGTCCCATGATGGGAATGAGTGCTTTGGGTGTGAGGATAAAGGCAAGGGTAGAATGCCATGTGTCCAGCTTTATCAGTCTCCACTTTAATCTACTGCCACAATGTCTCTCACTGAACCAGAATATAAATTAGTTGTCACCAAGACTCAATGATGCTTCTTTGTTCCCACACCAGCACTGAGCTTACAGACAGATGTAGATGACAATTCTTAGATTTTTTTTAATATAGCTTCTGGAAATTTGGACTCATGCTTATACAGAAAGCATGTATACAGTTTTGTCATGCTCACAAAGTTTGGGAGCACATGCCGTGAGGCATTTACAGCACATGGTCCATAGAGTAGCATAAGCTGATTAGGTAGAACAGATCGTAGTACATACTTTCAACACAATACAGCAAAGGACACTCTCCTCTGAGGAACAAGGAATGGACAATATATGGGGGTGAATTAGCTACAGCTCTCATCTCTGTAAGAATACCCACGAGGAAGCAACTTAAAGAGCAGTCTGTTTTGGCTCACAATTCAAAGAGATGGTAGAGCATGGCAGACAAATCATAGAAGAAAGGCCACGAGGCTATGGTCAAATTGCCTTCACAGCCAGGAAAGAGACAGAAATGGATGTTGGTATTTAGGTTCCTTTTTACTTTCATTCGGTTCTGTTCCCTACACCCAAATCATTGCTGATGAGAGATCCAGTGCCCTCTTCTGGTCTGCATAGCCACTGCACATATGTAGAGCACAGATATACATGGAGATAAATATCAAAGAAAATAAATAAGTAAAATCGAGGAATGACTTATTCTGAAGTTGGGTCCAGACAAGTCTATGTAAAGGTCTAAGTATTTTATAAAGATAAATGATGAAATGTCGATGAGCAAACTGCTGCTTTACCTATTACAGCTTTAAAATGTGATGTATTGGGATTTCACAAAGGATGACTTTAAGTTCGGGTTAGCCACATTTCAAGTGTCTTAAGTAAAACTTAGGCCCATGTGAGACAGAGGAGACAGTTAGAAAGTTGATATGGCAGCTACGGTTACTATTGTGTATGGTGCCACCTGTGACTATTCTACTTTTACTGATTGCCTTAGAATGTTTAGGAAGCATTTAGGCCAATTGAATGGAGATCTATTTGCTAGAGCAAACAAATAGCAGTGTTGTCCATTTCACTGATTACAGGATCTCATGGGTCTTTGATGTTGCTTGGGTGAACGAGGAAGCAATCTGTTCACTGCTGTTACATTTGCCGCATCAGAGTTAGAAGGATGTCTTTAACATCAGAACCTGATCCTTGTTAAATAATTTAATACAACAGGAGGATGTCCTTAGCAGGGGAATATACTGCAGGAGCCACAGGCAATGCTGGTGATTTATGGAGCAGAACGCTTGCATTTTTCTAAAACCCCTTTGTAGACTATTAAGACTTACCCAACACAAGGTGACACATAAATACCGACATATAATTTAGTTCAACCTTTTCCTCCAGATTTATGGAATATAGAAATCAAATAATGGTCACTTATGCAATATTTGCATCCTGTTCTGTTTCGATTTCGTTGCTTTTTACCCAAAATTGACATCGAACTGAATGTGATACTATGTTGGTTAGTTTATATGTCAACTTGACACAGGCTGGATTCATTTTGGAAGAGATTAAGCATAGGTGGTAGCTCCGTTCTTCTAGAATTTGACAAATACAGGGGAGTTTATAAGTAGTAAAGCCAGGCTTTTTACAATGGTAGCTTGGCTCATGAGTCTGAATTCCAATTCTTTCATCTCAAGTCACTACCAATATTTTCTAATGACAAATAGCCAAGAGAATAAGACACAGTAGAAAAAAGAACATGTTAGAATTGTTAGAATATGTTAGGGACCTCTCAAGACTCTCATCTACTAAACAGTAGGCATTTTTCCCCTCTCTAATGTTATATTTTATCAAAGAAGTTGAAGTAGTTCCTTTAAATCTTGTCTCTGACTGAAGAAAGTAGAATAAGAGAAATTTTGTGGCAATTTCCAAAGTCTAGGAATAATGCTATTACTCACTCTCGGGCAGATGTGTTTAGCAATAATATGTCTCAGAGCCACAAGGAAGATTTTGTTGTCTTCAAGTAATGAGACGTCCAATTTTCCATGGCTTTCTCTAGGCTGGAAACCAGCAATAAAACTCCCCAGTTTATGGAGAGACATGAAGCTTAATGGTTGTTTATGAAGGTGTGGAAGTAAATGAAGTCAACCTAAGAGAACACAGAGAGGCAATTCATTCCGTCCTTTCTGTAAGTAAGGGAGTCAGCAAACATCACTTGTACTTGGCAGGAACTCAAAGGCAGGCGGAAGAGTGGGATGCTTAATAGATTAAGACAAGAGAAGGTGCCCATTAGGCTCTGTGTGGAAGTGGTTGACATGATTATGGTGGAGGCAAGCTAACTTCATTTCATGTGGTGGGTTTAGGAAGCACATCCCTTTTTCTTATTTAGTTCTGAAGAACAGAGGCAAAAACTGATAAGCTAACGTTGGGGAAATAATTTAGTGGTTAAAAGAACTTGCAGGTTAGTAAAAAGGAGTGAGTACAGATCTTGACATTCACTTTGGTAGACACATAAATCCATACAAATCCAGTTCTAAGCTATTTGATGTCCTCTTCTTCCATTCTCAGGCAACTGCACACATGTATATATACACAGACACATACAGGAGAATTTTTTGATATTCATTTTATTTTCATTTGTGTATATTTCTGTGTTTGTGCAACTGTGAAGGTACCAATGGAAGTCTGAAGACAGGAATGAACTCCTTGGAGTTTAAGTTTCAGAAAATTGTGATCTACCCAGTATGGGAGATGGAAACCAAACTTGGGTCTTCGGAAACAGTAATGAGAATTCTTAACCACTGAACCATTTCTCCAACACCTAAAATATAAACTATTTGGAAATTGGTAAACTATTAATCAATAAGTCCTGATTTTAGTTAGAGTTTATGGTAACTAAGTATTCAGACCAGGATTCTTTTATTATGTAAGTTCTATTGGACAGCTTTCAGAATTATATGAGGAAGTTAGTCAGTAGTAAGAATTACTAGATTGAATTTATGATGAAGGAAACAGTTAATTATGCAAATGTATAATGCCTGACACTCTGGAATCAACAGAACTTGTGAGTGTACTGAAACAAGCTTAAGTGTGTAGGCTCATGTTGGGCTCCTGAGCAAGATATTATCAAATTTCTTTGAAGAGTAGAGTAGTTGAAATTCTATCCGTGGACATTATCAACAGTATTGTTTACCAATGGATCTCAGTGTATTCTACTGAGATTCTAAAAAAATTGAAATCATATACATATAGATGTTTGTGAAGGCAAATATTTATATAGCTAGAGGTAGACAATGTTGAAGGAGAGTTGATTGGCAGAAGAGAATGCTGATAAAGTGAAAGAGGTAGAATTTGATGGGGAAATTGATAAAATTGATAATGAGCATCAAGCATTCATCAAAGAGCTATACACCAAAGGATGGGAAAAAATGTTGAGGAAATTTGTTTAGTATTGTTTAGTATCTCAGGATGGATGGCTTAATTTTCAACAAATGGACACAGTCTAGAATCATCTAGAATCAACTGAAAAAAAAAAAAAAAAAGAATCTCAATGAGAGACTGTTGCCGTGTGGGAATACCTTTGGTACATTATCTAAATTGACATGGGAAGAGGTAAGATACATGTTAGTAACATCATTGTCTATTTTATGACTTCAGGACCATAATGAAGTGTATTGATTAGAATTGTGAGCTAAAACAAATACAATATCCTCTGATTTGTTCTTTATCTTCATGTTTTCATAGCAACAGAAATGAAACTAGGACATACCCCCATGGGCTCTTTAGAAAGCATGCATCACCCTACATTAAGGAGACACTTGATAGGTCCCCAAGAACATGAGCTGAAGTATTTATAGCAATGCTGCATCGTGATCAACGAAGCTGTTGCAGTTGTTCATGTCAGTTATTAAACACTGCCATGGAAATAAGCACAAAAACATCCCATGTCTTCTAAGATGATTGGGAGCTTAAAGCTGACAGAAAATACAGTAACACAAGCATTGGGAAATCATGCTCAGTTTTCAAGCTCTGTCAGTGAATCAATCACATAAAGGTCTGAAGGAAAAGCTGGGTCAGGAAGAATTATTTATTACCATTAGCTATATCCAAATTTATATATGAACATCCTCTACAGCAGGAGTTACAAGCGGTTGGGGATTATTTGATTTGAGTCCTTGGACCAGAACTTATGTCTTCCAGAAGAACAGTTAGCACTCTTCACCTTTGGACTATCTCTTCAACTTTATTACTCAGAAAACTTTAAGAATTTTTTCTTTTATTAGATTTTATAATATTTATATTTCAAATGTTATTCCTTTCTTACTTTCCCCTCCAGAAACCCACTGTAACATCTCTCCTTTCCATGTTTCTATGAGGGTGCTCACTGACCCACCCACCCACCCCTCCCCTCCCACCTCCCTGCCCTGATATGACCCTAGACTGGGGCATCAAGCCTTCACAGAACCAAAGGCCTTTTTACCCAGTCAGTGATGCATGACAAGGCCACCCTCTTCTACATATGTGGCTGGGACCAAGGTTCCCTCCATGTGTACACACTGAATGGTGGTTTAGTCCCTTTAAGCTCTGGGAGGCCTGGTTGATTGATATTGTTGTTCTTCTTATGGGGTTGTAAACCCTTCAGCTCCTTCAGTCATTTTTTTAACTCTTTCATTGGGGACCCCATTCTCAGTCCAATGGTTGGAGGCAAGCATCTGCATCTGTATTTGTCCAACTCTGGCAGAGCCTCTCAGGAGACAGCTATAACAGGCTCCTGTCAGAATGCACTTATTGGCATCCACAATATTGTCTGGGGAATTGCAAGCTGGTACCACCACTCTGAAAATCAGTTAGAAGGTTTCCCAGAAAACTGGACACGGTGCTACCTGATAACCCAACTATTCCACTCCTGGGCATATATCCGAAAGATGCCCCAACATATAGCAAGGACACATGCTCAACTCTGTTCATAGTAACCTTATTTATTATAGCCAGAAGCTGAAAAAAAAAAAAAAAAAAAAACAGATGTCCTTCAACAGAAGAATGGATACAGAAACTGTGGTACATTTACCCCATGGAGTACTACTCAGCTATAAAAACATTTACTTCATGAATTTTTTAGGCAAATAATAAGAAAACATCATCCTGAGTGGGGTGCCCCAATCACAAAACACAAACAAGCTATGCACTCACTGATAAGTATATATTAGCCCAAAATCTTAGAATACCCAAGATACAATTCGCAGACTACATGAAGGTCAAGAGGAAGGAAGACCAAAGTGTGGATATTTCAGTCCTTCTTAAAAGGGGGAACAAAATACTCACAGGAAGAAATTCAGGGACAAAGAGTAGAGCAGAGACTGAAGGGAAGGCTTAACTTTTAATTTATTGTGTAGATGTGTGTGTGTGCCTATGTGCACATATACAAGTATACTTGTGGTGCCATGAATATGTGCTGGGATGAAGATAACCTGAATGAGTCACTTCTTCTGTTCTGTGCACCCATGAGATAGAGTTCAGGTTGTCAGCCTTGACAGCAAGTGACTTTTTCCACCAAGCCCTCCTACTATCCCTAAAAATCACATTATAAATAAAGTAGGAACTGAAGCAAAACTTCTCTGCCTTTATCAGCATTGTGCACAACATATCACTATAACACCAAGGAAAAACTTCTGAGAATTCCATCCCTAGATTAGCCTTTCCTTCATAATTGGTACAAATTCCATATACATTAACATCAGAGATGCTTTCTGTTGAAATACAAGCCTCCCAGATGGTAACTGATTAAACTTGACCCGAGTGAACCCTCCAAAGAATTAATTCTGAATTAAGTGATGAATGAAGGGTTGCTTTTTGAAATTTCTTAATTTAGAAGCTCTTTAATTTCACACTAATTTAAGTCAAACTACTTTAAATTGAGACATGTCTCCATAGGGCTGGTCTGTATTAATTGAATACTCACAATGCAATTCTGTAATTGCTGCCAAGATTTTAAAATTACAGATATCAGTTATCTTACATGCAGATGAAATTAAGAAAGGACAAAAGTTTGACTGCTCATCATGCATAAATATATTCTTTGGTACTAAGAGTTGCACCATTATAATACGGTTAAGTCTACTTAACAATGAAAGAATTTTTATGTTCAGTGAGATGGCTCAGGGGTGAATACACTTGCTGCCAAAGTTGGTGCTCAATGTTTAATCTCTAAGGCATACACAATCTCTAATACATACAGAAAAGAAGAAGCAAACCAGTTTCTATAAGTTGTTCTCTGTCTTCAGTGTGCACACTGTGGGACACACACACACACACACACACACACACACACACACACACACACACACACAGGTATAATACATTTTTTAAAAATAAATTTTACTAGAATTGTTATAGTTAGTTCTCAAAAACTTGGCATTGCTTTTGAAAAACTTTGTGATTTCTTGAAAGTAGCCACCAAGAGTGATTACATAAATTATTAGAAGTAAGTAATAATAGGGTTTCTGTTTTTGACATCTAACTGCACTATCCTGTCATAGCTTTCCATGCACTGGCATATATGTACACATGTGTATGCTGAGGTCATTTAACAAAACTAACAAGACCATTTAATTTTTATTAAAAAATATGTTTAATATTGATCTGGAAAAATACTATACTGAAATTAATGGTTTAACATTATTTTGGTCATTAATCTCTGACTATTTAATTGATAATATTGAAAAGATCAAATGTGAATTTGAAATTTAAGACATGAAACTAGAGTTAGGAAATAACACACACACACACACACACAGAGAGAGAGAGAGAGAGAGAGAGAGAGAGAGAGAGAGAGAGAGAGAGAGAGAGAGATTTGTTTTTCCCCAAAATGCTATATTGGGTCATTATGTTTTCTGTAGAAGTTTCTCCAAAATGTTTTATGGAACTTGAGATGGTATTTCACATTTATAGTTATAAATGAAATGTGAAAATTTACAGAGGAAATACAAATGAATCATCAATTGCTGTGGACAAAAATTATGAAATGAAAACCACAAATGCAAAGTTTAGTGTTTTACAAGAATACAGTATTATCATCTATCCATAGCCATGCCTTTGAGTCTGATTTGTGATAGGAAGCAATGAGGGCCTATAGTTTTTCTTAGTGTGGGGGATGCCTTTGGTTTCATTCACCTCAGTAGCACAAACATTTGTAAGTTGAAATACAAAGTATATAAGTAAAATCTGAACGGAACTATATAGCAAGAACATAGATCCTTTCCATGTACTTGACCTAAATGATTTCTGTAAGTGTCATGAATGGGAGGAGTTGAAAAGGAAAGAAACATCCTTTCAGGCAAAACAGAAAAGAGTACATGAAAGAACAAATTTCAGAAGAGAAAGATAAAATATCTCATGTTCACTCATTATCTATAATAAGTACAAATATATTATGTAATTAAATCCAGACCAAAATTCATTTCAGAATATTTTTATTTATGTGTTGTGTATTTGTGTGTGTGTGTGTGTGTGTGTGTGTGTGTGTGTGTGTGTGTGTGAGAGAGAGAGAGAGAGAGAGAGAGATTGAGGGGGGGAGAAAGTGTGTGTGTGTGTGTGTGTGTGTGAGTGTGAGTGTGTGTGTGTGAGTGTGTGTGTGTGCGTGTACCCCAGGACCTGTATGATAGAGCATGTGTGGAGTTTAAAAATAGCTTGATAGCTTGCAAAAGTTACTCCTTTGTTTTCTGCCATACAAATTCCAAGGATCAAATTCAGGTCTCCAAATTTTATAGAATAATGACTCATAAATACACATGCACACACACATACACACACACACACATGCACACATGGAAGAAAGGAAGGATGGAAGGAAAGGAAGAGAAAGGAAGAAGAATAAAGAGAAAAGGAAAGATTAAAGGAAAAAAAGAATTCACATGTGTGACAAGTATCTCTGCTTTAGTAGCTAAAGCCCTGGCATAACAAAAATCCACCAGCTGCAGGAGAGTGGATGAGCATTGTCTGTCACCTCCTTCACTCTGGATCACCTGGAAACAGATCAAGTGGAAAATTACATGGACTTTAATGAACTTGAGAAATAAAATAAAGTATCAGAATTGACAAGAAAAATACTATAAAATTACTACATATGATAAAAAGAAGTGAATGAACTTTTAAAATAATGCATCCATAATAGATCTATGCAAAGGGACAGAGGATCAGAAGCAAAGCACAGGAGAAGATGAGGTTTCTTGTGGAGGAAGGATTTATAGTGAAGTCAGCGGGTAGACAGAAGCCCTGGCTGGAATTTCAGCAATGTCTGTTAATATTCAGCATCTTAAATAATGCAGTAAAACTTATATGCCATATTGTTATTATTTTAATCTATAAAGTAAAATAGGTCAGTTGAAAAGAAATCAGAATGATCTTAACTTGCTGAACAAAAATATGTTTACACCCTGATGTATAAAGTGCCAATTTTACTTATTTGTTTGCTTGTATGTGTATGTGTGTGTATGAGAGAGAGAGAGAGAGAGAGAGAGAGAGAGAGAGAGAGAGAGAGAGAGAGAGAGAGAGAGAGAGAGAGAGAGAGAGATGGAGACAGAGACAGAGAAAACAGTGTGTATGTGTGTGCACACTCACCTTGTGGGTACATGGGTCTGAGGGCACCTTTAGATGTGTAGGGGCAGAGATTGACCAAAGTTCAGGAGTTTCATCTCTAGTTTATTTACTAAAACAGTGTCTCCACTAGAGGATACTATTAGGTCATACCAATTTGGCTAGTCTGGTGGACAATTTGGGCAGCCAAATGTTCCTAGGGTTTCTCTTTATGCTTTGGAAGCACTGAAATTACAGATACGCAGTGTTGCTCACCTAGGTTTACTTTGATGTAAATCTCAGTGACCATTGAGCCACTCATTTTATGAGTCTGCAACTACTTCCATAAGTGTGGTGTGCAAGAAGATGCTAGTCAGTCATATTCATTCATGTTTTGACTTTAGAACTATAGCAAGAATTTATGTGTACATCTTAAAGAGGACCTGAGTGTCAAGGTGAAGATTGGATAAAGACTTTCCACTGGGTAATTTTTCTACCCAAGGCATAGAAATGGTCATATTATTTATTCAGTTATAAACAAATAAAAATAAATGTTTCAGCTTCAAGAAGAGCTGGAAGGTTGCCTTATTTACTGATATAGAAAATATTATTGAGTAGATAATTGGTGTTTATCTTCAAGGAATTTGGAATCATAGAGGCTAAAAACAAACTTTATATCACAGAATAGTTGGAAAGCCAGCCCTTTAGTGAATATTCATTTGCCAACAGTTTCATGACTTGATGTGCCAATCTTGGATAATTTTGTATAAAAAACAGTTATGCCAACCTCATCAAATTCATTTCTAGGTCTTGGCTGGAGGTGGAGAATCAAATGGAGGCATATATCTGTCAAAAGCAACGTACCGTGTTAATGATGGCATGCTGACATGAATAGGATACGTAGTTAGCGAGGTGTGGGGCTGGGCTGGGCAGAGCTATGGCGTGGATCAGATTGAGAAAACACCCTAAGGAGTAGAGAGATTGAGCTCAGCAGAAATTTAAAGAATTTACAGCAACTGGTACAAGCATTTGAGCCAAGACCTTAAAATTGCACTTGGTCTTCAGACTCACAGAGTTCAATTACCTGATGCAAACTTGATGCACCCTAGTGTACTACTTAGCAGGAGAATAGGCATCTTATTGGCAAGGCTTGCAGGTGTAAGTTATATAATAAAGGAAATGGAAAATACATATGTAAACTTCAACCATATTTTTCCTATGTCTAAGGACAGTAGGGACTGGGGAGGTAACTAGTTGGTATAGTGTGTTAGGAAGCACAAGGGCTGTCAGCATACAAATAATAGTTTCAGTCTCCTGATTTATTTATTATAAAGCTGCTTAAGTTGTTGATCTCTTTCTGGTTTAACTTCAGTGGTTCTAGATACTTGTCAATTTCCTTTAGCTTTTGTAACTTAATTATGTATTAGTTTTTAGAATAATTCCTTATAAATTGTTTCTTTCTTTGATACCTAGTGTAGATGTTAATTTTCATCTCTGATTTGGTAAGTTTGGGTTTCTTATTTTTTCTGGTTAATTGAGCTAAGAGTTTGTTCAAACAGCTCTTCAGTTGATTTTTGGTATTGCCTTCTTTGTTTAACTTTTTAAAAATAATTTCTGCTTTGATTATTATTATTATTTATTCTAAGCTACTGAATTTGGATTGCTGTCTTCTTGGTTTTCCCAACTGTTGAGTTGAGTCATTAAGTCATTTACATTGCCTACAAAAGTAGTTGGATACAGTGGCATAGATTGGTAATCCCAATGCTGGTAGGTGGAGACAGGGAGACATCAGGGACTGGCTGAATGTTTGGTTGCCCGGTATACTTCCTAAGTTCCAGGCAAGTGAGAGATCTTAGCACAACAAACATCTGAAGAGAAATCTCAGTGGTGAAGAGCAAATACTGTTCTTCAAGAAGAGCCAGGTTCGATCTTAAGACTGAATCTGTTGGCTCACTACTGCCTGGAAATCCAGTTCCAAAAGATCTGTGTTTCTCTGGACACTGTGGCCATCTGCACATAATTGTGCATAAATATGCATGCACATGTGCATAATTCAAAAGTAAACTCTTTGAAAAATATTGTGCATAGCACCTTATGAACATTGGGGATGTAGGGAATGCAGGGTTTATCTCTGGCTTCTAAAAACATGTACCCAGTTGTGCATGCACATTATATGCACATGCACAACTATACACATGTACATGAATGAACACACACACACATAAAAACACACAGGTAGATGTCTTTCTTTAACACAAGTTTATTTTCTTGCTTAAAGAAGTAACATGAAGCATAAACATACAGAAAGGAAACAAGACTGAATATCAAACAGGTAAAGTGATAAAGGGATTAAATCTGATGCCTCAGTCTACCTGGGTGGTTGTGCAAAGGAAAGGGAACAACGTCTGCAGCTCTCAACTCTAAAAAATATGCTGTGGTAAGGGCTTTAGGTATTGGCATCTTCCCTCTGTGCCCTGTTGCTTTCCTTGACCTTGCAAAAGCCATTTGGTATCTGTTCATGATCTGTGAAAACAAAGGCAATGATTTCGTTCCTCTCTGGATCCTTTGTGGTAATTTAGTGACTTTAATATCTCCCACCAACTACTATACCCATTGCCTTTGTTCTCTAAGCTCACACCACTGACCTAATAATGGACCCAGTGACAGTCTTGTCTATAGCCACTTGCAACAAAAGAGTCTCCCTTGCCTCATATTGCAGGATAATGAAGAGAAATTACAAGTGGTTAGAGAGATGCAGCTGCTGAGGGAGGATCTGGGGACAGAATGAAAGGAACAGTCTCGCTGATGTCCTTATAAATGTGCTCCTGGCCTAACGGGAGAGGAAGCATGCTTCCTAGTTCATTTTCCACATTAGTGTAATGAGAAGAAATAGACAAACTGCCAGAGGGTTCATCTGGCTAATGTTTCAGGAGGCAGATGTGGCACAGCTCCTGCTAAAAGGGGTTAAAGGTGAGCAAAAATATATATCATTATAAGTTGCTTCTCCTGGCCTTCACAGAAAGCAGAGTAGTGCCAGGTTGGAGAGTGGTTTTGGGAGGACACTAGCCACTTAGAGTTCATTTATGCTACCAGATTCTGATTTCTTTTGGAAAAAAAATTATTGTAACAAAACTCTGCTGTTTGGGATATAACCGGAGTGTCGAGCCTAGCATTATGCCTCCTGTTACTATAGATAGGTCCCTGGAGACCCAAATAAATATTCTTTTTGGAGACTGCTCAATTCAATCTCTTTTCAAAATTCAATACTGATGATTCATTTTTTAAAAAGCTAAATAACTACTCTTCAATATAAGGAGCATGTTCCCTTAGGACTTTGACGAGGAGCAAATGAGTCTAATACAAACATGCAGTAAAGACTTGTCCTTGCATGTAGACCAGAAAACTGCTGATTCCCAGCATGAATGCTCTGCAGTGCAGCTGTGGGAAAGGACTGTCCTTATTAGGCTAAGCACTCCAGAGCCTTCGAGAATAGAGCTTGGCCAGGAAGCATTTACCTGGTATAATTTTCTAACACATTTCACTGTCATTAGCAATTCCTGATAATTCTCTGAAAGTACAAAATGAATTTGTCTTTTAGATGCTCCAATAGGAAGTCAGAAAATATCTGACACACCAATGTTGTGGGGTGATTATTCATGGCAAGGTTTATTCTGAGACACAGGCTGTATGCCAGTATATATACACTATCCACGTTCATTATCCAAGCTCCACAGTTGACAGAAGCATCAAACATTTGTTGAATGTTTTACTCTTTTAAATGACTGATAACTTGGTCTAATCAATGGCTCTGTGAATGAATGTGCCTGCTTCCAACCCTAAGGATCTGAGTTCGATCCCTGAGACCCATATGAAGGAGAGACCTGACCCCTGTAACTTGTCCTCTAACTTGCAAATTAGACTATTTACACACGCATACACACACACATGCACACACACAGGCAAATGTATACACACATGCACAGATACATACACACACATGTACGGATGACCCATTAGCAATGCATAACCAAAAAGCCTACATCAGCATGGATCACAGCTCATGAAAGCTGCATCCCTTCATGACTAGCAGGCAGCTCACATAGTAGAGACTCTCCTCTTTCCAGCCATTCTTATACTGACATGACATCAGGGAGGAGGGGCCAGTAAGACTGGTAGGACGCATGAGGTTTCTTAGGTTGGTTTACCACCTGAGCATGATATGCTTCCCATTTTCTGAGTTGATGATAGCCTCCCTCCAGCACTGAATATTTTGGTTTGGTGGAGAATGCTATACATCTACTTATTTTAAACATAAGGTTTCACTAAGAACCTATTTTACAACGTGAGTATGCCTAAGCTGAAAATATCTGAAATTAACCATCACTGCCTTCCTGTCCCAAGTTCTTATCTTAAGGCAAGGAGGGGATAAAAATACAAGAGTTTGACAAGAATTTGTGAGTAAATACTTGATCCACTGTGCACATCATTGAACTTTACCAATTTATGCTCAGTAGATCATAACCAGTGAACCACTCTAGTCATAACCACATTTATAATGCATAGTAAAAATAGTCCACAATTGATATTACCTGACTTCTTCTGCATAGCAATTGAAAGCTTAGCATAAAATAAATACCCAAGTTAAAGGTTTCTGTTGGTTTGTCTAGGTCTTAAGTATGACGTCTGGCATGCTGACATTGTCAGGTAGAAGACAGAGAAGAAAGGGGTCTGGGAACAAGTGTCCTCAGTACAACCTGAGCACTATATCTGATCTGTGCAACAGTTTACCCTGTTATGAAACTCTGACCCCTCTACCAGGGTGAAAGAATGAAATAGCATTTATTTTCTTTATCTTAGCTCAGTTGGGGCAAGATGTCTTCATTAATATGTTGTGAGATCCCTCCATAAAATCACCAGCAGTCATAAAAGATGAAAAGCCACCTCTTGTTTAAACCAGTTGTGCTTATGAATATTCATTAAAGGGAGGTAAAATTAAGAATCAGCTTACTCTAAAATCAACATTCAGGGCAGAGAAGGGGTGACTCAGCAGAATGGAGTACCAAAACACCATGATTGCACTTGACCTGTGGATGACCTTGGCCAGTCATCTGATTCATTGGGAGTATATTTTTGCTTCAATAAATTGGTGGTTTTTTTTTTTTTTCTAATTCTTCTCAATGAGGATGCAAGGAACACACACACACACACACACACACACACACACACACATACACACACAGTATCCACAAAATACATGTGGGAAAACCAATATATAAACAAATGATTGAGGAACAAAGAAAAAAGGTTCCCACCTATAGTTTCATAAAAGAAACGTACATGTATCTCTTTCTTTTTAAAATAAAGGTGTAAGAAAAAAAGGGAATGTGATTATAATTATGTGCAGAAGTAGTGAGTGCCTTCTGATGGAAACAATTCTGGATCCTACAATTGCTGCCAGAAAAAGAAAGGAGCACAGAGAGATAAGAACAACAAAGACAAACAAAAAGCAAAGGGCCTGCAAAGGTCTGTACCGGGCCCTCTGTGTGCATGTCATGGCAGTCAGCTTGGTGCGTTTGTGGGAGTCCTCACACTGGGAGCCAGTATATCTCTGGCATTTCTGCCAGCGCTCGGGACTCTTTTACACCTATAGGGTGGCCTTGTTAAGCCTTGATATAAGAGATTTTGCTGTGTCATATTGTACCTTGTTTTGGTTTGGTTGGATGTTTTCTCTAGGAAGCCTCCTCCTTTTACTTTCTGAGGAGAATGGAGTGGGAGAAGGTATGGGAGCAGGAGAGGTTTTTGGTGGTAGAGCTGTGAAGACTGGAGGGAAGATAAATCTGGTGGGAATGTAACTTATGAGAGAAGAATCTATTTTTCAATTAAAAAATAAGACAATGTTTTAATTTTATTCATTTCCTTTTAAACACAAATATCTTACTATGTAAATCAAGATGACCTGAAAGTCATTATTATCAGGCTGACTCGGAGATCCAGCTGTCTCCAACTCAATGGCACTGGGATTACAGACTTGTACTGATACTCCAACTTCCTGTTTGAAAACACTATATTCATATACTTGCCACATTCATGCTGTGAAAATACAGCATGTTTGACTTTGGGCTGGAAGACTTGATTTTGTCAATGGGATGTTACTAAGCCTTATAGTCTCATCTGTCACTAAAATTTCTCATGGCTTTAAATAATGTTTCATAATGCCTCAACTCCATAACAGACCATTAAAGCTATTATTACATGAAGTCATAATAGAATAATTAATTGTATTTTCAGCTTCAACTATAGGGAGTTTATCTGTCAAGCCAAATATAGCTTTCCATTGATCAAAAGATTAAGAATACGTGCCATGAGGCTGTACAGATTGCTCGGGAGATAAGAGTACTGGCTGCTCTCACAGAGCTTCCATATCAGGGTTTGAGAACACACACACACGCTGCTCTTACCAACCACATAAAGCCCCAGTGCCAGAGGATCTGATGTTCTCTTCTGGCCTTTGTCTTCAGAGCATGTACATAAACACATGCAGGCAAAGTACATCAATCCATCCATCCATCCACCCATCCATCCATCAATCAATCAAATCTCTTTAAAATAGCCACAATCAGTAGCCTAATGCAGAACTAAATTATAACCACCTCTGAAGAATTCAAATGAAGTTTACCAACACCCACTTGGCATATGATCAAGTTTGAGACCTCCTGTGTACTATGGAAATACTTTTATCAGTGCACCTCAATACCTGTACTGTACATTCTATTTCTCCCAAACCACACACATACTGAACATGCAGGAAAAAGTCAAGTGGGAGTTGTGAATCTATAAAATTCTTTAATATTAAATCATTTTTGCTTCATAAAAAGTATTACGAATGTGATGTACTTATAAAATAAGCATGCTAAGATTTTTATAAATATTTGCCTTATGTTATACGACACTTCAAAGAAATTATACACTTACAATTAGGCTTAAGCAAAAAGGAAGCATCTTTAAGTATAGCCTAATCTTAAAAAATATATAAACAGAAGTAACTTTGTGTTTTAAAGTTTTTAATGAAAACAAATAAGATTAAAGGAAATTAGATTACCTCTTTCCAAGTTTTATCTACAAGAATAAATATAAACTGTAGTGTAAAACTCATAAGTGAGAAAATAACTAAACCTACTAGACCTCTTGGAAATAGGACTGATTGGTTATTATTTCTGAGTTAACTGTCTATAAAAATTGTAATTTTCAATTATTTTTTTGTTTTAACACTGCAGAACATGCAGAAATAATTTACTTTTCAATTAAATTAGTGTTGAGTATTTTTCCAATACTTCAGTTTTTGAGGCCACCCAAAAGTGACTCATCCCAGCAATGAACAAAATGTAAAATGTTCACTTCTTAGAGTGTAAAAGGTAATTTACCTGTCTAAATGCCCTCCAGCTGATACAGGGATGGGAACAGCATCATTGTCAGCTCCTGGCAGTATCTTTATAAGCTAAGTGCTCCCTTTGTTCCTTATATTGTGAGTACACCCTGGTGTGGTTGCTTGTTTGCTTTTTAAACCTTCATTTTAGGGGCTGGAGAAATGTCTCAGCTACAGAGTGCTTGCAGCTTTCAGGAGGCTGGATTCAATTCTCTGTGCCTACACTGAGTGGCATGTAACTTTTTTTTTTTACTCTACCAGCCCTTCTGGGCTCCAAGTGTGTCAGGCTCACACTTAATACACATACATACATATAGGTACTTATGCTGAATAAAAACAAATTAATGACTAAAAAGCCATGCAGTTGACACTGTATGTCTGCCTGTCATAGAATAGGGTAGGGACTGATGTGACCTGCCACACAATCCAGTCTATCCCAGCCAACACTATCATTATCACAACTTCCAAACACGTGCCAACCCCTCTGTTGCCTACAGACTCAGCCATGTTTTGCGTTGTTTGTATAATGATTGATGGTGTTAAATAGAACAGCATTGAAAATCTTGTTAACAACAAGATGTATTTAATCTATTACCTTTCCTTGATCTCAGAAGTCAGTCTGACATATAAGGAAATTAGATTAATCTGACATGATTCATTCTTTATAGAGCCTTGTTTATTGCTCCCCAGTATGAGCTAGCTGGTGCTCATCTAGCTGTAGCCAATTGATTGTTGATGATAAACCTGATCTCCTTCTTCTGCCTTGGGTTAAAATTTCACGAAGATATGCTAATGCTTTTTAATTCCTATTGTGGTTTGGAGGATGGATACTACACTGCACCAGTTTATTAAGAATTCTTCTAATTTTGTTTCCTAATTCTCTCTAGTTTTGGAAATTTTAAATATACTCATTAAATTAATAGCTTCTTCAGGAAAGGCTGTCGGTGAATTGGGGTAAAGACAGCAGAACACATGAAATCAACACTTAGTTGTCACCATATTTATTTATTTATTTATTTATTTATTTATTTATTTATTTATTTATTGTCATTCTGACTAAAATGTAAAATTGCTTTTCTTTTTTAAATTCTGCTTTAGTGTTGCTCATATATATATATATATATATATATATATATATATATATATATAATTATTATATATATAATTCTTTGAATGTTGGCATGGTATTTGGCATCTTTTTATGGAAAGACTGTGAAACTTACATTGGAGATTCTGTGCACAGTGTAGAAAGACCTTACAACTTATCCTGAAAAGCTGTGTTTGGTCCCTTGGTTGTATGTGGTACAAGGGAGAACCAATCCCCATAGATTTTCCTGACCTTCATGAACATGTGCACATAAGCACTCACAAATGCAAGCAAGCACACGTACTCACAGGCAAACATACACAAAGCATACACACGTGCAAGCAAACACTCACGCATGCACATGGGCGCACACACACAGACAAATTAATAGCTGTAATATTTTGTAAGTCTCAATTGAGTATTTTTCCTTATGATAATTATATATGGCATTTTCTTTGACTGCAAAAATTTATAATATTATTACTAAAAATAAAGTTGATAATTTAATGTTATATTAATATTTAATCAAGCATTAGTAAGATGGTCTAAATAAGTTGGTAGAAATCCCTGTTAAGTGCTTAAAATTTTATTAATTTCTATATGATGTGCCACACATTCCTGTTTACCTTCTTTGAAGGTGGGAGTTAGGAGTTGAACTTTGTAGCACAGGTAAAAAGAAAAATGTTGAATTGTTTCAATTATTTTATATTTATTCTACTTTAACCTGACTATTTTTAAAGATATTTATGTAGTAAAGTGGCTCTCTGATATTTACTGTCCTCTTAGTCATTTCTGGTCTCCTATCTCCTATTGTAAGATCAGATTTTTTTTTATAAAACAACGAATAGCTTTTAGCACCATTTTTATGCATCCACTTTCTATATAAATTTTATTTGACAGGAGAAAGCTTCTTCTTGGCCTTTCCAGATGTCAAACATTCACAGAACCAACATGTATAGGAAGAAGAATGGGTAATCTCAGATGATTGTCAACAATATCCAATCATATAAAAGCCAACCCTTCAGGAGAGAGGGGAACCATTGTGTCTCATAATCAGACAACAGTGGTGGGGGCACAGAGCAAGAGGCTAAAGGGTTGTGTGACATCTTTTCAGTGTCCCCAAACAAACATTCCTGGTCCAGTTTTCATCTTGCTTGCTGATAATTCCCTGCCACCTTATATTCAGGATTCAGTCGGTTGGTCCGTACTCTTGAGAATTTCCTAACTTGACAGCAAATAAAAATTCCTAAATCTGCAAAATAATGTAGGCTGGGAGTGTTTGACCCAGCTCATATTAGGCATTTAATGTTCTTTCTTATTTACTAAAAACTTTACATTTCTTATTAATTTTCTGAGATTATCCTAGTATAATACTTATAGTCTTTTCCAGATAAATTGGATTCTTAGGTCTTTTTTGATAGATTTTATGTGTATGAGTGATTGCCTGCACGTATTTATGTGTACCACATGTGTGGTGCTCCTCGGGGACAGAGGAGGACCTCAGAACCACTGGGACAAGAATTACAGGTGACTGTGTGATGTCCTTTGGGTTTGAGGAACCAAATGCAGCTCTGCCCCAAGAGAGAGTCATGTGCCACATAACCTTTTCAGCTTCCCCTGCTATGGGCCAGTCTTTTCAATCACACAGTTATTCTTAATCTCTCTTCATAGCTTGTAAATGCTGTGGTCCTTACTTCCCCAGATAGCAACGGTTCTTAGCAGCTGTTTGCACTCCTTTGATGCTTAAGCTTTATTTCCATGGGTTATCTATGGAAATCCAGTGGAACCGATATCACAGCCTTGTACATTCACTTTGTACCTTAGCAGATAGTGACTTTCAATAATCTAAAATGTTCACACAGTCACATGAAGTTTCAGCAGAAGCAAAGAGAGGAGGCTTCGTTAACAAAAACCTCAGCTCAATTTTTTTAGAAACTTTACAGTACTCAGCTGATTAGTCAAAGATCTTTCTTCCCATTTGTTGCCAGAGGCAGATTGCCCAAGGTACACTCATTATATCGAGGGTAAAGGATTCAGGCACACTGAAAACCCATCAACAGAGTGGTTTTTATTATTATATTAATGTCCAGTGTCATGAATTACTGAAGATAACATTATCATATTCTCCAAGCAGCAGAATTTTAATAAAGAGCTAACACGAATAAAAGTATTTTTCTTAAATGTTGTCTTGTTATTACTCCAAAAGAAGCTGAGAATCACTGTGTTTGTTTAGAAGATTTATATTTATTTTTACCTATAGTTTAGTGTGTGTGTGTGTGTGTTTGTGTGTGTGTGTGTGTGTGTGTGTGTGTGTGTGTGTAAGTTTTATAATGTGGTAGTACCTGCCACCAGAGGCTAGAAGATAGCATCCAATCCCTTGGAGCTGGATTCAAAAGTAGACATGTTGTGATCATCCAGATGTTGGTGTTGGAAACTGAACGGAAGACCTCTGAGAGCAGCTCTTACTCTTTGATGTTAACCTCTGACAGATTTCTTCTTCTCCATGTTTATTTTCTAACACTCCTCCCCTCCCACCCTCAAAAAAGCAAGACAACTTTTAGAAATCGAGAACAAAAGATATTAGATGATTTTTTTTTAATTTCACCCCTTTCTCTGATGGATACAATATTTTTATTTAAGTTGTTTTCTCTATCCCCCAATTTTTTTACCACGATTTAAATTTTGAATTATCTTCTCAATTGGATGATTAAAATTTTACAAAATTTTATGCATTTTCCCCCATTGGCCTTCTCAATGCCAAATAAATCTTCTTTGAGATGTTAGGGTATCAATCCAAATGCGACTAATTATTTCCTTAATATAATTAATCACACTTTATTATAATTATTTAATATTTTCCAGAGTGGGATTTAATAAAAATTGAATGTGGCAAACTATAAATGTGGGTGTAAATGGAGCAATAGATTTACTACTTCTCGTATATTGGATGATGCACATTCTCAGATTCCAATTGTTAAATGCAGTGTCACCATTCTAGCTCATTCTTGGAAAGTGACAGAAAGCCTAGGAAGGGGGGCCATGAGGAGAAAGTCAGGACATTGGGATTTTTGTCTTTTCTCTCGTTGCTCTTTGCCTTCTATCAAGTAAATATCCTTCTCTACATGGTTTCTGGCTGCAGTGTTCCCCAATGCCTTCCTGTCAATGCAGCAAGGATATAAGACTGTAGATTGAATTTTTAAGATTGTGAAGAAACAGACCTTTCTCCAGTTTAATTGCCTTGACTCAACTTGTTTGTCTCAAAGATGTGAAACTTGCTAGTAAGTAGATGACAGAATTAGGAATTAATAATGTGATATGGAAGGGCTGATGAGAATTCAGCCAGGCCAGAAAATCTGAGTTTGATACTCAAAACCCAAGATAAGAGCATCACATTGAGGAAGCTCCTGTTTTTAAACCCAGGGCTGGGGAGACAGAGACAGAAAAGTATCTGGGACTCACTGGCCAGCCAGTCAGCCATGTACACTTATCGAGTTTTATGTCTCCATCTGGCTACACAAGATAATATCCTCTGAACTTACATTGCTATTGCATACTACACACACACACACACACACACACACACACACACACACACACACACACACACGTGCCTGCACATCCTTGCTTACCTACAAACACACATACATATGTACACGCCTCACAAAGAGTGAAAGAGAAACACAAATCATAGCTAGAATTTATTAGTATTTATTTAACAGGGATCCCAATATTTCTCTCACTGGACAAACACAAAGATAGTATTAATAGACAGAGCAGTTGACACACAAAATATATTTAATTTTTTTCTAAAAGTTTAGTCAAGTCCATTAATATTTAGGTTAATTTATTAGAAGTACGTGAACTTGATGCGAACCACAGACGTAGCTGAACTTCTGTGTGACAATTTTTTGGATAGAATATTAATTTGAAAATTGCTGTAACGTGAGGAATCCTGGGATGCTTTAAAGACTTGAGTCATATTGTCTAGGCATAATACCAAAGTTTCTCACAGTATCTACTAATCTTAACATCTCCAGTTATTCCAATGTGGACTTTTTACCATAATGGAACAGAAAATTACCACGTCATATTTTCTTTCTCTTTTACCTCTCTGACTTTCCTTTACTATTTATTTATTTTTTTATGTATTCTAGAAAGATAGTGTCTATACTATCTGGTCTTCTATTGTCATTCAAGTAACCTCTTTTCCCAGACTTCCTTCCTTCCTTCATTCTGTATGTCCCAAAATCTACCTGTGTGGATATATTTATCATACAATTAGTGCTAAGTAATCACTTTGCCTTTTGTCTTTCTCACCCAGAGATTCATGTTGTGTCACAGATTTACTTTCTTACCTTTGGAGCTAAGCTTTACTTTTCCAGTGATTATCTTGTGTGTTGATACCATAGATGAGAAGGACCACGGTAAGCTCTTGTATCACTCACTGGATATTCCCGATGAACCTTTATATTCCTTTTGTCCCTGTGTCTCAAATAAAATGTGTGTGCACAGCAAAAGCACAAATCATTACCATTTATTTGTTGCTGATATAAAGTGCATTCCAAAAGGTAGGGGAGGGAAAAGTAAATGGAAATAAGTTAAAAGCAAGTTCACTTGCAGCCAAGATACCAGGAAGATTATTTTTCTGTAGAATAAATGTGACTGATGGTTTTACTGGAATATATAATCTAAATTGTTCCCATCTGTGAAAGGTCTGTATTAATATTATTAGTAAACATTTGGAATTTATCTGATGCTTGATAAGCTGAAGCATCATAAAAATAAAACACAGGCTGGTCTTCATTTTGGAAATGAATAAAAGTAATGAAAATAATGAAATATGGAAGATTTTCTGTGACACATTTTTGCATAGTTTAGGATAATTTCATCTTGGAGCAATGCTCTGGAAGAAAAGAATTCATCCACACAGGAGTAGCACTTCCATCAATAATTATTATGCCTCTCGGTTCCATTTTTAGTAACACTGATAATAAAAAAGGAATAGCAACATATTTTGTTGCTTTCAACTCATTGAAATACACAGACTTTTGATGTCTATAATTTTAACAAGTGTGATGCTGTTGGTCTCTGGAAGACTCTCACAAAGCAAATGAGTGCCAGGTGTCAGAATTTTAGTGATAAGAGTTGTAATAAAACTTAAAAGGCAAATAGGAAGTCTCGCAATAATTTTCGACCTTCTGAGATTTTTGAAAACTTCAACAAAATGATGTATAGACCTAGAAAAAGGAAAAATAGTAAGTAAATGTATATTAAGAGAATTATCTTTTTATTTTATTTTTATTGGTTATTTTACTTATTTACATTTCAAATGTTATTCCCTTTCCTGGTTTCCCTCTGCAAACCTCCCATCTCATCTCTCTCCCCCTGCTTCATGTTTACGTGCACACATATTTGAGGTTTTTCTCAGTTTGCACCTTAATGTAGAAAATTAAAGCATATAATGAATTCCAAGAGAGAAAAAGAAATAACCTCCCCTTGACAGAGCTCCATTCTTGCTTGTCAAATGTAGTGGCCATCCCTGAAACCTTACACACACAAGAGATAAAAATGGGCTCAGCATGTTGTGTTTAAATATTTTTACATATATACATATATGTAACAATAACAATCAAATAAAGGAGGCTACCGACTTGAGAATGAAGGACATGGAAGGTTGGGCATTAGAAAAGGGGGGGTGGGAAGTGACAGCTTCTATTTCATTGAAAACATGTTAAAACAAACAAACAAAAATGCTGTTGTGTATTCATCTCTTGCTAACCACACCCACTGGGTATCAATAATAATTTAGCTTAAGCACAATGATTATTGTACTATTGCTATAAGGAAACTTCATGACCCAAAATACCACGGGCAGGAAAAGATTTATTGAGCTTATGCTCCCACATTAACATTTGTCATTGAAGAAATTCCACAGAGGAAGGAAAGCAGGATGGGGACTTGGAGGCACGAGCTGATTCACAGGCCATGGAGGAGTTGCTGCTTACTAGCCTGCTTCTCATTGGTTGCTTAGCCTGCTCTTTTTAAATACCTAGGACCACCTGTCTGCATCCTCAGAGGCCCACTGCCATCTAAAACTGCCACACAGAACCCCTACATTCCAGCCCTGTCTCCCCTCACATCAGCTGCAACCTGGCAGAGGTAAAGGGCTTTCTGTTCCCTGTACTGTGACTACCAGGTGAGACCCCCTCCTCCTCAATTCCCTTCCTGTTGGGTTGTTCTCTCCACTCCCACCCTCTATACAAATCTTGCATCTGTGAGCTCCATCTTGTTCCCTGAGTGTTCTGTTTCACAGCACACAGCTCTGGCTCTGCTGAACCCTGCTGGCTTGCTGGCACAAGAGACAACAAGGGAAAACCCTTCCATCCAAATCACCTACCTCCTGGATCCCCTTTTGCCTACTAAGCAAGCCCAACAGAAGGGAGCTCCACCCAGTTCCCTAAGAGCTTCAGTTCCCAGCCCACTATATTACTGGAGTAGTGCTGCCATCAGGGAATATCATGTGACACCCCTCCTACCCAATCCCCTGCCTGGTAGTAGTCCTAAAGCACTCCCCACAATGGTGAAATCTTAGCCCACAACTCTACCTGCATTACCAGAGGACTGCCAACACCTGGAAAAAAAAACAGATGGCTAAAGGCCATCATAAGAACACTGTCAGCAAGAACCAGGGCAGTATGGTACCACCAGAACCCTACTTACTCCAACAAGCCCTGGGTATCCTAACACAGCTGAAGCACAAGAAATAATCTTGAATCCAACCTTTCCAAGATGTTAGAGGCCTTTAAAGAGGAAGTTAATAAATCTCTCCTAGAAATACAGGAAATATAATCAAAACAGGTGAAAGAAATCAATAAAACTGTTCATGATGTAAAGATGGAAACAGAAGCAATAAACAACTTGAAGGAATTCTGGAGATGAAAAATGTAGACAAGAGAAAAGAAACTACAGATGGATGCATCACCAAGAGAAGACAAAGGGTGTAAGGAATAATCTCAGGCATTGAAGGTATGATAGAAGAAATTGATACATCAAAGAAAATACTAAATCTAAAATGTTTCTAACACAAAGCATTCAGGAAGTTTTGGGGTCGCTTAAAAGAACAAATTTCAAAATTATAGGAAATGAAGAAGGGAAGATCCTCAGCTCCAAGGCCTAATGATATTTTCAACACAAAGAAGAAAACTTTTCTAACCTAAAATAAAGGTGGGGATAAATGTCTAAGAAGCCTGCAGAGCACCAAACAGATTGGATGAAAAGACTGCCACATAGCAACCAGAACACTAAACGTGCAGAACAAAGGAAGACTACTAAAGGCTGCACGGGAAAAGGCCACGTAATGTATGAAGAAAACCCTACAAGAATTATAGCAGTTTTCTCAACAGAAACTTTAAATCCATAAAGTCCTGGACAGATGTCACACAGACTCTAAAAGAGCACAGATGTCATCCTGGACTATGATTCCCAGAAAACCTTCCAATTACTATAGCTGGAGAAAACAAGATATTTCCTGAAAAATTAAGACAAATTTAAAAATTATCTTTCCACAAATCCAGCCCTGAAAAACAAAACTCCAATGAAAGCCATGTAACTATACCCAAGAATAGGAAACAAATAACCTTCCACTAGCAAAACCAAAAGAAGGAACACACACACACACACACACACACACACACACACACACACATTGCCACTACCAACATCAAAAGCAGGAATAACAATCATTGGTCATTAATGTCTCTAAACATCATTGGACTCATTCCCCAGTAAAATGACAAAGCCTGACAGAATCCATAGGAAACAAGTTCCATTATTCTGCTACAGCCTGGTCTTTTATCTATTTATTTTATAAATTGAAAAACTTTATTTTTAAAAACACAAAGATAAATGTACAGATTTTAAGCATTTTTGCATAAAAGTATATGAATATATTTTTGTCAGTACTTGATTTTTTAAAAGGTTTAGTAGTATGCATTAAAATCTTACTAGTTAAAATTAGCATAAAGTACATGTAAAACAAGATGTAATCTGGAATTAGTCAAAGTTTTCTTGGTGTGTAAAAATTAAGCATAATGGTTTTTTATTTTCTGTCTTTTTTTTTGGCCTTTTTTTTTTTCTTGAACTTCATATAGTCTGTGAGTTGTTTCTGGGGTGTTCAGAGTTTTCTGGGGTTAGTATCCAATTATCAGTGACTGCATATTGTGTCTATTCTTTTGTGACTGGGTTACCTCACTCAAGATGATATTCTCTAGGTGAATCTATTTTCTTAAGAATTTCATACAGTCTCACTGATAAATAGAAGATCTTAATGCACACTATCACACCTTTAAAAAACAAAGTACTAACAAAAATGTATTTGTGTGCTTTTATGCAAAAATGCTTAAAATCTGTACATTTATCTTTGTTTTTTAAAATAAAGTAGTTCAATTAAAAATGAATTTCATAAAGTCACTGTTTCTGATAGCTGAGTAGTACTACATTGTGTAAATACACCACATTTTTTGTATCCATTTATGTACTGAAGGACATCTGGGTTCTTTCCAGCTTCTGGCTATTATAAATAGGGCTGCTATAAACATTGTGGTGCAGTTCCCAAAGGTTTAAAGACTGGTGAGAAGGAGTTCTGAGAAGCCAGGGAGCAGAGAGATCTCTGCCAAGTGTACATGGAAAGCACGCCCCTGCCCGGACAGATCCAAGGACCAGGAACCCAGCACTGGGACCTCTGTTCCCACCTGGTGGCTTTGGGGTGCACAAAAGGGCTCTGACAGTCTGCCACCTAGATCACTGGAGATCCAGGGACACAGACCAGGTACAAGGGAAAGGCAAGAACATATCACTGACAACAAGATGGCAAGACAAAAGCAAAAGGGTATAACCCAAGGAAACCAAGACAACCTGGCAACACCAGTACCCAGCTCTCCCATGACAGCAAACAGCGGAATGCCAAACACTCCAGAAAAAGAAGACTCAGACCTAAAATCATTCCTCAAGTCTATGATAGAGATCCTTAATCAAGAACCAGAGGAAAAGCAAAAAGAATCAGAAGCTTTTAAAGAAGAAACAAGAAAAACACTCAAAGACCTCAAAGAACTAGAGGAAAACAAAACCAAAGAGATAAAGGAAAAAAAGAAGGAATTTAAAACGGAAATAGATACAATAAAGAAAACACTAAAACAGATAACTCTAGAAGTAGAACACCTAAAAAAGAAATCAGGAGTAACAGAAGCAAGCATTTCCAGTAGACTACAAGAGATGGAAAAGGGAATCTCGGTGGCTGAAGACAACATTGTAAACATAGACAAAACAGCCAGAGAAGATGCAAAAACCCAGAAGCTCCTAACCCAAAATGTCTAGGAGATCCAGGACACAATGAGAAGACCAAACCTAAAGATTATAAGAATAGAAGAGGGAGAAGAATATCAACTAAGAGGCACAGTAAATATCTTCAACAAAATTGTAGATGAAAACTTCCCTACCCTTAAGAGTGAGATGACCACGAGCATAAAAGAAGCCTTCAGAACTCCAAATAGGTTGGACCAGAAAAGAAATTCCTCCTGACTCATAATAGTCAAAACACCAAGTGCCCAAAGCAAAGAAAGAATACTAAAAGCAGTAAGGGAAAAAGGTCAGGTAACATATAAAGGCAGACCAATCAGAATCACACCAGATTTCTCAACAGAGACTATGAAAGCTAGAAGAGCCTGGACAGACATCATGCAGACCCTAAGAGAGCACAAGTGCCAGCCCAAGCTGCTATACCCAGCAAAACTATCAATCACCATAGATGGAGAGATGAAGATATTTTTAGACAGATCTGAATTTACACAATATCTGACCACAAACCCAGCACTACAACAAATTATAGGTGGAAAACCCAATACAATGAGGGGAACTACATCTTAGTAAAAACAAGAAAAATCCTAAGCATGAAAACCCGAAAACCAAAAGAAGAAAGAGACACAGACACAGCTTAACGTACAAAAGCAAAAATAGCAGGAAACAGAAACCACTATTCCTTGACATCTATTAACATAAATAGACTCAGCTCCCCAATAAAGAGACATAGGCTATCAGAATGGATACATAAACAAAATTAGGCATCTTGCTGCAAACAGGAAACTCATCCTAGAGACAAAGACAGACACTATCTCAGACTAAAAGGGTGGGCAAAAACTTCCAAGCAAACAGCCCCAAGAAGCTAGCTGGAGTGGATATTCTAATATTGAATAAAGTAAATTTCCAACCAAAAGTTATCAAAAAAGATAAGGAAGTACACTTTTTACTCATTACCTGGGAAATCTCTCAGGAGGAACGCTTAATTCTTAACATATATACTCCAAATACAAAAGCACCCACATTCATAAAAGAAACCCAACTAAAGCTCAAAAAATACATTTCACCCCACACAATAATAGTGGGAGACTTTAATACCCTACTCTCTCCAATGGACAGGTCATGGAAACAGAAACTGAACAAGGACGCTGTAAAACTAGCAGCGACTATGAACCAACTGGAATTAATAGATATCTACAGAACATATCACCCTAAGGTAAAAGAATATACCTTCTTCTCAGTATCCCATGGCTATTTCTCGAAAATTGACCTCATAATTGGACACAGAACGAGCCTCAATCGATATAAGAAGATTGAAATACTCAAATGCATTCTCTCAGATCACCATGGTCTATGGCTGGTCTTTAACAACAACAAAGACAAGAAAAAGCCCACATACACATGTAAACTAAACAATGCTCAGTTAAACAATAGCAGGGTCAAAGAAGAAATAAAGAAATAAATTAAGAATATTTTAGAATTCAATGAAAATGAAAAAACAACATACCCAAACCTATGGGATGCAATGAATCCAGTACTGAGAGGAAAACTCATAGCCCTGAGCACTTCCAAAAAGAAACTGGAGAGAGCATACATCAGCAACTTGACAGCACAGCTAAAAGTTCTAGAACAAAAGGAAGCAGATACACCCAATAAGAATAGATGGCAAGAAATAATCAAAATTAGGGCAGATATAGTCCAAATAGAAACAAAAAGAACCATGGAAAGAATCAACAAAACCAAGAGCTGGCTCTTTGAGAAAATCAACAAGATTGATAAACACCTAGCCAGACTAACTAGAGGACAAAGAGAGAGTATACAAATTAACCAAATCAGAAAGGAAAGTGGAGACATAACAACTGAAACTGAGGAAATTCAAGAAATCATCAGATCCTACTACAAAAGTCTATACTACACAAAGTTGGAAAATCTGGAGGAAATGGACAAATTCCTAGACAGATACAAGGTACTAAAGTTAAACCACGACTAGGTAAACCATCTAAATAATTCCAAAACACCTAAAGAAATAACCCTTGTTCCTAAACGACACAAAGTCCCTACAAGGAAAGAGAACTCCAGACTAATCTCACTTATGAATATTGATGCAAAAATACTCAACAAAATCCTCGGAAACCGTATCCAGGAACACATCAAAACGATCATTCACCATGACCAAGTAGGTTTCATCCCTGGGATTCAGGGATGGTTTAATATAAGAAAGTCCATCAATGTAATCCACCATATAAACAAACTCAAAGAACAAGATCACATGGTCATCTCACTAGATGCTGAGAAAGCATTTGCAAAATACAACACCACTTCATGTTAATTTTTTTGAAAGAACAGGAATCCAAGGTCTATACTTAAACATAATAAAAGCAATATACAGCAAACCAACAGCCAACATCAAACTTAAGGGTGGGAAACTTGATGCAATCCCACTAAAATCAGGGTCTCAAAAAGATTGCCCACTCTCCCCCTACCGATTCAACATAGTACTGGAAGTCCTGGCTGGAGCAATTAGACAGCAAAAGGAAATCAAAGGGATACAAATCAGAAAGGAAGAAGTAAAAACATTACTCTTTGCAGATGACATGATAGTGTACTTAAGTGACCCCACAAATTCCACCAGAGAACTCCTACAGCTGATAAACAAGTTCAGCAAAGTGGTTGGATACAAAATTAAATCAAATAAATCAGTAGTCTTCATGTATTCAAAGGACAAACATGTGGAGAAAGAAATTAGGGGAAAGATACCCTTCACAATATTCACAAAAACTATGAAATACCTTGATGTGACTCTAAGTAAGCAAGTGAAGGACCTGTATTACAAAAATTTCAAACCTCTAAAGAAGGAAATCGATAAAGATCTCAGAAAATGGAAAGATCTCCCATGCTCATGGATTGAAAGGATCAACATTTTAAAAATGGCCAGCCTACCAAAAGCAATCTACAGATTCAATGCAATCCTTATCAAAATTCCAACCCAGTTCTTCATTGAGTTGGAAAGATCAATGAGCAATTTCATCTGGAATAACAAAAGACCTAGAATAGAGAAATCCATTCTCATCAACAAGAAAACATCTGCGGGAATCACTTTCGCTAACCTCAAGCTATATCACAAGGCAATTTTGCTGAAAATTGCATGGTACTGCTACAGAAATAGGCACGTGGATCAATGGAATAGAATAGAAGATCCAGAAATGAGCCCTCATGTATATGGTCACCTGATTTTTGACAAAGGTGCCATAAACATTCAATGGAAAAAGGACAGCCTATTCAACAAATGGTGCTGGTCCAACTGGCACTCAGCATGCAAAAGAATGAAAATAGACCCTTTCTTATCTCCTTGTACAAAGCTCAAGTGTAAGTGGATCAAAGATCTCTACATTAAACCAGATACACTGAAACTATTAGATGAGAAAGTAGGGAAAATCTTAGAACACATAGGCACAGGAGAAATTTTTCTGAACAAAACACCAATGTCTCCAGCTCTAAGGTCAAAGATTAACAAATGGGACTTAATGAGATTGGAAATTTTCTGTAAGGCTAAGGACATTATCAAGAAAACAAAATGACAGCCAACAGAATGGGAAAAGACTTTTACCAACTCCACATCTGATAGAGGCCTAATATCCAAGTATACAAAGAACTCAAAAAGCTAGGCACCAGAAAATCAAACAACCCTATTAAAAATGGAATACAGATCTAAACAAAACGTTCTCAATTGAGGAATATGGAATGGATGAGAAACATCTAAGGAAGTGTTTGACATCCTTATCCATCAGGGAAATGCAAGTCAAAACAGTCTTGAGATTCCACCTCACACAAGTCAGATTGGCCAAGTTCCAAAACTCAGATGACAGCAGATGCTGGAGAGGTTGTGGAGAAAGAGGAACACTGCTCCACTGTTGGTGGGGTTGTAAACTGATACAACCACTCTGGAAATCAGTCTGATGATTCCTCAGAAAATTGGACATAGTACTACCTGAAGATCCAGCTATTTCATTTCTGGGCATATACCCCAGAGACACTCCAATATACAAAAAGATACACACACCACAATGTTCATAGCAGCTCTATTTATAGTAGCCTGAATCTGGAATGAACCAAGATGTCCTTCAGTAGATGAATGGATACAAAAATTGTGGTACATTTACACAATGGAATACTACTCAGCCATCAGAAACAATGACTTAACCAAATTCTTAAGAAAATGGCTGCATCTAGAGAATATCAACCTGAGTGTGATAACCCAGTCACAAAAGAACAGACATAATATGCAGTCACTGATAGTGGGATGCTAACCCCAAAGGCTCGGACTGTCCCAGTAACAACTCACAGCCTGTGTGAAGTTCAAGAAAAAAAGAAAAGAAAGAAAAGAAAACAAACAAACAAAAAAAGAAAAACGTCATGCTAAATCCTTACACACCAAGAAAATGTTGACTATTCCGGGTTACACCCTGTTTTACATGTACTTTTTGCTCATTGTACATAGTAATACCTTAATGCAGAGTATCAAACCTTTAAAAAAAAGAAAAAACAAAAAAAGCCAAGCACTGACACAATTGTATTTGTATACATTTATGCAAAAATGTTTAAAATTTTTTTATCTTTGATTTTTAAAATAAAGTTTAAAAAATAAATAAAATAAAATAAAAACAAAACAAAATAAAACATTTTGGTGCATGTGTCTTTATTGTATGTTGGAACTTCTCTGGGGTATACACCCAGAAGTGGAATAACTGGTTCTTCAGGTAGTACTATGTCCAATTTTCTGAGGAATTGCCAGACATTTCCAGAGTGGTTGTACCAGTTTACAACCCCACCAAGAATGGAAAAGTGATGGTCTTTCTCTGCAACCTAGCCAGCATCTGCTGTCATCTGAGTTTTGAATCTTGGCCAATCTGACTGGTGTGAGGTGGAATCTCAGGGTTTTTTGATTTGCATTTCCTTGATGGCTAATGATGTCGAGCAGGTCCTTAGATGTTTCTCAGCCATTCAATATTCCTCAATTGAGAACTTTTTGTTTAGCTCTGTATTCCATTTTTAATAGGGTTGTTTATTCTCTGGTGTCTAACTTCTTGAGTTCTTTGTATACCTTGGATATTAGGCCTCTATCAGATGTGGGGTTGGTAAAGATCTTTTCACAATCTGTTGGCTTCCGTTTTGTTTTCTTGAAAGTGTCCTTAGCCTTACAGAAACTTTGCAATCTCATTAAGTCCCATTTGTCAATATTTGACCTTAGAGCATGAGCCATTGGTGTTCTGTTCAGGAAATTTTCTCCTGTGCCTGTGTGTTCTAAGGTTTTCCTTACTTTGTCTTCTAATAATTTTCAGTGTACTTGGTTTAATGTGGAGATCTTATGGAGACATTTTCTTCCTTTCTTTCACTTACAACTTCATTTGTAAAAACAGAGATACATGTACAGTTTTTTTTTAAAGCATTAATTTTGGCATTAAACTGTAGGAATATATTTTTGTCAGTACTTGATTTTTTTAAAGGTTTGATAGTATCCATTGAAATCTTACTAGTTACCATGAGCATGAAGTACATGTAAAACAAAACGTAACATGGAAATTGTCAAAGATTTCTTGGTGTGTATAGATTAAACA
Source organism: Micromys minutus (assembly GCF_963924665.1). Taxonomy (NCBI): domain Eukaryota; kingdom Metazoa; phylum Chordata; class Mammalia; order Rodentia; family Muridae; genus Micromys; species Micromys minutus. The sequence goes on from NC_137953.1 coordinate 6,219,021, forward strand.
TAATTATTTTTAAATGCCAAGGCTATCTTCTTAGCTCTTGAGTTATTAACGATTTAAGGTCTAGGTGTGCCCCACTCTGAGAGGGTGCTACACACTGTTTTTGTTTTTCTAGGAAGGACTGAAGTCTCCACCTAATTAGTGCCCCCCCCTCTCTGATGACAGAAAATCGGCCAGCACAGGTCTCTGCTTCACTGTGAAAGAGTGCAATAAGGTGTGCTGCCCTTACACATTTTCTTAAGAACCGTTCTTGAGGCATTTTAGAACCTCTGATGCCCTCAGCATTTGTGGAGATGTTTATTTCTGGTTTTAGTTTTCTGAGTGATAAAATTTAGCCACAGTGTCACTCCTGTTTAACAATGTATCTTGGACTTAACATTTACTATTCATTATTGGAGTTAATGCGTCTTAGAAATAGCTTCTGGCTAAATATAAATAGCCAAAAAAAACATTTATGAAGACTATATTTAAAATTCTGGGTGTAGTTACTTGGCTGTAGTTTGTTACTTTTCACAGCAAATAATGAATTTTTTGTTTGTTTACAAGAAACCAATGTAATGACATCATATGTTAAGCTAATGAAATGTATGCCGTGGTATAAGATGATTTTTTCCAGGTTATAATAACCATATTTATTTACCTATTTTTAATCATATATGTATGTATATATAGCTGTATATGTTTTGTGTGTGTGTGTGTGTGTGTGTAGAGAGAGGGGTGTTGGATCCCTTGAATCTAGAGTTATAGGCTATGTATGTGTATACACCTTTGTACATGTTTTTTGTGTGTACAGAGAAGGGTGCTAGATCCCCTGAATCTAGAGTTACAGGCTCTTGTGAGCCTCCAACATGGGTGAAAGATGTCAATCTCAGGGTCTCTGGAAGAGCAGCAAGCATTTTAACTGCTGTGCAGTCTTTCCAGCCTAATGCCTAGCATAATGTAAATGAACATATGCACATACTTAAATAACAACAAATCTTTAAATAATGATGGTAAATTATGATACAATTAATGTAATATAAAATCATAGTGTGTTATTGTTTATTATCATTATTATTATTATTATTATTATTATCATTATTATTATTTTTCCATTTAACACAGAGTGGGCTACACCTACTCAGAACCATCAAAGCACAGTGGCCTTTATTTATTATTTCCTGGCTACTTTCTCAGATGTCTGGTTTTCTGTCACTGGCCCAACTTTCAGGTTGCTAGAAGAGGTCCTTTGCTTTGCTCTTGTCTCCCACTGCTGTATGCGACCTAGCAGCTAAATGTAAAGCTAGTCCTGCTCTCAACAGTTAAATGATGAATAGATCAATTAATCAGGCCAGCACAGAACCTGAATTGTCTAGCTCATGCTTAAATAAGGCATGCTCTACCCATCCTTGACAAGCAAAGAAACACACTTAATTAATTAATGAAGTACAGAGAAAGGACTTAATTTATATAGCTCTAGTGATCTCTCCTCGGCAATAGTTATAAAACTCATTTTCCGTGTCATTTTTTTCTGGGACTTCATCAAATATAAATCTCCAAAATGGAAGAACAAGCATAAGGATGCGATGCACAGAAGAGCATTTGTTAGACCAGAGAACAAGTAAACAAGCCTACTCATGACTAATGCATCTCATTTCTATTTCGTTTCACTGTCTTTCAAACACTGCATGCCCTGATTTCTTTTTTCTTTCTTTTTCTTTTCTTTTCTTTTTTTTCTTTTTTTTTTTTTTTTTGCTTTTGCAGATGCCCCTGTATGTGTGTGCACAGGCACGTGTGTGTGTGTGTGTGTGTGTGTGTGTGTGTGTGTGTGCATGTGAAAATGGAGATTAAGCATGGTGGCCATGTCTTAGATGGCTCCATATTTTCTGAGAGAGATCTCTAATTGACCCGGAACTCAACAATTAGCCTAGATGACCTCATCAGAGAGTGCAGGGATTTGTCTCTGGCTCCTCAGCACTGGGATTTCAAGTGTGGGTATCTTGCTGACTAAGCTGTTGCCTCAGCCTCTTTGGTTTGGTTTGGTCATGAGTATATTCTATGTAAAATGGGGAAACATATTTTTTTTCTTCCTTCAAGAACTTACATATTCTTGACAGTTTTCTTTCCCAGCAGGTGAAGAATTGACCACTTTAAAATGTGTAGTCCAGGAGGCAGCTATGTTTCTGATATCTGCACACCGCTTCCCATAGGATCAGGCTTTCCCAATTAACTTCAGGGAAATTGGGCATCTTTGTTTCCTGGGAAAGATGAAGTTCCTTGGCAACTATTCCCAACTAGAAGAGGCAACAAAGTGTAAGGAGGAAAAACCAGGAATTTACTTGTGCTCTCCCTAGAAATCTTGTCTTCCCCAGGGCAAAGTCATATTCCTAAGAAATTTAAAAAGCTGAGGCTTTCCTGGGCTTTGATTGTAGCAAATATATGTTCATCTTCAGTATTTATTTGCATATGGTATTTAGACATAATGAGAGACACAGAATTCTTTTGTTTCTAAAGTAGACAATTTTCTGCCTTCTGACATATGTTTTGTACTTTTCTTCCCATGTTGATGGGCTTGAATTTTTTTCAAGTGGTCATTGTTTGAATTACCAGGAAAAGTAAATAAAAGACCTGTTCCTTCTTATGACCCTAGGATGCTGAGGTAGAGATCTGAAATAAGAGAGGGACAAAACCTGATATGGACAGAATTAGAGGGGAGGAAATCAAGGCACATGATAAGACAGTCTGGGAGGGTGTACCTAGGTTAATACGACAGCTTAGTCTATGGGCAAAACAAATCATGAGATTTCTAGGCCTTGTTTTCAGCTCTTCCTAGATCATATCACTGTCTGTAGTCTAGGCCCTAGTCTATGCCCTAAGCTTGCAGTGGGAAAGGGAGGTCTGCCAGACAAAGGCTTGTAATTGCTATGATCCGGTCTAGAAGTGCATATTGGATCTTGGCCTCGAGTCAGACTATTTTGTTCTCTTTGTAAATGCAAAATTGGAAAACAACTCATCCTAATTAGAAAGAAAATTATATATTAGGCAAAGGTCCTTCCAAATCTAAATTGCAGAGTAGAGATACATGACCTCAGGAAGAAATGGCCATGCATAGAACCGAGGCAACCGCCAAACCAACCGTGCTGAGCACACAGGATGACCTGCTTAATAGATGCTGAAAATACTGTTTTCAGGAAGAGGTTCGCACTGTGAGAAAATACCGACTGACAAAATGTCCAGAAGCAAAGCACCTAGATACCTTAGCCAAGTTTGGTGGCACAAACCTGCAATTGCAGCACAGGGAGTTGAAGCCAAGAGGATAAGTAGCTCATTGTCAACTGCATCTACATAAATGTCTTGTCTGAAAAAAAAATAGGGTACCATGGTTCATGATGATGTAAGGATGACAAGTCTTAGATAAACCAGTGCATGCATATAGATAAGTGTGCATCATCTTAAAGCAAATCATATTTTAAAAATATCTATTTATTTTTATTTTATGTTATTTTATTTTATGAATGCATGTGTATAAACACACCATGTCCATGTGTGGTGCTCATGGGAGCCAGAAACACGTGTTTCATCCCCTGTGACTAGCATTACTGACTGTTCTGCACTACTAGGTAGATGCTGGAGTCTGAACTGGGGTCCATTGCAACAGCAGCAAGTGCTCTTAGACACGGAGTCTTACTTTATGTTAAGAGAAGCACCTATAGACCGGTGGATTATAAAAATGTTCTTAGAACAGGGTGAGATGTGATAAATTACCATAGAGGAGCATCTTGCAATAATTTGCCAAACAAATTAACCAAAGTCACTTTAAAGGCATTATGTCTGGGTGAGGAATGTCGATCAGCCTGCTTAGGATGCTTGTTATCTACATAGTACAGAAATGTGAAGCAGCAGAGGGGAAGAGGTTGAGGCACGACTGGAAAAGTCGGAGTCTGGAGGGCAGGAGCAGGACCTTCCACCTTTCTTCTCGGTATACAATGAATACAATGAATTTTACAAAAAAAAAAAAAAAAAAAAAAAAAAAAACCAAAAAACAACAACAACAAAAAAAAAAAACTGGCTAGGTACAGGAAGGAAAATCATTTATGTGGGAAAAGGCGTGTGGAAACTTGAAAGGGTCCAAGGCAACATTTTGTGAATGGTTTACACAGTCTCTACCTGTAGAAGTTTCTATAGGACTATGCATTGCTGAGCATGCTCCCCAGGTCTAATGTGGCTTTAATAGACTAAGGCCTTCCCATCTTTTTCTGGTGTCTTCTTTAGTACGTTCATGTTTGCTCTTTATATCTCATTTAGTTTCTATTCCTCCACGACACTGCAGCACTCAGAGTGACCTGTAAAACGTATTGGATCCTGGTGTCCTATGAAGTTAAAATGTATTTCTTTGTTAGTCACCAAGGTTAAGTTTAGATGTGAAAACTTGTGTATTGGTAATAATTTATTCAGGTTAATTTTGATTATTTGATACAAGAAATATAGCAGTAATGCCTGTAAGAAATGAAGAGAAACATCCATGTATTCAGTACACTTATGCCAGAGTCCTCTCTGCTTCTTACTCTTTGCCTTTATAATACTGTGTTCTTCAGTTAAGCATCTTATTTACTAAAGCTTTATAGCTGGAGACAAAATTGATTTCCCAACATTCAAAGGTTAGTATGTCCCACATTGTAGATCATGGATGGTGTCTTTCTGCCCTGCCTTCACAAAAGAAAGACCCATTTTGGAACATTTATATCTATGCCTGAATGTAACCATTGCTCCCAGAACTTGTGACTGACTCTCCTTATATTGGGAATTATGTTGTCAACATATTTTTTTTTGCAGTAATTGCACCCTATGTGGTACAGGTCTAGTCATGTGGCCACCTGGTTTTCTGTACCCACTGAGAAGGATATTTCACACTGCAAATGTCATATGAGCTATTTCAGCCAATGATCAAAAAGTGACAATCATGGAACTGGAGAGTATCTTTGTCCTTTTCCTATTGACATCATCTTGGCAACTTAAGGCCTTTCTGAAAAACACAATCAGTTCAGAATCCTCTATTTTCTCAATACAGAGGCTTGTTGAAGAGGATTAAAGCATCTTTTCACCTTGGTTTTAGCCCCACTTGAATTTTTCTTTTGCTTTATGAGTATGTGGACTTTGCATGTGTCTGTGTAGCACATGAATGCAGTGCCTTGTGGAAGACAGAAGATGGGTCCCTGGAAACAGAGCTGTGAGCTGCCATGTGGATGCTCAGTCCTCTGGGAGAGCAGCCAGTGCTCTTAACTAATCTGCCCTCTCTCCAATCCCTCAACTCTCCCTAACTAGACATTTAAACTCTATTTTCCTGCAGAAACTCAAAGGTGAATTGTTGCCACTTAGCAAAACAAGAGAACCTAATCTTGGAAAATCAGAGTATGCATATTTTTTTTCTTTAAACAATAAAAATAAAAATAATCTGTGGAGCCAATGTCATCGCTTTTACTACCTGGAGTTTCTTCTCTGTTTAGAGTAATATGGAACAAATCAAAAGAGTTCATAACTATTGAAAAGTTCAGCCTACAACTATTGATCACATTAATAAAGGGAAAGTATAAATGAATACATTTTAAAAAGAATCTGTGTGCATCATCATGTAGACAAAGGGTACAAGGTTGAGCATTTTAATATATATATATATATATATATATATATATATATATAAAACGCACCCAACTGCTTTTAACCTTACTTCTCAATTGTTTCATCACTCAGATAGGCACATTATAATGGTGTTTTAATATTTTAATAGCTCTGTTTCCACATCTCATTTCCCTCAGGCATGGAAACAAATTGGTACTCACCTTCAAGGAATGTTGAAGGAAGCTTTCAAAGACAGAAGGGGTAAAAACAGATTGCAAAGCCACGGAAACAAATGCACATGGACTGTAACAGTTTCTGCTAAAGGATTGAAAGTTTCACATACAAGTAATGGGTAAGCAACCTATTAATTTTCTCTTTTTGATATAACTTGATCCCAGTTGTCTTCTGTAGGTTGTCACTGGACATAGTCTAACCCTCTACCACGGTGAATATAACCCTTGCTCTCTTCATCTGTTCTCCAAATAAATTGCGTGGATTAAGTGCCAGGATCCATTGTTTCCTGGCATTTCCTCTGGCTAGACACACAGGAGGCAAGGGCAGCATTGCGAAGAACAGTACAGAATAAAAAGCAGATGATTTTTTTTCTAGACTGATTTTAGCAGCATCTCCCTGGTGGTACCTTCCAGGTCCTGCTTTGTGTTCATGATTTTGGGACCTATCACGTACCATCCCTTCAACACACTAGATCAATGATATATACAAGCTTATACTGAAGGGTAGCATTTAAAAGATTCTAATTTCTATTATATTTCAAAATTCAGCAGCTGTGCCCACAGAACGATAATATTTGATATTTGCAATAATTAGAAGTGAGGACCTAGGGTAATACAACTAGAGATACAGAAATAAAGCTACTTATTTTCCTTTGATCCACATATGTGTCTAAATTCTAGCAAGGCTGTGTGTGATTTGGTATTTTTGTTTACTTCCTTTTGAAAATTCAGTGTTTTATAATTTGAAAACCATTCAAATGAATCTCCTGAGCTGTGTTGCATTCCTGTAGGTAGTTTATTGACAATAGTTCCACTGTTGTATATGGTAGCAAAGCAGGATGTGCTATGATTGTCTGACAGGCTAAAAATACCTAACATTTGTTTAGTACTTGGCCAAGAATTATCTTACATGACTGATAATGGAACTGTTAAACATGCTTTATTATAACTCTCATTTTACAGATGAGAAAACCTGAGCTCAAAAAGCCTCTGATTTTTTTTTTTTTTCAAAATCATTCAGCCAAGAATAAGTCAGAGAGATGCTACAGAGAAATTCACAGAGGCTGGGACATAGTAAATGCAGGAATAAGCAGTTATAAACAGCAACTGCGAGCAGAGCATATAGATCCAAGCCAGTAGAATGGGGACCTGCCTACCATGTGTGATAAAGAAAAGGTTACTATTAGGTTTTCAATGCATACTATCAAGCTCTTGAAAAAAAATCAAGTACTGACTAAGAAATATATTCACATAGTTTTATGTAAAAATTATTGTAAAAATTATTTTAATATGTGAAAAAACAGTACTGACAAAAATGTATAATTTTAAGCAAAAAATGTTTAAAATCTGTACATTTATCTTTGCTTTGTAAAATAAAGTCGTTTTTTTTTTTTTTTTAAAGAAAAGGTTAGCAATTGAGTACTTGCATCTTGGTGGTCTTGTGACCAGAATTTAGTTCAGTCATGCTACTGTCTAATTAAAGAAAAGGAACCAGAAGAAACAAGACATATAATGCACACTTAACACTATCTGTACAGAAGACAAGATGCATCCTCAGTTTAACATTGTCTTTATAGTAGACACAGTATTGATGATGAACAGAATCTTCATGGTGGAAAGAATGGGAATGGAATGCATATGTTTTCCTGGGAACTTGCTGAACAGAAAATGGATTGTTAAATATACACACTCCCAAAATACGCCAGTATGGATTGAAGAGGTAGCCCAATGATAAAGAGCTGGATTTGTCAGTGTGAGTTTGGAATGCTGACACTTTGCAGTGGAGAGCTGAGGAAGGAAACATTCTGATCTGAATTGGGCCAAATCATATGAGAAGCTATTTTCAGAATTTAACTGAAAATGTCAATGTAGGAAAAATACTTAACTCTAAATCATGGATATGTAGATAAAACCTTAATGAAATATTATTTAATACCTGTTCTATGATTGTTTGTTTGTTATTAAAACACACACACAAAGAAAAAGAAAGAAAAGGTGATGTTGAAGAGAATGGGAAGAAAATGCAATTTTTTATTATTTGTAGGAAATAATCTGGCAATTCCTTTTTTAAAAAGATTTATTTATTTAGTATATATAAGTACATTGTAGCTGTCCTCAAACACACCAGAAGAGGGCACCAGATCCCATTACAGATAGTTATAAGCTACCATGGGGTTGCTGGGATTTGAACTCAGGACCTCTGAAAGAACAGTTGGTGCTCTTAAGCACTGAGCCATCTCTCCAGCCCTCAATCTGGCAATTCCTAATAAAACTGAAAATGTATTTAAAATGTGACTCAGCAATAGTATGACTATCTACAAGAAATAAAATCAGTGTCCAAAGTAATATGTATATCTCTATATCTGCTGTAGCACTGATCATAACGAACAAAATATGGGTCTACTTAAGTGTCTGTAAATTGAATATTAAAGCTTGGGATATGTATGTATATATGTGTGTATATATATATATATATATAAAGAGAGAGAGAGAGAGAGAGAGAGAGAGAGATGGAGGGGGGGTGAGGGACAGGAGAGGGAGAGGAAGGGAGAGAGGAAATACTATGGGTAGACTTGGGTAGACTTGTGGTTCCCAGTGGGTTTGATAGGGACAATATGAGGCAGTATTTATCAAATGACATGATATTTCAATTAGTCAGGAGTAATAAGTTAGTGAAATATGTTATGAATACTGGAATGTTGACAGTTAAGAAAATAGATTCTATTACTTAAAAGGTATGTGAAGCAGCACACATTTAATTAGACTAATTATTTTATTTTATAAACGTGTTTCATAATAAGTATAACACATATATACAAATTTTGTTTGTCAATCACATATACTATTTTGGTTAAGATGAATGGAAGGCTGAGGAGGTGAATCCATCTGAAGAGGGTTTTTTGTACAATCAGAAAGGCCTCGCTTAAATCAGCATAAAAAACTGGGGGCAGTGATGCATATTTATAATATTTGATGGTTATTTTGTTTAGCTACTTGCACAAACTTAGACATACATAGGTAGAGGAATTGTCTACATCATTTTGGCATCTGGGCATGTCTGTTATCCATCTTGCTGATTACTCTGTTATACAAGAACCCATCCCACTGTGGGAGGAACAATCCTTAGGCACATAGGTCTAGGCTGTATAAAAAATATTAGGTGAATATGAATTAGGCAACTAACTAGTCGGTGGTATTACACTCTTGGCTTCTACTTAAAGATCTACCTTTAGTTTCGGTGTAGGGTTTTTCAGAGATGATCTGTAGTCCATAAATTTAAATGATTCCTTTTCTCCTCAGGTTGCTCTTATCCTCTGTTTTATCACAGTAATAGAGAGAAACCTAAAACAATTTCCCACCTCTAATGAGGTAGAGCCAGATGCATTATTAGAGTTCCCTAGCTAGCCATGTCAAGTCTATTCTGCTAATTCCAGGCCAATGAGAGGTCCTGTCTTAGAAATAAGGTGTATGATTTAATTATACAAAAATACATTTAGTTAATGTCTGGTCATGAACAACTAAACATGTAACATATACAAATAAAAAGAGAAAAATAAATGTGATTATCTGTTGAGATGTATCATGTTTTATAAGATGTCATTGGAAAATATGTGCCATCTGAGTACATTTGAAGAGAATACGATAAAAAAAGGAAGAAAACACAGTTCTTGGCTTTACAGGCCCTTGCCAGCAACAGCCCTGTATTTTAAGGGTGAGTGTAGATTTTGTTGGACAGTTGACCATGTTTGATAAATAGCATAAAGAGAATTCATAAGCCTCTAAGTTCCCTTTTGGCACAGATGTTACTTGTAGTAACTGACCCTTAACTTAGGATGCTTAAATACCTGGACATTAGTGCTGCACACATTTAATCCCAGCACTCTGGAGTCAGAGGCAGGCAGATAACTGAATTCTAAGCCAGTCTGGTCTACAGGGTAAGTTCCAGGACAACCAGGACTATGAATAAAAGTCCTGTCTTTAGAAGAAAAAAAAAGAAATAAAAAGGAAATTTCAGTGTTTCTTTACTGATAGAAGTTTGTTCATAGAGCACATCATGTCAGTAGTTTTTCTTTATTTCATAAGATCATAGTCCAGGTGCTGAAAAAGATTCTCTCCTTGGCAACCAGCTCATGTTGCCATGTTCCAGAAGCAATGGGGAAATATTGAGTCTCTGCTTATAGAACAGTAGATGACTTTTATTCAATAATTCTTGCATTACTATTTTGCTGTTGCTTACACTAATATGAGACATGCAGATGTGTTTGGAGGTCTTGAATAGTCCTCTTCTCTTATCTCTCTGCAAATGTAGTTTTTCTCTTGCTATTATATTTGTTATTGATCTCAGTGAGAATCTGGAGGTGGTAGGCATTAAGTGAACCCTGCTCTTGAAAGTAATCTTCCCTCAGGGCTCCAGACACAGAAAAATGGTCTATCTATATAACAAGTACAGAGATCCTTGGAAATAAAAACTGGAAATTCCTGGATGTATTAAGGTATGTATGGATTTCCTCATTGTACCAGAACACAATTTTAGTTCTAACTTTTGGACTAGTTGCTTAAATCAATAAATTGAGAGAATTCTAGCTATGGAGACTTCTGATAGACTATTTTCTGTTCTATTTAATTTCATTTTTTTCAAAAAAAAATCAATGATTCATCATCATCATCATCATCATTACAGTTATTATGATTTAAATACATAAGCTGTGCTTATGGCATATTAAAAAATTTTATCTAAATGTTTTAGGCTGTAATTTTTAGGTCAAAGTTTCACATTATAGACCAAGCTCTGATCTCAACTGTGACTATTCTTCCTTAGTCTCCCAAGTTCTGGGACTACAGGCCTGAATGCGTATTCTCTATAAAGAGGGCCTATTTTACTGTAAGTTATAGCTATTGGAAAGTGTTATGTGCTGTAGGCTCATGCACAGTATGTAAAGAGTAAGTACACTTTGGGGGTAGTATACTGGGGTCAAGTTGAGCTCCCACTTAGCACACAACTGACACCAAAATGAGTTTCTGAGAATAGGGACAGGAAAGTCTTAGGGATGTGCTCCCAGTGTGCTGTGTATCAGTAGGAAGAAGAAGACTTTGTCATTAGGAGGTTCTTAGGAAGCAATTACCATAACCATAGTGGTGAATATCAGAATGAACAACTGATCAGAATGTCTCCAAACTTGTATTAGAATTCGAGAAGCAGTCAGGACACTGAGGCTACTACCACGACAAGTGAGACCCAGAGGATGAAGCACAGTATCCTGAAATCAGAGCAGCTAGAAGAACAAGACTCTCCTGTGTTTAAACAAGGGGCATGACAGGAAAACATAGCTACATGTAAATATTATTAAAACAGTTTTATGAACATGACTAAACAGAGTTGTTTTACCATTTCAAGAGAATACTTTTAACGTTGCACCTTTTCCTTTTCACAGAAAAACTCGAAATGTAGCAATGACTACTTAGTTTTTGATCCTTTAGTTAATTTTTTTTCTGGGAAATGATTCGTTAATTTCTGAAATACTGTCAGTGTTTTGATTTTGACCTTGTATGTGTTATGACAGTTTGTCTTCAGCAGTGTGCAAAAAAGTAAACTTCGTGGCACTAACTGAATGCTTCTGAAGCATTTTACTCTCCTCTGTTTCTAAGTTCTAAGCTTCAGTTCCTCCTACATCTATAAGTGAGTGAGCTGCCTCACCACAGGGTGAAAGTCAAAGGAAGACATCTCTGACCTTGAGCTTTTCAATAGTTATTTTGTCTGCTAGAGAAAGGAGCGTTTGAGAACCAGCCTTTTGACTGTAGATTCAAAAAGCTTTACAAACCACAGACATCTCACCAGCCCCAACATCTATGAACATAGAAAAGGATTATGCCCTTATCCACCAAACATTGATGACAGAGGGTAAAGAGAAAGAGCGTTAGTATACAGGTCAGATCTTAATAGGGTTTACATTAGCTGTGCTAAGTTTAGAACCCTTTAACATATACGCGATGGTCTCAGTAAGGGCTAATAACAGCTTTTGTGACTCCGGGTGAGTAGATAAAGCTTTATGTCTGAACCATACTTGTGGAAATTCCAGATGCTGTTAAAGTGCAAATGGTTTTGACTGTTGCTGTCTTGCAGACAACAGTGTAGGAACAATCCAGAAAACATCAACACAAATAAAAATATAATATTCAGCAAGAGACCTATTTCAGGCAATTGGGTGAGCTATTTCTATAAAAAATAAAATAAAAATATACCACGTGTTATACTATTACTGTTATCAAACATGAATAACTTATGCACTTATGGAAAATAAAGCAGATAGTAAAACAAGGAAACAATAAGGTAAGAAATGAGATTCTCCAAAATTCTGGCTATGTAAAAACAATTAATAAATTGAAAATGTGAATATCTCAAAACATAAAATGTATGTCCTAGAATTCCTCAGGAAAAAAAAATACAAATGATTAATAGGTAAATTGGATGAAGCAAGTTTAACATCAAGGATGAAATTACTTCTGAAAGATGTCATCTCTTCCAATTTGTATAACAACAGAGTTTTAAATGTTCATCTCTAAGGAACTGAGAGTTGTCATGGCAGGTGAAAATATAAACTAAGGCTACAATCTGGAAGTGAAAGAGGACATGTGCATTGCAATATTTTACCTAAATTTTTCAAATCCAGCAATAAGAAAGTTATTAATATCAGCACACTTAAGATTATATAATGAAGAATAATATAATTTTAATTATTCATAAACCAAACCATAAATATGCATGTTTGAAAAATCTTTTAGCTATTATTTTTAATTTATGTCCTATTTTACAATGTTTCTAGAATTAGTGTGAGAGACTGTAGTAAGGATAATATTATTGATTAGTCTATGCTAAGTGAATTATGTAGAAAACATATACATGAATTTTCTTCTTTAAAATTATCAACAAAGGGACTGAAGAGATGTCTTTGTAGGTAAGACACTTGCTGTTCTTGCAAAGTACCAACATTATTCCTAGAATCTTCCTGCTGGCACCCAACTGTCTGTAGCTTCTGTTTCTGGAAATCAAATGGTCTCTTCTGGCATCTGTGAGTCAGAAACACACATGGTGTACAAATATACATAAAGCCAAACACTCCATACACATAAAACTAAACGATTTATTTTTATTGTTAACTATTTTATTTATGTACATCCCAAATATAGCCCTCCTCCCATTTCTTTCTAAGGAGGTTCTTCCTCCTAACACCCCTCCACACACTTCTGAGAGTACTTCCCCAATTATGCCTCCTCCCTGGGGGCATCACATCTCTACAGGTTTAGGCATGTTGTCTCGCACTGAGGCCAGACAAAGCAGTCCTCTGCTACATATGTGCTAGGGGCTTCAGACAAGCCCATGTACACTCTTTGGTTAGTGGCATAGTCTCTGGAAACTTCCAGGGGTACAGGTTAGTTGACACTGTTGGCCTTCCTGTGGGGTTAGCATCCCCTTCTGTTCCTTCAGTCCTGTTTCTAATACTTCCATGGGGGTGTCCAACCTCTGTCCAATGCTTGGCTGTGGGTATCTGTATTTGTCTCAGTCGGCTGCTGGTAAACCCTCTCATAGGACAGCCATGCTAGGGTTCTGTCTGCAAGAACAATATAATATCAATAACAGTGTCAGGGGTTCGTGCGTTCCCAATGATATTGATCCCAAGTTGGGACCATCACTGGTCTATCACTTGTTTAACCTCTGCTCTGTCTTTGTTCCTGAATTTTGTTTAGACAGGAACAATTTTGGGTCAAAAAATTTGAAGGCAAGTTGGTGTTTCCATACCTCCAATGGGAGCCCTATTTAACTACTGGGAGTGGATTTTTTTTTCAGGTTCTATCTCCCCACTGTTGAGCATGTCAGCTAAGGTCACCCACACTAAGTCCTATGAGCCTCTTCCATCCTAGATTTCAGAGACTCTCTAGAGGTTCCCCTGATCCACCACCAGCATCTGCATACTTCCATTTTCTCCTGTCTCCCTCAAACCTGATCTCACCTCTTTATCCCCTCCCCAACCCTTCTTACCTTCTCCCATCAAGGTCCTTCCCTACCTGTTCCTCCTATGATTATTTTGTTCCTCCTTCTATGTGGGATGTAAGCATCCTCACTTAGGCCTTTCTTCTTATTTAACTTCATAGGTTCTGTGGGATGTATCATGAGTATTTTATACTTTTGGGCTAATATCCACTTATCATTAAGTACATACTGTGTCCTTTTGGGTCTGGATTATGTCACTCTGGATAATATTTTCTTGTTCCATCCATTTACCTGCAAAAGTTATGATGTCCTCATTTTTAATACATGGATAATATTCCATTGTGTAAATGAACCACATTTTCTATATCCATTCTTTGGTTAAGGGGCACTTGGGTTGCCTCCAGTTACCGGTTATTGGTAAGAAGGCTTCTATGACAATAGTGGAGAGTGTTTCCTCGCAATATTTTGGAGCATCTTTTGGGTATATGCCTAGGAGAAATAGAGCTGGGTCTTTAGGTAGAATGATTTCCAATTTTCTATGGAACTCTCAGACTGATTTCCAGAGTCTTTGTACCAACTTACAATGCCACCAACAATGGAGGAGTGTTCCTCTCTCTACACATCCTCCACAGCATGTTCTTTCACTTGAAATTTTGATCTTAGCCATTCTGATTGGTGTAAAGTAAAATCTCAGGTCTGTTTGATTTGCATTTCCCCAGTGACTAAGGAAGTTGAACATTATTTTAAGTGCTTCTTGGCCATTTGGGATTCCTTTATTCAAAATTCTCTGTTTAGCTCTGTACCCCCATACACATAAAATAAAAATAGACAAAAATTTAAAAATATTCTTATCTTCAAATGCCAAACTCTTGAAGAGTCAGACAGTATAATGTTGAGAGGACTAAACACAGACACAGACACAGACACACACACACACACACACACACACACACACACACACACACACACACACACTGCATGACAAGAAGGGATTATAAATTTTAGAGAAGTTGAAGAAATAGGAGGCATTAGACGGGTAGAAGAAGGGGTGGGAATCATATAAACATGGTACTCATGTATGAAAATTCTCAAAAATTTAAATTTTACATTAAATAAAATATCTCTGATATAAGGTGATGCTAAAATGAGCACTGACTTGATGAAGTGTGTTTTTTGGAAATTTCAAAATAAAACTAAAGAAATTTATGTGTCAAGTTATAAAATACAGATGATATACAGATTTAGTATTTATGCATTTAATTCAGCTTTACCTGTCAAAACATAAGTATAGAAACAAATGAAGCAATATTTGTGGACTTTGGCATAAATTTATACTCACTCAAATTATTACTTGTGTGGTTAGTCATATCATATCCCATATAGTCTTTCCTGTAAATCCACAAGAATACATTTAATCAAGATGTTGGTCACTCTGATTTTATATTGGCTGATATAAAATATATCATACAAATGTTAAAAATATCCAGACAGAAAGAAAGACATGAGAGTGGAGGGTTTGCAGAAGGGAGACCAGAAAAGTGGATAACATTTAAAATGTAAATAAAATATCCAATAAAATTAATTATTCTTCTTGTATATCTAGTGCAATTCTTTGGATAAATAATAGAGCAAGAAATATACCATTCAAAATTTAAAAACAATTTTTAGTTGACATGTCATCATTTCTGTGCAAGTAACCAAGGCAAAAGCTAAGTAGCTATTCACAGAAGATCCAGAGTCAAGAGGGAGAGAAGGAAATTTAGAGATGCTTATTTGCTTGCTAGCCTATGATGTACAGAATGTTCAGAGTATGGGTTATACTCTGGGGAATGATTTGACTAGGAAATTGGAAGAATTTTTGAATAAATGATAACCGGATAAAGACTTTCAAAGTTTATACATTATTCTAGGTCAAATCCCTAATCAAAACTTCAGAGCACAATTGCAATAAAATCAATATTTGTCAGCAAGAATCAACTTAAACTTCAGATTTTTAAAGCTATTCTGATAATTAATTGGCTTTTAAAACTCAAACAAGAAAATAATGTAAAGAAGCACATAAAATAAGACAGATGAAAGACTAAATGATTTATTATTAATCATGATAAAATTTAATTAGCATGTGATTTAGTCAATTCTTGAAAAAAATTGCTAGCATAAATATTTGATTTTATTAAATATCATCAATAAGACAGGCAAACTTAGGCAAGATCATCACTAGAAAGGAATACAAAATTTCAAACGATGCCTGTGAATAAAGGTTATTTTAACATTGACAGAGAAGTCATTTAAAAACATAACATAAAATATCGGTTTCAAAAATCATAATGCAATAAACCATTATGAAAGAACTTATAACTTTAAGATATTGAATAACAGGTAGAATGATTTATTAACTAATAATAGCAGTGGTTGGATAATAATTCAGAAGCAGAATGAGTTGTTCAAGCACTAAAAAGAAAAGATATATCTCATAAAATGGTTTTAATGAGGTTTTATGAGAATTCATTTTTATTCTAAGTGTTCAGGACTTTGAATGTATTAAGAGGCTCTCAAATTGTTTCACAAAAGCACAGTAATATGAAAAAGAATGCTAATAAACAAAGGAATTTAATAAGCAATTTTAGATACTGTAGAGTCTGAATACTCAAAAATCTCAGTGTAGAATAACTCAGTGGTAATGAGCATTTCTTCCTCTTCCAGAGGACATGAGTTCAAATCACAGTACCTACAACGCCCATCAACAACAATCTGTAAACCAAGTTTGAACAAATATTCTGATACATTTGGGTACTGCACACATGTATTGCACAAAAAATATATTCATCTATACACATATATACATAAAATAAATAAATAAGCAACTAACTATTTTAAATTGTTCAAATATATTAAGAACAAAATACTCACAGCATAATTCAGTGTAGTTTATTTTGAGAATGCAGTAGTTTGTTAATGAAATATCCTTAGTAAGCCATATCACATGAATTACATCATGTACAAAAAAATTCTTGCCTACTTTTATATATTTGTTTATATTTAGTGCCTATATGAATATGTAGTGTTTCCAAACAATACATCAGATTGGCCCTTTATCTTAAAATATTGAAAGAGGAAAAAAAAAATCTAAGTTAGTATCAGCTAGTTGCCACTTTAGCAACAGCTGGTTGCCACTCTTCTCAGTGGTCAACTTAAATAGGCTAATTATTTCCTATGTCTACTGATGTGTGAAGTAAAAACTGAAATCCCATAAGCAAAAGGGGACACAGAACAAGCACTTTCAAATCACAGAAAGACTCAGCACAAGGCCCATGAAGACCAAGGATGTAGTTATAGAAATGAAATACTGCTATTCATATGATTAACATGCCAGAAAGATGAGATGTGATTCATTATTCATTATCATAAAGCAGCTAGAAAATTCCACTACTAATATATAAAGAATTAAACTCAAATGAAAAGAAAACTCATTTTATAGTACAGAACTATAATGGAATATATACTTATGTAAATATCTTTGAAAGTCTTGAGCTTTCATATATAATATTCAAATATATATACATACACACACAAATAAATACAATTTTTAAAAATTTAGACACTGTGTAAGAATCACAGTTATTGCTATTTACAGATATTCTTGTGTTTTATATCTAAAATTTTAAATACAAGGTATTCAAAGAATATAAATGATAAAATACTTCCTTAGTTACTCCAAATGGAATAGATACTACCTTTCGTGAGAGCCAAAAGGATAGTGAATCTGAAGGGAGGAGAAATGAAACAGGGAGGACCTGGGGCAAGAAGGAGGGAGAGGAAACTCTACTCAGGATATATTGCCTAAGATAAGAATCTATTCCCAATAAAGAGAAGACATAAAAATAGTGAAACTACTGAGAAACTGAAACATCTTGATAATTAAAAACGTAATTAACATAAATATTCAGTTAGCATATAATCAAATTCTTCAGTCAATATAGTACAGCTCTACTTCAATTTACCTTCTGTCTTTAATAATTTTTAATATCCTAAAAAACAAAGAAAGTAATTGAGTGAGTTTTATAAATAAAACCAGGGTTCAACTTCTGACTTACACTGGGAATATCTCACCTTACCTCTTCCCACCAGCCATCAGCTTCTTGAAATCAAAATTTTAAAACATGTTGCTAGCATTTTCCTATACATAAATATAACTTATAGACAACAAAAAGTGCTTTAGAGATTCTATAAATTACATAAATGTGTTTTGTATTTTCCTCTGTAAAATTTTGCATTATTCCATTTAAAAATGTATTTGAACTATAACAGTGAGTTAATTTCTTTTTTTTAATTGAACAACTTTATTCTATAAAACAAAGATAAATGTACAGATTTTAAGCATTTTTGCATAGAAGTATGTGAATACATTTTTGTCAGTACTTGTTTTTTTTTTAAAGGTTTGATAGTGTGCATTTAGATTTTACTAGTTACCATGAGCATAAAGTAATTGTAAAACAAGATGTAACCTAGAATTAGTCAAAGATTTTGGTAAGTTAATTTCTTAACTGTAATCACTACATTGTATCATGAGATGTGTCAGGACTTATGAACAAAAATTCTATTTCATTCAAATATGGAAGGAGCCAATACTAATGAAGTTATCTCATATTCAGTTGAGAATCAACAAGTTTATTGTGGTTAAGCACAATTGCACAAGATCCCCATTGGGAACACCAAAAAAAAAAAAAAACAACCTAACTGAGTCAAATTTTAAATCTATTCTATACTATAGACAAGAACTGCATCAAGCTGGTCAGGAACAGGGATGACCTGAATCTCAGAGGAAGGTCTTATGACCTACTCTCAGCACACTACTGAGGAACTAGCTACCTACTTTACTGTTATGTTCATTTCTTTGCCATGACAACAGGGCAAGGTCTCAGATAATTCATCAACATTTTATGATTTTTATGATCATGTAATGGTAGGAAGAAGCAGTTCACCTAAATGTAAATATAACAGGAAGTTATATCCCAAGTACTAGTTTTATGTAAATAATCAATAATGAAAGGTAATTTTGTATGATCATGCTGAAGTATTTCTCTGGAACTGCTATTTAGAAACACACACACACACACACACCTATATCAGTATATACATACAAGTATATATCTATGTAAATGTATATGACATTCATGGACTACATAATGTACTTAGCTTTGTGAACATGAGACTTGCTTTCCCTTTGTAATGGAACTACCAACTATGGGCTACAACATGAATAAGTATACACATATGTATACATACCACACATGAATACACAGGTAAAGAAGCAATAACTTATTCTTATGTCTGAAGGCATACTGTTACATCTATATTGTTACTTCTTTTCAATTATTACATTCATGAATTACTTTTTCAAAGATGTCACCAATCTTGGAAAAATATCACCATTAATAAATCTGCCCCCTTCTATTTTTTTGTAGTGCCTATTTGTCATTTCACTTCATCTTTTATTCTCATGTGTCACATTTTTTTTTGCTTAGTTCTTCCGAATGCCTATTACTTTTCATGAAATGGATGACTTTTTATTCTTACATATGTGTGATTCAGTATATAAACCACCTACTTGGCTTTGACTATGTGAATGTAATATTTAGATATATTCATGTTATTGTAAAGAAATATACACTTCTAAGAGACCCAGAAATGGTACAATTGAGCATGGGCAAAGAAAAATGTGGGGTTTTTTTGTCCTCCCTCCAGAGAGTTGCCGTTCTTTGTCAATCCAGCTTTGTCGAGAGTTAAAACACTGACCAAGCAGAGGCTACCTCATTTGCAA
The DNA here is from genome assembly GCF_963924665.1 of Micromys minutus. Taxonomy (NCBI): domain Eukaryota; kingdom Metazoa; phylum Chordata; class Mammalia; order Rodentia; family Muridae; genus Micromys; species Micromys minutus. The sequence goes on from NC_137953.1 coordinate 6,238,654, forward strand.
GGTTGGGGACTGAAAACCAGAATAAGACAATGTTCCTCTGCTGAGGTTATCCTCTGGTGAGCATTTCCTGAACATTTCTGCCGGGTGTGCTACGAGAGATTTGGGTAGCAATAGAGTGAAGAAAGACTCCAGGCTATGACAAAACTCATTAATAGTGATGATGGGGAAGTTAATCAAGAGGAATCTATTGCTAACTGCACTGATGGATGACATGTAAATGATTACATAATCAATGCCAAAAATGTTGCAGGTACCATCTAATATCCGGGTCTGTGCTGGGAGTCCTGGTAAAAAGCATTCAAATTAGTTCTTTCTTTTAAAGAACTAAACTTCAACATTCTTTGGTCATTTGTAGTTCACTACTGTAAAGTCTCAATGCATGAACAAAGTTGTTACTATTAACAGTTCCAACTTTGTATTTATAGTACCAATTTTTATAAAGTACTAAAAATGACATGTTGTATACTATTTGGAGGTTTTTAATTTAATGATAGTTAACTTTTTATTTTGGTAGATATACCTTTCAGACTTTCATTATTAAAATTAATATTTTAATGTCTTGGTGGGTTTTCTCTTTCTTCTTTTACTACTTTATTTAAGAAAGAGAGATACATATACAGATTTTTAAAGGCATTTTGGCATAACACTATATGAATATATTTTTTTAGTACTTAATTCTTTTAGAGGTTTGATAGCATGCACTGAAATCCCACTAGTTACCATAAGCATAAAGTACATGTAGAACAAAAGATAACATGGAATCAGAGTTTTCTTGGTGTATATAGATTAAACATAATGATTTTTGAATACCAAAAATTGCCACAAGGCTATATTTCTAGCTCCTGGATTATTAATGATTTAAGGTCTAGGTGTACCACACTCTGAGAGGGTCCTATACACTTATTTTTTTCCTAAGAAGGACTGAAGCTTTCCACTTTTGGCCTTTGTTATTCTTGAGCTTCATATGGCCTGTGAATTGTTTCTGGGGTATTCAGAGCTTTCTGGGGCTAATATCTAATTATCAGTCACTAATGTCCAAATCATTGCAGGACAGGTCTCGTCTCTCCCTTCAGACCCATTATTACAATGCATTCTGCATCTTCCATATACAACAGGACCGATACACATTAATACATGGAGAATGACAGTATACATAGACCTGCATATGTTAAAACAGAGAAAATTCCCAGCACTGAGAAGAGCAAGCAGACAGAGTCCTATCCCTAATCATGAAGCTACTTGAAATTGGTAATTTTGGGGAAAGAGAAAATCAGTTTTCAGAGTATCACTGGGTATATCAACCAGTTTCGTATGTAGCTGAAGATAGCAGTGTCTGGCATCAATGTGAGACAAGGCTTTTGTTCTAGAGAGGGAATGCTTTCCCAGTGTAGGGGAATGCCAAAGCAATGGGGTGGGCAGGGAAATCAGAAGGGAGTGCACCTTTGTGGAGTAAAATGGGTGTGTGGGGGGATAGGAGCTGGACAGGGTAAAAAAAAATGAAAGAAAGGAAAAGAATATTGAAGAAGTAGGTTCTCAAACCAGTGAGGGAATGCCTCAGCAGCAGAATAGAATTTGCCAGTGAGAAAAACAAAACAAACAAACAAAAAAAAAAAAAATGCTTGCTGACAGGAGCCTGATATAGATGTCTCCTGACAGGCTCTGTGAGAGCTTTAATGATACAGATGTGGGCGATTGCAGTGAACCATCGAACTCAGCATGGGAACCCCAATGAAGGAGTTAGGGGAAGAACTGAAGGAGGTGAGGGGTTTGCAACCCCTCAGGAAGAACAATAATATCCACTAACCAGACCCCTAGAGCTCCCAGGGAATAAACCACGAAATAGTACACACGGAGGGACCCATGGCTCCATCTGCGTGTGTAACAGAGGGTGGCCTTGACTGGCATCAATGGGAGAGGGAGTCTTGGACCCAGTGAAGGCTTGATGCCCCAAATGTAGGCAAATGATAGGGCGGTGGGGCTGGAGTAGGTGTGTGAGTGGGGGAACATCCTCATGGAGGCATGTGGAGGGAGGGAAATGAGGGAGGTTTGGAGGGGAAACCAGGAAGGGGGAAACATTTCAAATGTAAATAAACAACATAACCATTAAAAAAAAAAAAAAAAAAAAAAACGAGAGTATTAAAGTCCCTCTCTTATTTTGCTAACTAAAGCTCAAAAGTTATGTGTTAATCAAGATGCTAAAAGAGAGAAAAGGGATGTCATAAATGAATGGACAATGTCTTATAGACACAACTCATCCTCTCCAAAAATACAGAAACCTTCCTGGACTTACACAACCCTACATTAAGTTTCTAGAACTACTGTCAGATAAGGCCCATTAGTCACAACTATTAAATCCACGTTCTCCACCATTGCTGTTACATTAGAACCCACATCATCAGCTCATAGATTACTTTAGGCTCATGTCTGTGATCTAGTAGTAGTAGATAGTGCTATGAGAACATTACCACAAATGATCAAGATTGGTGTTTCAGCTCCATCATGGGAATGTTTATTGTAAAAATAGCCTTGCAGAGCAGAGTTAAAAACAAAACAAAACAAAACAAAACAACAACACTTCAGTCTCAAACTACAGAGATGCCCTCATTTAAACCATGTTCTGCCCAGAGAACAGTGTCAGAATTTCTTTCTTGCATAATAAAAACTGAGATATAAAGGAAGAAGTCTTACTGTAGAAACAGCCTTGCTTTATTGTCTTAGTGAAGACAGTTCCACAAGGCCCTAACTTCTGTCTGTTGGTGTTCACTTGGTACATGGTATATCCTTAGGCTTTATTGGAATAAAATTATTTCTTTAAAAATAGGATTATGAAGCCATAATTTGTCTTTAAAACTATTAAAAAATGACATTTTTTCGATTGTTTCATTTGATATCTACATTTTCAATTTATATTGTATTTGTTATTTCTGATTTTGAGTTTAGATTGTCTGTAAGTTTTCTGTCTTTTAGAATTTGTTTCTTTAACTTGTCAAAATTAGCTTCTATAATTATTTTGTGTCACAAACAGCATGTGTATGATTGGCTCAGTATCAACCTTCCTATTGATGTCTGTGATCAAATATCCCAGGGTGTATTAGAACACATGAAATGTAAATTATATGCTTATGTTTTTAAGTTCTCGGGCCTGACTATTTTATATCAAAAGCTCCAGCAGTAATTTATGATACTTTATCACCTGTGATAAGGTCTCCTTACTTGTACTGTATCTGAAAATGATTAAGCTTTGTAGAACAAGGCATATTATTGTTGTTACAGAAATGAAGTCTCATCGAGGCACGGTAACACAGGTGTGTCAGTGTAGAATAGAGGATCAGAATTCAATAGCATCATTGGTTACATACTCAGTTTAAGCCCATTTTCAACTATATGAAATCCTATTGCAAAATAAGATGGGAAGATGTGAATTAGATTTCAACCTTCTTGACATTATTCACCAGTTTGTTTTTAGGCAATACAAATACAATAGATAAGCTTTAAAAGAAAAAAAATTATGAAGTTTTCTTGTAACCCTCTGCACAGAGGTCTGTGATTCCAAAAAAAGTGGGAAAATCTTTTATATTCTAAAGTAAATAAATATTGGGAAATCTATCCCTGTTAGTTTTATTGTCACTTTGACCGGAGATAAACTCGGGAAAAGAAACTCAAATGGAAATATTTCCATCATGTTGGTTTGTAGCCAAGTCTCTAGGCATGTTCTTGATTAATGATCAATGTAGGAAGTCTCAGTTTACTGTAGATAGTCACCCATGGGTAATAGAAAGAAGAGTGAGCAAGCCACGAGGAACAAGCCAGTATGTAACATTCCTCCAGAGTTTCTGCTTCAGTTTCTACCTCCTTTCTTGAATTCTGTGCTGGCAAGTTTATGTGCACTTGACACAAACTAGAGGAATTAGAACTAGTGAGGTGAAGCATGCTCAAATCCTGGAAATCTGAAAACTTGGGACTGGCCAGAGTGGGGCTACCTCTGTGTACATAACCTGGAAACTCCCAGCTGTGTGGTCACAAGTAGTAATAGCACAGCACCTGTAACTCCTCTCCATGCCAATGTGGCATCTCAGTACCTTAGCTTTCAGCCAATAATTGTTTCCCTGCCTAGATATTCTTATACCCCTCCCCAAAGCTATATAACCCTTGGTTCATGCCAAATAAAGTGTATGCATTCACACCAACCCCCAATATAAAAATATGACTCCGAGAGCTGCTTCATTCAAGAGAATGCCCTTGCCTAAAAGAGCCGCAACACTAAGATTCTTGAAGAAGGCCTCCCCTCTCCAAGCACATTCACTTCCAACCAGACAGAGACCCTGCTTGTTCATGGCTCCTCTTCTCTCCTCCAGCCCAGCAGGCAGTGATGTCTGATGCCTTAGAGATAGTCTGAGTATGGACTCCTCCCATTTCGTCCTTCATCCCATCTTCTCTGACAAAGAGTACTGGTGACAAGAATCTGAACACCCAGAGCACAGAGGTACAACCCAGTACTGCAGAGGGGGCCTCAATTAAGAAAATGTCTGCATAAGATTAAAGTGTAGGCAATCCTATAGTGTATGTTCTTAATTAGCGATTAAGAAAAGAGGATCCATCTCCTTGTCCCATCCCATTGTTTTATAACACCATTGCTCATGGTCCTGGGTTCTGAAAGAAGGTGGGCTGAGCAAACTATGGAAAGCAAGCTAGTAAGCATCAGTAAGTGCCTTCTGCATCAGCTCCTACCTCCAGATTCCTGCTCTACTTGAGTTCCGACCCTCACTGCTTTGGATGATGAACTGTTGTATGGAGACCTTTTCTTCAAAAGTTGCTTTGGTCATGGTATTGTATTACATCAAGACTAACACTAACTAAGATTGGATCCTACCTTGACCTTCCCTCATGACAGAATATAAACTGTAAGATCAATCAAAGCCTCTCCTCCCCACATTTCTTTTAGTCCTGGTGTCTGTCACAACAATAGAAAGCAAACCAGAGAAATGTTTAAAACAACCTCACATGTAGCTCTCTTTTGACAAATAAATACAGATTACACTGATTATCCCAAAACATGTAGGTCATCTGCTAACTTTATACTTCTGCCTCTTAACTTAAAGTTCACCTTTCATATTCAGAAAACCCTGACCAAGGAAAACAGTTAAAGCATTTTCTCTGTAGTTCTATACTCAGTGTGGAAATATACACTTCTTCTAATTTGCTGGAAATTTGTGTACAGTTTATGTAGAATTTTCATACCCCCAGCCAAATACAAGCACTTTCCTTACAGCTTCATGTTTACTTCAAAACATGATGACTTTGTGGGCATAGCTTTTTAAACTCAAGCCTTAAGTTGTCAGTTGTAATGATCCCCTCAAACTTCATTCTTGTGCAAAGTTGTAGCAATTTTACCATCCTTATTTCTAGTCCCTGTGGATTTTAAAAGGATTTATTTCATGTGTGTGAACATGCACGCAATTGTGCAAGTTGGTCTGTACATATGCCCATGTGTGTAACTATGTGTGTGTGTGTGTGTGTGTGTGTTTATTCTTGTGTATGTGTATTTGAGTTTGTGTGTGTGCACTCAGAGTCCAGAAGTAAGTAGTAAGTAGCTATCCTCTGCCTTTATCCTCCTATATCTTTGAAACAGAGTCTCTCCCTAACCCTAGAGCTTTAGTGGTTTGTTCCATGGTTGAAATCTAGCAAGCCACAGTTCTCTTCTTGTTTCTTGGGAGCTATGATTACAAGCAAATGTAGTGAAGCCTCTTGTATTAGTATCTAAACTCTAGTCCTTAAGATTCAGAGCCATTACTCCAGTCCTTTCCTGTGATGATTTTTTTTTTTGATAGTCTCAGCATCATTTGCTCGTTAGTCTACTTAAACCTAAAGCTCTGAGAGAATTCCAAGTGTTAGCATCTGTGGGAATGAACAACTGATCATTGCCACGAGGAATCACAAATGGAAGCAGAAGTCAAGAAGGTGTCCGGATACAACTCAGATTCAACAGATGTGCTGTATACAACAGTAACAAACAAAACCTTAGTGTGATGTAATCTTATTCAAAACTTTAGCAAGTGTATGCCCAAGAATACTGAACATCCTATTGTAAAAGAAAAAAAAAAGAAAAACAAAAGAAAAAGTAATTTGATATTCTAGGTGGGAGAATAAATTGGCACTTCTGTGTTAGTGACTTGGTAACATTTTTTAATATCTTGACAATATTTATATGCTCTTCCTTGTAAATTCATGTTATAGAAATTTTTCCTCTCCCTATATATTCTGGTTCTTAGCTTGGTGTTACTCTGAGACTCCTAGCAGAGGGAACTGGTGTATCTCTGAGTTCTTTGCCTGCTCTTGGAACTCTTTTCCTCCTACTGGGTTTCCTTGTTCATCTTCAATATGAGTGGTTTGGCCTTGTCCTGTAGTATCTTGTTTTGCCTTTTTAAACTGTTTCTCTTGGAGAGCTGGTCTTTTCTGAAGAAGTGTCGGAGAAGGAGTGGGTCTAGGGGAAAGGATAGCTAAGAAGAAGCTGGAAGGATTTGAAGGAGGATAAACTGGTCAGGTTATATTGTATCCAAAAAAGAATCTATTGTCAATAAACAAGAAAAACTATAAAGAAAATAATTTTTTTATGAAGATTAGGAGGAATGTATACAACGGTATCAAAATTTTCTCATGAATATGTTAAAAACATGGCTGAACGGGTGACTCAATACATAACAACACTTGATCTTCAGGCATAAAGACTGAAATTTGAATTCCCAGCATTCATGTAAAAGAAACGTAGGCATTGCTGTGTATGCCTCTAACCCAATATGGAGGGCAAAGGTAGTCAGTCCCTAAGAACTCTCTTTGAAGCTAGTTAGCTGAAATAGCCACCTTTTAGTTCTTTGATAGACATTGTCTCAAGATAATTAGAAAAACAGGCAATAGTCAATATTCTCAAAATATGCTCATGTCCAATGTTGTTTGCACAGAGGTATGGGAATCCCCATATTAAGTTATGTGGACCACGTGCATCATACTTATACATACACACCTCACACACAAATACATACTCAAACTACTCAATGGTACAGGGTTATGATTTAAAACGTGTGAATATTTTGTGTTTCTGAGACTGCATTGTATAATCATTACTGTTTGGAATTTGTTTTAACTACTAGGCTGGCCTCCAGTTCACAGAGATCCACCTGTATCTGCATCCCAAATTTTGAGAATAACATCATGCGTACCATGCCCAGCTCATAAATTGTAAACTTCTAATCAGTAACCAACAAGTGATAATTACATAAATTACTGTATAGAATTAAGTAGCAGAGAACATTAACATATAATATCCATTGTATACCGGTTTTGGAAAAGGCAGAGGAATGAAGTCTATGAAGAATTCGACATCCATTGCTATGATAATTATACTATAGGAACGCTATGATTAGTTATTAATTACTGCCTCCATCTGAAGTGTGTTCACTTGAATAACAAGTCAGAATCATAGAGTGAGGCACCAAGAAAAGGAGGTAGTTTGTCTCCACAGCTGTCTGCTACTAGGGGCATCTTCTGAGTTTGTGGATTCACCTTACTCCTTTAATGCTTCCTGCTATGGCTGACTACAATTTAAGAAGTCGAGATAAACAAAAACATCTTCTGATCACACGGGCAGCAGGTGTCTGGAGGTTACTATAAGAAGCCATGTGATGTAGCATTTTAAACTTTCCTTATGTAAGGCTGTGGAATATCACTTGAGGAAGAACTAGCTATTGCATTTTAGGACATTTCCTCTGTCATTTTCACTTTCCTTGGTTTATCCAATTACCTCTAAAGCCATGTCATTTTCATGAAAACTATCCCGTAGTATCCTGATATTTTTCAGATCTTAATCACCCATTTTTATTGTTTAAACTCGGACTATAGACTTTACAACAGCACAGACTGAAAAGAGAGGAGGATGAGGTAAATGCGGATTTCTAATACTATCCTGTCAAGGCTGCACACAGAGATGGTCAGTTCATGTGCGGAGTTGAAGTTAAGAATATGGAAGAGAAGGATGGGAAAATTAAAACAAAGTGTGTTTCATTGTACGATGGCTTCTCTGCTACAGTTTCTGAATACAATACGTACTGAAAACAATCAAGCAGCCCTTTGAGGAAAATAAGTTATTCTTCATAGGTAAGAAAATTGATAGGTGGAGGAAGGCTGGGTGGATCTTTCCAGTTCATTGTGGACTAAGAGGAAATGGGTTCTGCTCGAAACCAAATGGGTTCTACTGACTGTTCGCTTGATATAGGAATCACTCCACACTGGAAGATGATGATGATGATGATGATGATGATGATGATGATGATGATGATGATGATGATGATGATGATGATGATGCGTGTGTGTGCACACGTGCTCATTGGAGGGCATCCTAAGCTATTATTACCTTGTGTGTTCTCATTTTTTTTTCATTTGAGAATCGCCTTCTCTTTGGCCTAGAACTTAATATAGTGTACTGGCTAATGTAGCAGCCTGCAAAGCCCCAGAGATCTTCTTCTCTGCAACCTGGGTAATAAGTTTGTACCACCTTCCTAGGAGGGTCGTGGAGATTAAATACTGGTCTTCTTCCTTGACTTCCTGACAGTGCCCTCATCACCATCCTATATGTTTAAACAGTACAATTTCCCACTATGTGTTCCAAGTTCGACTTTAGCTCAGTATGGAAGAGGAGTGGTCTCACACGTTAGGTCCTTTCATCCTTTCTCAGCCCCATGGTGGCTACATTTCCAAGCCAAGCCCACCCACTGACTGATGACACATAATTTGGGAACTTTAGAATACTTAGTAAGTACTTCTAAACATAGGGGATACTAAAGGTATTCAGGCAGATTTTTCAAGAGGAAGAACTCTTACCGGACAGAAAAATTAAAAATTAGTGCTCACCAGAAAGGTAATTACTCAGAAAAGACTATGAAATATATCAGCAGAGCATGAGCCTAGAAAGTCTTCCCTAGGAAGGGGTAAAGATTTAAAATATAGCAAAGAGTTCCCTATAAGCAACACTAGCAGGGTTTCTCTTGTTCAGGTTCCTAAGGGGACCTAGAAACTGTGCCCTGCTTCCTTTCCACCAGGATCCGTCTTAGGTTGGCAGAGGCCTGTGCAAATTAAACTAATGCATTTGATTTTTCAAAAATCATCTCTCCCTTGGAGCTTTCCCAATTATAATTATCCCTGGTAATATCAAGGATTTGAAGAAATAGAAAATAAGCTTTCTCTCTCCCTCCTGAGCTAAGGCAAAGCTTATTAATAAACCCATTTCCTTCACAAACCTATTCTTTAGCAAAGATTTAAAGCTCATGGAAGCATGTATTTTAAGCATATACCTGAAACAGAAATATATCTACATATCAGATATAAGTGTACATCTAAGAGCTAAAGAGTAAAATGTCATACATATTTTTATGCTTACCTTTTCCTAGAGAATGTATAGCATTTATTCAGATAGGTGGTGTTAAAATCTAAGTATGCTTCTTAATAAGACCTAAACTTCAGTATCTAAATTCTCACATGGACAGAGCACACACAACATTGATTTTAGTATACGATCATGGGGCTATTTTTATTCAAGCCATTAAAATGATTAAGAGTTTGACCACTCTCCTCATACCTACCCAGGAAAGCTCTAGGCCTAATTACTTTTATTTCCTCCTCCTAATTTTCATTTCCCTCCCCCCCCATTTGTTCAGGTTTACCCATCTATTGGTCACCCAGTTTAACTTTATGTGGAAGTGTCTCTGTTCAAATCTTTACTCTTTAACTGAAGTTCTTCTCTAATTGCTCCCTGATTCGGCTCCAGGTTTTAGTGCCATCTGGCAATTTGTCTAAAAATAGCTATATGATTTATCTACTAAAAACACTGGTGTATGTAGTTCTTTTAATTAAGTAAGTAATTAATGGATTAGCATTTACTTTTGTTTCATTTTCTAGGAGATAGGATCAGTAGTCTGAACCAACTTTGAGCTTCTGATTCTCCTGCCTTCATCTTTTGGTTCTAATGATGAGATTCTAAGTATGCACCTCCTTGCTTGGTTTATGTGGTCCCAGGATGGAAACTTCTGGCTAGTACATGGTGAGCAAGCACCCTACCCACTGAGCTACATCCTGAGCCAAATGAAGTTCATATTGATGGGATTGATTTCATGGCACATGACATACAACATAGCTAGTCCAGGCATTTCACTTCCTTCAACATTCATCTCTCTGCTACCAGACTTCTGCTTACTGAATGTAGCAGCTTCATATTGGTAATTTTCTCCCCCACAATTCCCATTATATCTGGAGCTTTTCTGTTTGAAAAACCATTTTGAATCTCAACTACTGCAACTATTAGCTTTGGTGTACGTTACTATCTAGTTAGATTTCTCTACTTCTCCATATAAATGTAGGTATTTGTCCTCTTATATTCTCAAACTAAGTTCCTTGCCTGTATCCTTTTGTTAGATGTGACCCCAACCAGCAACAATACTGTCTTTTAAACATGATCATATAGGGCTGCAACAATGGCTCAGTGTTTAAAATCAGTGAGCACTTTTCCAAAAAACCCAAGCCATGTTTCAGAACCCATGCCTAGCAGCTCACAACCACTTCCAACTCCAGCTCCAGGGCATCTGACACCCTTTTTGGGCATTGAACTCAGATATGCACTCAGACTTGCAAAACCATTCAAAGTTAAAAATGAAACCAAATCCCGTAAGACAATTTAAGTAGTGTCATATTGGTAAATATACCTACTAAGTTTTACTCACTCAGTCTCAAGTTTTTGCCCTAGTACTAATGATACTATTTCTAGTTGCTTTTGGTAAGCTACCCATCTTCCTAGACAGAACCCATCAAATAAAATATACCTAAGAGTTACAAACCCTTCTCCTTTCATGATGCATATAGGTTAGTTGTAAGGTCAAAATTACTCCCAGCCCCTTTGCACAGCTGGGTCCATGGGATGATTTCATCTCTGCTCTGTTTTAAGTCTGTCTGTACTGAGTGGTCAGCACAAAACCACAGAAATAAGGCGTTAGTGAAAAGAAGAAAGTTTTCCCACAATTTAGGATGTATATTCGTGGCACAAATATCAGGTTCAATCATGACTCCCCAAAGTTCCACTGCTTCCTAGTTAAACTCTGAATCCTACTCAGTCTGGATAACCCTCAAGTCCATGCTCACTAATCAAACGGCATTACACAAAAGTGTGAGCCCAGTGTGCTTCAGGTATTCTCCGGGACTTAAGCTGATAAGAGACCAGTAAGCACAGGTAAATGGTGGTTGAGAGATCAATGGAGACTGTGTTTGGAGAGGACAGTGCTGCCCAGTGAGATCAATACACGCTTCACCTCTGTCACCTGTGGCCCACTTGGCTGATCTTCTCTTTGTCCTGTAGCTTAATTCTCTTCTCAGTGTGATGTTTCCCCCATTAACCTGTGGGGAATGAAGCTGGGCTTTGTAAAAGAGGTCCGTCTCTAGCGTCCTAAGCTGGCTTCATCATCTGCTTCTGGTTGCTTGATACTGATTCCTAGTGATCTTGTTTCAGCTTCCTCTCCTCATCTTGTAGACTCTGGTTCTGGTCAAAACACTTGTGACAAATGGAAAAGAGGAAGTATATGAAGACCGTTTTACTAGCAGCAAGTGGTTTTCCATTGTAAAATAATAGGAATCATGAACTGTATCTTTCATGTGTAACCTCTAGGGGGCTAAGTTATTCAACTGTTATAAAAAATTATTGGAAAAAAATTTACTACAAAATAAAGCTTTAGCTTATTTAGTTAATAAAATATATTCGTATACTTTTATGCAAAGATGCTTAAAATTTGTACATTTATCTTTGTTTTTTGTTTTATAAAATAAAGTTGTTCAATAAAAAATTTACAAAAAGAAAAAGAGGGAAACAGGGTGAAACTAAAAAATTAAAGAAAGTGAGGGGGCAAGTGGGAAGATAGGGAAGGGAAAACAATGTGATTATATTTTAATTTCAATATGTATTCAATATATACACATTAAAATACAATGTATATAAGTCCAACATGTATTAAAGTTAAAATATAATATATAAATGAATAAATAAATCTTTTAAAAGCCAAAAAATATATATTCATGTTTAAGTATGCTTGATTCATACATGAATTTACACATTAATTTTGTTCAAATTTTCCTTGGAAACATATAATTATGAACTTTGCATTTTGGGCAGGGCTTGTGGCTCAGCAATTAAGACTACTTTTTGTAGCTTGTCATGATGACATAAAACTTCCGCAGAACTTGTGCGGTAGTGACAAGTGGAGTTCTCTGTGTTTAGTGCCAGCTTGGGTTATGTAACAAGTTCCAGTCAAGGTAGGTTTGCAAAATGAGATCCTGTATAAGGTAGACAAACACACAGACAGACAGAAAGGTGAAGAGACTGAGGTGCACATGTGGCCCTCTTTTAGAGTCTCAGTTTGGTTCCCCACTCTCATGTCAGGCTTCTCAGGACCACTGACACCTCCCACCAGACAGATGAAGCCACATCAACATCCTCTGTTGGCCTTTGCTGTTAAGTGCATGCATGTGCATATACACACACGGGAGCTAGGGAGCCAGACAGGGCGAGACAGAGAGAGAGAGAGAGAGAGAGAGAGAGAGAGAGAGAGAGAGAGAGAGAGAGAGAGAGAGAGAGAGAGAGAAGCCGAGACAAAGACAGAGACAGAGAGACAGAGAGAGACAGAGAGAGACAACGAGAGAGAGAGACAGAAAGAGAGAGAGGGAGGGAGGGAGGGAGAGACAGAGAGGAAATCTCATGGCTCTATGTGAGTCTTCTTAGCCATCTCCCTCTGCACTGCTGCCCAGTGTGCTACTCTACACTACTCTACACTATTACCAGCATGAACTTTGTGTTTCCAATTTATAAAAATTGATATTGAATCCAAAATATTTAATGGAGATTGAATTCTACAGGCAGAAGGCTCTTATACCTCATTGTCTATCATTGGTCCTGGGAACACACTTTTCTTCTAAAACATCAAATTGACTTTCAAATTATGGGTATTTCCAATGACAATGGCATCAGTAAAGCTAAAAAAGCCCCTCCATTGCATCATGCTTTTAGGACTACTTTGGGTTTTTTTTTTTTTTTTTCCTTCTTTTTCCTTTTAGAAGACAATAGATATAAATTGCTAGAGTAAAGCATACCTTTGTCCTGTTTCCAAACATTGCCTTTTCAGGCAATTTCCTTTTTCTCTTAGCTGGTCTTCTAACAGAGACTTTCACTTTAAGCGTGAGCTACAACATCCAAGGCTGAGCCAGAAAAATATTTCATATCATTATTGTATTTTGTGCTTGGCTTTCTTGTCAGCTACTTATTTTAAAACATGGCCATTTTATTAGGCGGTTTTCCTGTCTCTATTGAGCTATGCTTTTTGAAACTGCCAATCTGTGGGATTTGAGGAGCCCATATCACTAAATTATCTATGATATACCTTAGTGAAAAACAATGACTGACTAGCTTCGGAAACAACTAATAAGGTACAAATAAATTAATTTTGTTTATGTGGGTTTTTTTTGGACAAAGTAGTTTCCAAGATTAGCTGTGTACAACATCAATTTTAGATGTATTAATGACACACAATGATACTCTCAAAATTTAATTCGTGAGATTTGAACCAACTTTCTTTTGAATTTTCACACTGTAACAATTGTAATGAGTCTATGAAAAAGGTCTACTCGGTTTCCTAGGTAAGATAATGAAGGAATTACCATCATTCAATGTTTACAAAGATAGCAAAAAAGAAAGATAAATTCCATTCAAGCTTCCTCATTTATTGACATTTCTGTTTCTACCCAAAGTGAAGCCTTTACCAAGTCAAAGTGAAATAACTGATTAAATCCTCATTTGAGACTCACTTGAGAGGCATTCTTCAAATCTGTTTATAATGTCATGCAAGGCATGGCCCATGGCCTCAGTGAAAAGAAGTCTAAGCAGAGATGAAAGAAAGCTTGTATTATACATAAAGGTATTCATTTGTAACTCTACTATAGAGGACATGCAGGCAGGAGGATCTCAGATTGAGGAAATCCTCGAGTCTCCCAGTCAAAACCAAAAATCCAAAAGCAAAACAGTGAAGCAGGCTGAAGAAAAGAGGAAGTAAGGGAAAGAATGAGGGAGGGGGAAAGGAAGAAAAGAGAAGGGAGACAAAAGGAGACGAGAAGAAAGGGAAGTAGGGCAGGAAGGGGAGGGAGGGAGGAGGAAGACTTCTCTCTGGTTGGAAAAGAGACACATGTCACAATGCCATGAGATGAAGTCCACCCTGGCATTATCTGGAAGGCCAGGGACTAGAGGTTATGTATCTTGGAGATCTAGAAAAGAAGAGAACCTCACTACTGAAAAGAAGAAGAAGGAGGAGGAGGAGGAGATGATGATGAAGAAGCAAAGACACTTTGCTACACTCTTAGACCTTGGATAAAAGTCATCAATATGCAGAGACTCACAGCCAAACCCTTGGCAGGGCTCATGAAATCCTGCAGAAGAATGGGTAGAAGAATTGTAGTTCCCAAATCAGTCAAGGACACCACAAGAAAAAAAAAAACCCACAGTATCCACTAACCTGGGCCCATAGTGGCTCACAGAGACTGAATTAACAATTGGAGAGTACATGTATTGGTTTGACCTAAGTCCTCTGTACATATGTTATTGCTGTGTAGCGTGAAGTTCTTGTGGGATTCCAAACAGTGGGAATGCAGCTGTCTTGGACTCTTTTGTTTGCTTCTAGGATCTTTATTCTCCTACTAGGTTGTCTTGTCCAATCTTAATATAAAGGATGTGACTAGTCTTACTGTAACTTAATAGGCCAGGTATAGTTGATATCCCTGGGAAGCCTTCTCTTTTCTGAAGGGAAATGAAAGAGAAATGCATCTGGGTAAGATGGTAGTTGGATGAGGACTCAGAGAAAAGGAGGGTGGAAAACTGTGCACAGGATGTAATACATGAGAAAAGACTAGTGAAAGAAATTAGAAGTAAATATTTTAGGAATGCTTATTAAAAAGACGGCAGAGATGGTTCTTTAGTTAAGAACTGTTGCTTCTCTTAACGAGGACCACATTCGGATTACTGGTTCATACCGCTTAGCCAAGCTTTTACTATGGGTTCTGGGGTGGTCTGAATTCAGGATTTTTCTTGCAAAGCAAGTACTTACTCACTGTAATTTTTCCCAGTGTCTATTTTTTTCCTTTTTTTGAGACAGAATTTTATGTAGATGAGACTCAAAATGCATTATATAGCTAAAAATGACCCCAAACTTTTCTCTCTTCACCAAGCTGCTGAATATATAGAAATGTGTCTCCATTCCTAACTTAGGTGTTAATCAGTATTTCCCTGGAAGTCATTTTGTGTTCTAGAATCTAAAATTCCCTTCGATATTTACACTTCTCCTCTAGCCATGGTTACTTTTAATCATCAACCTGATATAACCTAGAGTCATCTTAGAGGAACAGCTTGGTTAAGAAAAAGCCTACGTCAGATCCTCCTGTAAGAATATATATGGAGATTTCATTTAATGTTCATTTATTTGGAAGGACTGAGCCCAGTGTGGGTGATACCATTCTCTAAGCAGGTGGTTCTGGACTACATAAGAGAGCTATCTAAGTGTGAGCCAGGTCATGGTGTTTATCTCAGCAATGGAAACCAATCTAGAACAAGGAGATAAACTTGATATCTGATAGAGTGTTTTCTTCTGAGGGCCGACCTTGTTAATAAAGAAATATTCTAGCCTCATTTTAAAATTCTAATTTAATTCTTCCACTCCCAGAAGCAGGAAGAGATACTTTGCTCCAATTTTCACTGTGAAATTCTGCAACTGCTCTGGAAGTAAGATTTGTTTGAGTCAGTACACCTCCAAGGCACAGCTCCATGTGGATTTAATTCTTACAGTTGTCTAGTCAGACCCTAGTGATTTTCCAACGCTAATGAAGAATTCTGTTTTCACACTGTTTGCCAGGTATAGCTTTTGCTTCAGGGCTTCTTTTCTGGACACTGTGGTTCTCTGGCCCTGTCTTTCTCCACACACTGGGAACTGTGACTGGGTGACTCCATTTCTCTGATTGTATAAGAATGGCTTTTAGTTTTTAGTTTGAAGAGTAAAGTGTTTTGATTGTAGTTTGTGTAAATGTAAAAACAGTGGTTTCCAAACTTGCCTTAATTGTGTACAAAAAGACAAAAATCAGACAGAAGTAAGATAAACTAATATTTTCCTGGAACACAAACAGAAGAGTCAGACAAGAACATTCTGACTATAATAACCACTTCAATGTTCAGATGCCCTTCTTAGGTTAGTGAAGACATTCCTCATGACCCATGATAAGCTGTGTCCAAATCCAGATTATAGCACTAAGAGATTGCTTGCTGGACAAAGAACATGCTTTGAAATTGTGAGGATCTGAGTTGAGATCCCCAATGAGACATTCAAATGTCAGGCACAATGGTGTGTATTCTTTTTTTATTGAATAAATATTTATTTTTATTACATACTCTCTGTATTTACATTCCAAATGTTATCCCCTTTCCCCACTTCACTCCAATCCTCCTCCCCCTCCACTTGTCTAAAAGAAGATTCACCCTCTCCCAATCACCCTCTCCACCTCAATGCCTTGGCATTTCCTACATTGGGAAAACATGCTCTCACTGGACCAAAGGCCTCTTCTCACATTGATTCCAGACAATGCTATCCTCTCTTACATATTAAACTGAAGCCATGGGTCTCTCCATGTGTGCTTAATGGTTGGTGTTTTAGTACATGGGAGTTTTGGAGGGTTTGAATGGTTGATAATGTTGTTCTTCCCATGATGTTGCAAACCCTTTTAGCTCCATCAGTCCTTTCTTTGGCACCTTCATTGGGGTCCCCATGTTCATTCCTATGGTTACCTGCAAGCATGCTCATCTGTATCTGTATGACTCTGGTAGAGCCCCTGAGAAGGCACCATATCTGGTTCCTGCCAGTAAGTACTTATTGGCATCAGCAATACTGCTTGAGTTTGGTGGCTGCATATGGGGTGGATCCCAAGGTGTGGCAGCTTCTGAATGATCTTTTCTTTAAACCCTGCTTCTTTATTTGATCATGTAAGTAGAAAGATCTCCCATGCTCATGGATTAGAAAGATCAACATTACAAAAATGGCCATCTAGCCAAACACAATCTACAGATTCAATGCAATCTCCATCAAAATTCTAATTCAATTCTATATAGAGTTATAAAGAGCAATTTGAAAATTCATTTAGAATAAGAAACAAAAATATGATAACAAAATCTATTCTCAACAATAAAATAACATCTGAAAGAAACATCATCCCTGACCTCGAGCTATAATACAGATCAATTGTGATAAAAACATGGTATTGCTACAGAGATAGGCAGGTAGATCAATGGAACAGAATTGAAGACCCAGAAATGAACCCACATATCTATGGTCACTTAATCTTTGACAAAAAAGCTAAACACATTCAGTGAAAAAAGGACAGACTCTTCAACAAATGGTGTTGTTTCAGTTAGCATGCAGAAGAATGCAAATTGATCCTTACTTATCTCTTTTTACAAAGCTCAAGTGCAAGTGGATCAAAGACCTAAACATAAAACTAGGTACACTGGAAGTATTGAAAGAGAAATCTGGAAAGAGCTTAGAACACATAGGCACAGGGGAAAATTTCCTGAACAGAACACCAATGGCTTATGCTCCAAGATCAAGAGTTGACAAATAGTACCTCATGAAATTGCAAAGTTTCTATAACGTTAAGGACTCTGTCAAGAACACAAAACAGCAGCCAACAGACTGGGAAAGGATCTTTCCTAAAACTAAACATCTGATAGAGGGATAATATATAATGTAAACAAATAACTCAAGATGTTAGACTCCAGAGAATCAAACAATCCTATTAAAAAATGGGGTACAGAGCTAAACAAAGAATTCTCAATGAGGAATACCAAATGGCTGAGAAGCACCTAAGGAAATCCTCTACATTCTTAGTCATCAGGGAAATGGAAATCAAAACAACCCTGAGATTCCACCTCACAACAGTAAGAATGGCTACGATCAAAAACTCAGATAACAGTATAGCCTGGTGACGATGTGGAGAAAGAGGAACACTCCTCCAATTTGGTGGGATTGCAAGCTGTTACAACCACTATAGAAATCATTATGGAAGTTCCTCAGAAAATTGGACATAGTACTACCTGAAGAACAAGCTATTCCACTCCTGGGCATATACCCAACAGACACTCCTCTACCATATTACAAGGACACATGCTCCTATATGTTCATAGTTGCCTTATTTATAATAGCCAGAAGCTGGATAGAACCCAGATGTCCTTCAACAAAGAAATGGATAGAGAAATTGTGGTACATTTACACAATGGAATACTACTCAGCTATTAGAAACAATGACTTTATGAAATTCCCAAGCAAACAGATGGTACTAGAGACTATCATCCTGAGAGAGGTAACCCAATCACAAAAGAACACACATGGTTTGCTGATAGTGATAAGTGGACACTAGCCCCAGAAAGCTCTTAATATCCAAGAAACAATTTGCAGAACTTACGAAGCTCAGAAAGAAGGAAGAACGGGGATGCCTCCGTCTTTCTTAGAAGGGAGAACAAATCACTCACAGTGTGGATTGTTAACAGCAGCACTGAAGGAAAGGGGAGAGAAAGACAGATCTATGAATCTCATCAGCCAGCCACGGTAATGGAGATGTGCTCCTGCCTTAGTTAGAAACCTAGATTCAGAAAATATTGTGCAGCACACACCCCCCCACACACACACATACACAAGTGGACCCATGTCATATCAGAGTCAAGCTACCCTACTTATTGAACTGACTTTTTATTTTTTTGGCATTATTTTACATATCTGAGCATCTGAGGATAGATCTTTCTGAACTGTAATCTCTGCCAAGTTGATGATAGAATGGTTGTTCCTTTTGAATCCCCTTAGGCAATACTCCAAATTATTGTGCAGGAGTGGTTTTCTGCCAGGATGCCTTTTCATTATTTTCTGTAACTCCATACATTTGTTTGGTTTGAAAATTTTAAATTAAGCCCATTTTTTTTTTTGCTCAATGTCATTACACTAGATCTCATCAAATCCATTCTAGCTCCTGTCATTCAGTTCTTATTTAAGAGGATGATCCTGTATATGTGCATGCATGTTTATCACATATAGATTTATAAAGATATATATGTATATGCCTATAAGCATGAATATGTGGATATTTATATTTTATATTTATATTTTTATACCTTTGTATATGCATATATGCCTTATATAAGTATATATACATGTATATGTATATATATGAATGCATTTAAGTATGTCTATGTGTTAGAATGTATATTGTGTGTGCATATGTGTGCATTCATGTGTACATATGCACATGTACCTATATACAAATATGTAGTTACACATGTACATATAGACACACATGTGGATTTTTTTATGTTTCTATAAATTTATATAAATAGTAGAACAAGTGTGATGAGGACAACATGGCTGTGCGTTAGTCGGTGCCTTTGCTGGGTTTCTACAGTCTTCTTACATCAAGTAGGAAATTTGTAAAATGCAAAGTATTCAAGTAGAATAAGAACTCTCCAGTGCATGACTGAGAACAGCATGGTCCACTAGGAACACTCCTCCAAAGAGTAGATCACAGAATAAGGCACATTTAAAGTCACCATATCTATATCAAGACATTGACTGAGGGCCTAGGAGTTGTGTCAATGAGTAATTGACACATATATCAAATTCCTGGGATCAAATCCCTAGAATTTGATAGAACATGTAATTCTAGGACTTCGTAAGACATTTCCGTAGTTCCAGTTGTGTAGCCGTGAGATAGGAACTGAATAGAGGAAAGTCAACAGAAGTACTCAAGCCTACATTGAGTACATGTTGACAAACAGCAAGTGGTCCTGACTTACTGAGGAGGTTAGATCCACTCCTGAGGCTGTCTTCTGACTACTGTAAATATTCTGTGGCATATACATGAACACACATGAACACATCATGAACACACACACACACCACACACCACACACACACCACAAACACACACACAAACACACACACATCACACACCACACACAACACACACACACCATACACAACACACACACACTCACACACACCACACACACACACACACACCACACACACACAACACACACACACACACACACACACCACAAACACACACACAAACACACACATCACACACCACACACAACACACACACACCATACACAACACACACACACTCACACACACCACACACACACACACACACCACACACACACAACACACACACACACACACACACACACCACAAACACACACACAAACACACACATCACACACCACACACAACACACACACACCATACACAACACACACACACTCACACACACCACACACACACACACACACCACACACACACAACACACACACACACACACACACACACCACAAACACACACACAAACACACACATCACACACCACACACAACACACACAACACACACACACCATACACACACCACACACACACTCACACACACACCACACACACACACCACACACCACACACACACACTCCACACATACACACACACCACACACACACATACACACACACCACACACCACACACACACCACACACACACACACCACACACACACCATACACATACCACACACACACACAACACACACACACCATACACATACCACACACACACACACACACACACACACACACACACCACACACCACACACACTCCACACATACACACACACACCACACACACATACACACACCACACACACACACACACACACATACACCACACACCACACACACACACTCCACACATACACACACTCCACACACACACACACCACACACAGACACACACACCACACACTCACACACACACACACACAGAAAGAGAGAGAGAGGAGAGAGAGAGAGAGAGAGAGAGAGAGAGAGAGAGAGAGAGAGAGAGAGAGACAGAGAGAGAGAGACAGCTATGCTGAAGATAACTACAAGTTCTAAACTGAGAATTGCTGAGTTGATTAAACTGTAGGCTCAGTTAAGGCTGTTTTTTTCCCACAGCACACAATGGCACAGCTATGTAATATACACTGAAGTTTTGAACGCTGGCATTAGAAAGGTTTTGTATTTTATTATCAATAGAAAAAACTGCCTATAACTAAGCAAGGCTTATTTTTGTTGTTGTTGTTGTTGTTGTTGTCTGAGAAATGTGTCATGTGTCTGCTGGTCTAGCTATGTGGCTGAGGTGTCAATGAACTTCTAAACCTGGAGCCTCTTCCTCTCAGTTGCTGGGATTACAGACACAAGACAACTCACTAGGCTTTTAAATAATAAAGATCCTTTTGTAGAAGCTGTACTGTGTGATAGTTCCTGTCATTGTCCATGCAAACACCAAGCAAGAATCACTCTAGTCAGGTGGTGACCTCTGCACCGTCCTCATTACCATAACCTCCCCAGTGCTCCTGGCTAACACAACAGGCTGCAGACAGACTCTTGTCATCCGGTGTGAAGATAGTTTTATAATCCTGGATGCTGGAACATCTTTTCAAACAGGTTGGGGTAAGGTTCAACAGACACTTGTTAGAAACTCAAATACCTAAACACTGAATAAAAAGGGGATCCTGGACAAGACTGTCAGCTACACACTTGATCCATGTTTAGACATTTATTTGGTGGTTCCAGAGGCTTTAACTGTTCACATTTGGGAGATGACATAAGTAGTCACTGCTGTTCTGGTGATCTCCAGCTTTGATGTTAATGAGGCTTTACTGAATATTGTAGTTTTCAGGTCTGACTGAAATGGGTGGTAACACATCAGTTGAACACATATTGACCTACCGGTATGAAATAATTTACAACTGTGGTTTTATAAGGAGATACATTCATTCATACTGAAGTGTCAAGTCATCAAGACTAGAAATTTAAACCCAAAGAAAATTATTGGTCTGAAGGAGAAAATTTACATTCTACATTTGCACAACTCTCTAAAAGGAAGACATTAAGATATTCAATCTGCTTTAAAATGAAACAAGGCAAACACACACAGACACACACACACACACACACACACACACGTGTGTGTGTGTGTGTGTGTTTGTGTGTGTGTGTGTGTGAGAGAGAGAGAGAGAGAGAGAGAGCAACATTGATAGCACATCAAAACCACTTGATTTTATTTACTTTGTTGATTTCTACCTAAGTCTACATGTTGGTACCCATATGCACAGAGGACCCTCATTCTGTGTTTATACCCCTTTAAAATGAAGTCACTCTCTTTCCCTCAGCCACCACCAATTTCCCAGTTTGGGTATCTTAGGAGGCCATCGTTCCTCTAATATGATATGTTCTACTGGCTGGCCCTTGTACCAGTAATTATTCCCACTGTGATTTGTGTCCAATAGGCAAACCAAATGACAGCACATCATAGGACTTCTTCACATCTCTATCCCTCACATCCTTTTCCACCCTCTGTTTTGTTAGGGTCCATGCAGATCGTGAGATTAGGAGGCAGATATGATGGGAAAGGTCCTTTGGGGAGTTGAAGTAGGAACAGGGTTGGGTGGATATGATGAAGAGACATTGTATATGTGTATTAAATTTTCACAGAATAATAAACAGTAACTTAAAACACTTAAAACAAAATATAGGCCATTGACTTTGGTACACAAGGAAAGGAATAGATTATTCAGTTATTTATGCATAGACTACTTACAATAGTTATCTGAAGGCTCTGTATTTTAATATACATTTTTAATATTTTAGATAAGATATCACTATGTAGCCCTTGCTATTCTCCAACTCACTGTACAGACCAGGATGATCTCAAATACTCAGGAATCTACATCCTTTTTCCTACTGAGCAGTGGGACTCATGATATGGCATCAAGTCAGACATGGTTTTACATGTTAAATAAAAGAAAAAACATATGTAATATAGATGTAAAGGCATGCTGCATGAACCAGGTTGGATATTGTAGGTCTCTAATTTAAGGTTATTAGGAAGCTGATGTAGGGGAATTAACAGTTCAAGACTATCCTGGTCAGAGAGAGTTGAAGGTCCGGCTGGGATACCTAGTAAAAATTTGTCTCAAAAAGAAATAACAAAGAAAAAAATGGGGGAAAAAAAAAGCAAAGAGGGTTGAGAACACAGCTTAGCTGTAGTGCTCCTGCCTTGTATGCACAAAGCCCTAGTGTAAGCGTCAACAGCACCCAAAGGAAAGAAAATTACAGAAACCTTGTATGTGTTTGCTCACTACAAAATAGGCATAATTTTAAAAGATTTATATTCTTATGTGTATATGTGAGAATTTCAAAAGCAAATCATACAGAAGAGTACAGGAGACCAGCCTAATGACTTTGTCAATGACAAAGGTGCTTAAAAATAGATAAGCTGCCAAAATATCTCAGAGGATAAGGCTGAAAACTGGGGCCAACTCTTAAGACTCATGTGCTGGAAAAAGAACCAATCCCATAGGTTGTCCTCTGTCCTCTATATGTGTGTCATTGCATGCTTACATATGTATGGCACATGTCAACACACACACACACACACACACACACACACAGAAAACCAGTGAGTAAAAAAAATTCATTTCGAAAATGAGATGAATTTCAGATGTCTGCAGCAATTTTTGATGCTCTCAATTTCCAAACTGTTCTGACCTGAGAAACTGTGACTTAAAGACATCAGCGGTTTGATGTGCCATTAATGGTTAATAGGGATCACCAGTTATGGCATCCTGGGGACCAATTTCAGGTGAACTAAGAGAGAGCTTAAAATCCTTGAGGATCAGGTCATGTTCTAATCCAGATGTGTGGCTGAGCAACCTTGACATCTCTAGAAGGTAGAGAGAAAGGTGCTGTTTTAGTATCCCTTGAAGTTGAGTTCACTTTGTTCCTAGGGTAATTTTAAAGGAAGGAAGAGGAGAAAGATATTAGAAAAAACATTCTAAATTCTTCCCAGAAAATACCAAAGTGAACATTCACTAGAATATAAAAATTTCGAAGTTGTATTGCTTTGTTAATTTTTTAAAATTTTCATTGGTTATTTTATTTATTTACATTTCAAGTGTTATCCCCCTTCCCAGTTTCCCCTACACAAGCTCCCTATCCTCTCCTCTCCTCCCTGTCTGTATGAGTGTGCTCTCCCAAGCAGCCACAGGACCAAAGGGCTCCCCCCACAATGATCCCAAATAAGGCAGTCCTCTGGTGCTTATGCACCTATACTCATGGGTCACTGAGCCCCTCCTCTGTGTACTCTTTGGTTGTTGTTTTATTCCCTGAGATATTTGCTGGGTCTGGTTGGTTGATAATGCTGTTTATACTGTGGGGTTTCAAAGTCTTTCAGCTCCTACAGTCCTTGTCCTAACTTTCCTATAGGGGTCTCTGTGCTCAGTCCAACGATTGATTGATTGAATAGTCCACATCTACATTGGTCAGGCTCTGGCAGAGCCTCTCAGGGGACAGATGTAGTGGGCTCTTGTCAGTAAACACTTCTTGGCATCAGCAATAGTATCTGTGTTTGGCATTTACAGATGGGATGGATCTCTAAGTGGGGCAGTCTCTGGATGGCCTTTCCTTCAGTTTCTGCTCCACAATTTGTTCCTGCATTTCCTTTTGACAGGAGAAATTCTGGATTAATATTTTTGAAGTGGGTAGGTGGCCCCATTCCTCAACTGGGGGCCATGCCTTACCTCTGGATATGGTCTTTACAGGTTCTCCCTCCCTTTGTTGGGTATTTCAGCTGATGTCCTTCCTGTTGGATCTTAGGAACCAAACTGTGACTACATTCTTCTTTCCCTTTCAACACTACAGCTTTTTCAATATGCCTCTTAAATTTTTCATCTCTTGTTAACTCCTCTTTCTGTCTCTCTGTGTGTATGTGTGTGTGTGTGTGTGTGTGTGTGTGTGTGTGTGTGTGTGTGTATGCATGCGTGTGTGTGGGCTGGGTGTATGTAACACACTGAGTCCATTTAGCAAATCTTTGAGATTGACCACTTGAGATTGGACAGTTTGCATGGAAGGGTTTTTCCGGGGAACACTGATTCTCACTTTCTCAGAACCCATTAGTTTGATTTATAGTGAGGCTGGAAAGACGGTTCAGCAGTTAAGTGCACTGCCTACTCTTCCAGAGGATTTGAGTTCAATTCCCAGTGACCGCGTGCAAATAATAATTTTTACTTTTAATTTTTTATAAAACTAAAACAAATAGTTTTATAATAAACTTGTGTGTCTGGGCTGATGGCAAGAACCCATGCTTGCTTGCTGATCCATCTCACTGTTCCCATATACACTTTTAATTTTATTTCAATATATTCTCTGTCATTTTATCCCTGTCAGTAACACACTCTTCTCACACCCACTCTTTCTCTTTTAACTTCCAGGAGTAACAAGCCATCCCTGACTTGTGTTCAGGCCTTCCTCCGTGTTCACTGGGTCAGAGAGGCCTTGAACTGTCTGCAAGAGCACAGGTGTAAAATGTGCACAGGGGAAGCTTTGTCCCAGCTGTTTGTCTCCCCGCCCCCCCCCCCCACATTGATCATTAGCCTGTGTTTCCCATGGGAGAAGAAGGCTCTCTTGAGCCTTTCCTGTATCCAGGGCTGACAGTTAATAGGTCCAGTCTTGTGGAAGCGTTATCTTCTGGTCATGTCAATGCCCTGACACTCTATATTACTTTATTAAGGAAATGAACTAGCACAAGCAGCTGCAGGCCTGAAGTTATAGAGAAAATCAGGACGAAATGTGACTTCTCCCAGAACCCCTACTGCAGTGCGCCCTACTGTGATTTCTGTGCGGGCTTTTAATTATTTTAAATAGCATATATTTAAAGAGAGTGTGCTGGATAGTTTCATGTCAACTTGACACAAACTAAAGGGGGAAACTTCAGTTAAGAAAATGTCTACATATGATCAAGCTATATGTAGGCTTTTAAGGAATATTTTATTCCCCCAGTTACTGACTAATAGGGAGTGTTCAGACCATTTGGGGTGGGGCCATCCTGGATTCTGTAAGAAATCAGGCTGAGCAAGCCATAGGGAGCAAACTCATAAGCAGCACTTCTCAAGGACTCTGCATGAGTTCCTGCCTCCAGGTTCCTGTCCTGTTTGAGTTTCTGTTCTGACTTCTTTCCCTGATGAAGAGTGATACGGAGTGTAAGTAAAATAAACCTTTTCCTGCCCAACTTGATTTTTGACTTTAGTGTTTCATTACAGCAATTGAAAACCTAAGACAATTAGCTTGAATGTGTTCTCTGTTTGTGTTTTTAAATTTTCATGAGTTTTAAAGTTCTTCTATTAAATTTTTAAATATAGTAAACTTGGGGGGGGGTAATTTGGAGAAATGGCTTACTGGTTACAAGCCCCTAATGTTCTTGTAGAGGATCCAAATTTAGTCCTCAGCACCCATACAGAGAATTTCAATCATATGTAACTCCAAATTTAGGAGATCTATCATTTTTTTTTTCTAGGCTCTGTGGGCACTGTGCTTACATAAATGAAAATATTCTCAAACAAGAAATAAAACTAAAATTTTAGAAATAAAATTTATTTTATGCATTTATTTTATGTTGAGTGTTAAAACCTAAAGTTGATTCTTAAAAGTAATTAATTCTGCCTTTAAGAGAGAACTTGTGGATGGCATTTATAAGTAATAATACTGATATTTTCATCATTTATAATATCAGCATCTAAGGGCCAGAGTGATAGTTTTGGTCTGGTCCTTTCCTTGCAAGTGTGAAGACCTCAGTTTAGTTCTTCAGAAACAACATAAAATCAGTAGGAATGGTGGCAGGCACCTATAATCCCAGGCCTAGAGGGGTAGGAATAGTGCCTTCCAGTGATTCCTTAGCTAGCAAGCTTAACCTGTTACTAACTGAATGTGTCCTTGGTTATTTATAGTAAAGTTTTCCTTAAGTCAGAATGAGAATTGCTAATGATCTAATTTCTTTATGCTGTTGAGAAAAGAACACAAAGTAACATAGCCAAATTATATAAGGAGGCAGAAAGATGCTGGTCCACTCACAGTACTCAATATCAATGACAGGAGAGAGAGAGAGAGAGAGAGAGAGAGAGAGAGAGAGAGAGAGAGAGAGAGAGAGAGAGAGAGAGAGAGAGAGAGCATTCCTATGTTTGTATGTATATGAAGTACACATGTTCATATAGAAGTCAGAGGCTGACATCTGGTCTTCCACTTTCAAACTTGTAATTTCAGGCATTGAGAAATAAACATGAACTGAGCAATTCACCTGAGCTAACTGGCCAGTGAGCCCTGAAGAGTCTGGAAATACAGACATGTACCAACATATCTGGCTGGTTTCTTCTAATGCTGACACTGAAGACCCAAACTCAGGACCCCATGCTGGACCATTGATAGAGCTATCTTTCTGGGTTCAATAACTGGTTTTGTTGTTTTTAATTTTAATTTTAATTTTTATATTTCTCTACATTAGAACTGATGAAACTGATGTGGAAAGAAGAATGTAGCTCTAATGCTTGGCTTCAATATGGTGCTCAGAAAATATGTTACATATATTTTAATTTCATTTCAATCATCATAAAATTAGTCTTCTTTATGTTTGTGCAATGCGTAGTATTATGAAGGATACAAATACAGCCTTTCTTGTCCTTCTTGGGCCATGATGATTATATCTCTGTTGTATAATTTAAATCTAAAACATAAAATATTTTCAAGAAAAAGCACCATCCTACCAGGGGGCCTCCAAGATACATGAATCCTAAAATATCCAGTTAAGATCTTGGGCATGAACAAGAGATTTTGACAGTGTTGAAAGTGTTCAGAGCCACTTGCCTAACAAGTCACCATGAGTATACTTGTGTGGCTTAGACATGCTTTTCCATCAATAGGAGGAATATCTTTCAAAGCAGGTTTCATACATTTTAAGCCCTCAAAAAATCTTAAAGGGGGAGTATCCTGTTTCTCTCGTGCTTTCTCTTTATTTCTCCCCATGTCATAATTTGCATCACCTTATACTACTGTGTAATGAAGCATAAGGCAAAATTAGCAAAATAAACTCTCCAAAAACATACAGCATATGTGGGCTTAACATAACAACATAGACTCTGCCTCCCTAGTAGCTTAGCCAAGAGTGTGTCATCTGGAGTGATCCCTGGTTCATCCTCCAAATAATGAATGCACCCAGTATTTCTCTTTGCTACATAAATGTGATCCCTGTCTGTCTTTAGAAACAGCTACAGTTTGTGTGAATCTTCTGTTTCTACTCAATGTGACAGGGAAAAGTACTGTGTTTGAAAATGCTCAGGGCCATTCATGAGACTTCAAATCTTGGCAACATTCCTTAGCTCTTTATTCCTTCCATTTTTTTTTTTTTTTTTACAACATTACTGTTGCCACTGTCTGGGGCTATTTTACAAATATTCTTTCTATTCATTCTTTGTCCAAGATTTTTGCTAGATTCCATGGATGAAGCCTGCTCTGGTATCTTGGCAATGCCTAGTGATTAGAAGGAAAGGAAGTATGTAAAATCATGCAGGAGCAATGATTTTTGCCAATAAGTTGCTGGAAATATGCATCTCAAAGAGAAAGGGATATAGAAATTATCAGGACTCTAGGCAGGATGTCTAATGTGGCTACTTCGTGAATACAAGCCTTTCAGAAATTTTGTATTCATGAAATAGTAAGGGATCATGGATGATAGGAAGATAAATGACGACAACCTAGCATTTTAGAAGCCATCAGAATGGTACTGTCAACTTGATAATTACTATCAATCACCACAATGCTTGAATCAATAGTTTACTTTCCACAATTTACCAAATACATATTACAAACAAAACATTCCTCCTTTTGTCCCCAATATACATCAAAAATGCCTTGAGCATGCTATCTGTTCATATCTTAAGACTGGTAAAATGCACTATTTTTGTTAAGAAGTCAAATGAGAAAAGTGATAGAGAAGTCTTTTTCTGTATTCAAACACAAATATATATTAAGAAAAATTGTACCTTTTTATTCTATAGTCATTAATATAATTATTCACATGATTATATTTTTTATTTATTTTCTCTAGACAAAGCATAGTTTGTTCTCTTTCATTGCCCTTTGACAAACCAACAGTCAGGATCCTGGTAGCTCTGCACAAATAGAGTGCTTTTGTTTATAAGAGTTGTTTTGGTTATGGTTTCTTTTCACAGCAACAGAAAAGAGATTAAGACGAATAACTGATGGAAATATTTTTTTTGCTTACTTATTAAAATGAAAAGGTTCTGAATGCAGTGAAGATAAACGTGGGAGCTAATGTTGAGATCCTCCACTGATGCTCAGAAAGTGCTTAACAGGGACTATTATAGTTTCTCTAATGTTCCTTTCTAACTCTATATCTAGGTGATTTCAGGCTGGTAAACAGGGCTTGTCTTGGCATTTCATGTCACATTAAAAGACAATTAATTGTAGTGCACATATTTATCAGTAATTATTTATGTAACTTCCAATACAAAAAAAAAAAAAAAAAAAAAAAGGCACAGACAGGGCACGGCCCATCTGCCACCGGGATCAGAAGCTCCTAAAGCTTTAAAGACTGGGCACAGAACAGGGCCAGGCCCACTTGCCACCCGGATCAGCAGCTCCTAATGCTTTAAAGACTGGTGAGTAGGAGATCTGGGTAGCCAGGGAGCAGAGAGATCTCTGCAGAGTGCTCACGGTAAGAACACCCCCACCCTGCCTGATCCAGGGACCAGGAACACAACTTTGGAATTTCTGTTTCCACCCGGCAGCGACTTCAGGGTGCAGAACAGGGCTCAGCAACTCTGACACCTGGACCAGTGGAGATCCAGGCACACAAACCAGATATAAGAGAAAGGCAAGAACATATCACTGACAACAAGATGGCAAGAGGAAAGCTAAAGAGTATGTCCCAAGGAAACCAAGAAAACCTGACAATTCCAGAACACAGCTCTCCCATAAAGGCAAACATTGGAATGCCAAACACTCCAGAAAAAGAAGACACGGACCTGAAATCATACCTCAAGATGCTGATAGAGATACTTAAATAAGAACGGGAGGAAAAGCAAAAAGATTCAGAAGCTTTTAAAGAGGAAACAAGAAAAAAACTCAAAAAACTCAAAGAACTAGAGGAAAACAGAACCAAAGAGATGAAGAAATGGAAGAGGGAATTTAAAACGGAAATTGACACAATAAAGAAAACACTAAAAGAGATAACCCTAGAGGTAGAACACCTAAAAAAGAAATCAGAAGTCACAGATGCAAGAATTTCCAATAGACTACAAGAGATGGAAGAGAGAATCGCGGGGGCTGAAGACAACATTCAAAACATAGACAAAACAGTCAGAGAAGATGCAAAAACCAAAAAGCTCCTAACCCAAAATGTCCAGGAAATCCAGGACACAATGAGAAGACCAAATGTAAGGATAATAGGAATAGAAAAGATAGAAGAATATCAACTAAGAGGCACAGTAAATATCTTCAACAAAATTGTAGAAGAAAACTTCCCTACCCTTAAGAATGTGATGACCACTAGCATAATAGAAACCTTCAGAACTCCAAATAGGTTGGACCAGAAAAGAAATACCTCCTGACACATAATAGTCAAAACACCAAGTACCCAAAGTAAAGAAAGAATATTAAAAGCAGTACGGGAAAACGGTCAGTTAACATATAAAGGCAGACCAATCAAAATCATACCCGATTTCTCAACAGAGACTATGAAAGCTAGAAGAGCCTGGACAGACATCATGCACACCCTAAGAGAGCACAAGTGCCAGCTCAAGCTTCTATACTCAGCAAAACTATCAATCACCATAGATGGAGAGATGAAGATATTTTTAGACAAATCTAATTTACAAAATATCTGATCACAAACACAGCACTACAACGAATTATAGGTGGAAAACCAATTACAAAGAGGGGAACTACATCCTAGTAAAAAGAAAAAAACTTTTAAGCAAGAAAACCAAAAGAAGTAAAAGACACAGACACAACACAACCTACAAAAGCAATAATAGCAGGAAACAGAAACTACTCTTCCTTGATATCTATTAACATAAATGGACTCAACTCGCTAATAAAGAGACATAGGCTATCAGATTGGATACATAAACAAAATTCAGCATTTTGCTGCATACAGGAAACTCATCTCAGAGACAAAGACAGACACTATCTACGAGTAAAAGGGTGGGAAAAAAACTTCCAAGGAAACAGTCCGAAGAAGCAAGCTGGAGTGGTTATTCTAATATCGAATAAAGTAAATTTCCAACCAAAAGTTATCAAAAAAGATAAGGAAGGACACTTTTTACTCATTACCAAGAAAATCTGGCAGGAGGAACTCTCAATCCTTAACATATATGCTCCAAATAAAAAAAACACTCACATTCATAAAAGAAACCCTACTAAAGCTCAAAAAATACATTCCACCCCACATAATAATAGTGGGAGACTTTAACACCCCACTCTCGCCAATGGACAGATCATGGAAACAGAAACTGAAAAAGGACACTGCAAAACTAGCAGAGACTTTGAACCACCTAGAATTAATAGATATCTACAGAACATATCATCAAAAAAAAAAAAAAAAAAAAAAAAGAATACACCTTCTTCTCATAACCCCATGTCACCTTCTCGAAAATTGACCACCTAATTGGACACAGAACAAGCCTCAATCAATATAAGAAGATTGAAATACTCCCACATACACATGGAAACTAAACAACGCTCTATTAAACGATAGCAGGTTCAAAGAAGAAATAAAGAAAGAAATTAAGGATTTTCTAGAATTCAATGAAAATGAAAACACAACATAAGCAAACCTATGGGATGCAATAAGCAGTACTGAGTGGAAAACTCATAGCCCTAAGTGCTTTCAAAAAGAAACTGGAGAGAGCTTACATCAGCAACCTGACAGCACAGCTAAAAGCCCTAGAACAAAAGGAAGCAGGTATACCCAAGAAGAGTAGACAGCAAGAAATAATCAAAAGTAGGGCAGAAATAGACCAAATAGAAACAAAAAGAACCATTGAAAAAATCAACAAAACCAAGAGTTCGTTCTTTGAGAAAATCAACAAGAGTTATAAAACCCCAGCCAGACTAACTAGAGGGCAAAGAGAGAGTATCCAAATTAACAGAATCAGAAAGGAAAGTAGAGACATAACAACTGAAACTGAGGAAATTCAAGAAATCATCAGATCCTACTACAAAAACTTACACTCCACAAAATTGGAAAATAGGGAGGAAATGGACAAATTCCTAGACAGATACAAGAATCTAAAGTTAAACCAGGACCAAGTAAACCATCTAAATAATCCCATAACACCTAAAGAAATAGAAGAAGTCATCAAAAGCCTGCCAACCAATAAAGCCCAGGTCCAGACAGGCTCAATGCAGAATTTTATCAAACATTTATTGCGGATATAACACCAATACTTTCCAAACTATTCCACAAGATAGAATCAGATGGAATACTACCTAACTCATTTTTTGAGGCTACAATAACACTCCTACCTAAACCACAAAAAGACTCTACAAGGAAAGAGAACTTCAGACCAATCTCACTAATGAACATTGACGCAAAAATACTCAACAAAATCCTTGCAAACCGAATCCAAGAACACATCAAAACGATCATTCATCATGACCAAGTAGGCTTCATCCATGGAATGCAGGGATAGTTTAATATAAGGAAATCCAACAATGTAATCCACCATATAAACAAACTCAAAGAACAAAATCACATGATCATCTCACTAGATGCTGAGAAAGCATTTGACAAAATTCAACACCCCTTCATGTTAAAAGTCCTAGAAAGAACAGGAATCCAAGGTCCATACCTAAACATAATAAAAGCAATATACAGCAAATTAACAGCCAACATCAAACTTAACAGAGGGAAACTTGAAGCAATCCCACTAAAATCAGGGACTCAACAAGGCTGCACACTCTACCCCTACCTAATCAACATAGTATTGGAAGTCCTGGCTGGAGCAATTAGACAGCAAAAGGAGATCAAGGGGATACAAATCGGAATGGAAGAGATAAAATCATCACTCTTTGCCGATGACATGATAGTGTACTTAAGTGACCCCAAAAATTCCACTAGAGAACTCCTACAGCTGATAAACAAGTTCAGCAATGTAGCTGGATACAAAATTCACCCAAACAAATCAGTAGCCTTCCTATACTCAAAGGACAAACATGTGGAGAAAGAAATTAGGGAAAAGGTACCCTTAACAATTGTCAAAAAAACTACGAAATACCTTGGTGTGACTCTAACTAAGCAAGTGAAGGACCTGTATGACATGAACTTCAAACCTCTAAAGAAGGAAATTGAGGAGAATCTCAAAAAATGGAAAGATCTTCCATGCTCATGGATTGGAATGACAACATTTAAAAATGGCCATCCTACCAAAAGCAATCTACAGATTCAATGCAATCCCCATCAAAATTCCAACCCAGTACTTCATTGAATTGGAAAGATCAATGTGCAATTTCATATGGAATAACATAAGACCTAGAATAGAGAAATCCATTCTCATCAACAAGAAAACATCTGCGGGAATCACTTTCCCTAACCTCAAGCTATATCACAAGGCAATTTTGCTGAAAATTGCATGCTACTGGTACAGAAATAGGCACGTGGATCAATGGAATAGAATAGAAGATCCAGAAATGAGCCCTCATGTATATGGTCACCTGATTTTTGACAAAGGTGCCATAAACATTCAATGGAAAAAGGACAGCCTATTCAACAAATGGTGCTGGTCCAACTGGCACTCAGCATGCAAAAGAATGAAAATAGACCTTTTCTTATCTCCTTGTACAAAGCTCAAGTGTAAGTGGATCAAAGATATCTACATTAAACCAGAGACACTGAAACTATTAGATGAGAAAGTAGGGAAAACCTTAGAACACATAGGCACAGGAGAAAATTTTATGAACAAAACACCAATGGCTCAAGCTCTAAGGTCAAAGATTAACAAATGGGACTTAATGAGATTGCAGTTTCTGTAAGGCTAAGGACTTTGTCAAGAAAACAAACTGGCAGGCAACAGAATTGGAAAAGATCTTTACCAACTCTACATCAGATAGAGGCCTATTATCCAAGGTATACAAAAAACTCAAAAAGCTAGACACCAGAGAATCAAATAACCCTATTAAAAAATGGGGTACAGAGCTAAACAAAACATTCTCAGCAGAGTAATATCAAATGGCTGAGAAACATCTGAGGAAGTGCTAGTCATCCTTAGCCATCAGAGAAATGCAAATCAAAACAACCCTAAGATTCCACCTCACACCAGTCAGATTGGCCCAGATCCAAAACTCAGATGACAACAGATGCTGGCGAAGTTGTGGAGAAAGAGAAACACTTCTCCACTGTTGGTGGGGTTTCAAACTAATACAACCACTCTGGAAATCAGTCTTGCGATACCTCAGAAAATTGGACATAATACTACTACCTGAAGACCCAGCTATTCCACTTCTGGGCATATACTTCAGAGACACTTTAATACACAACAAAGATATATGCACCCCAATGTTCATAGCAGCTCTATTTATAATAGTCAGAAGCTGGAAAGAACCCAGATGTCCTTCAGAAGATGAATGGATACAAAAATTGTGGTACATTTACACAATGGAACACTACTCAGCCACCAGAAACAATGACTTAACCAAATTCTTAAGCTAATGGCTGCATCTAGAAAATATCATCCTGAGTGAGATAACCCAGTCACAAAAGAACAGACATAATATGCAGTCACTGATAGTGTGAAGCTAACCCCAGAGGCTCACACTGCCCCAGAAACAACTCACAGACTGTATGAAGTCCAAGTAAAAAAGAAAACAAAACCAAAAAAAAAAAAAAATAGTCATGCTCAATCCTTACCCACCAAGAACACATTGACAAATTCCGGGTTGTACCCTGTATTACATGAACTGTCTGCTCATTGTTAAAAAAAAAAAAAAAAAAAAAAAAAAAAAAAAAAAAAAACCTCAATCTAGACTTCTTAGGTTTTCAATCCTGACATTTTTGAGTGCTCTAACTGAAGCCAGTTATAAGTATACCATCTTGGTAAATTATACTTTTCTTCAGCTTTGGATTTCTCATTAATTAAATAGATGTAACTCTGACAAAACAATACATTCCTTAGACTTTATTGTTTAATTGAAATAATACCCTTAAATTAAATTGTCTTGTTCTTCTTATTTGCAGAAACTGAATTGACATGGAAATTTGTATGAAAACAGTTTGTTATGGCTGTCAACCATAAGGAAGAAATTTGGATCATGATGAAGCATGATTTCAGAGTCCTGCTATTGAGGTTTTGAGTGACAGATGTTGAAGGCATTCACTGGAGGAGTAAGTGATCTAGGATGATGCACAGAGCTCCATGAAAACCATGTTTGTTTTTCAAATCATATATGAAATTTTCTGTGGTCTAACAACTTGGAGAGCTCTTGTGTAAAAGCTAATCACTAGTCCATCATAAAAGTAAGCAGACCCAGTGCTTATGAGAGAAATTTGAACATAGCAAGGACACAAAGAGAGAAGCCTCAAAACCTAAGTCCACTAGGATGAGTAGTGAAGACTACTCTATCTGTATCAGTCAGAATTCTGTACTAGCACCAGAACCATAGATAAGTGTGTAGATATAATATATTTTATTAAATCAGCTCATAAAAAGGCAAAGAACCTGGGAGATGACTCATTATCCTCAATGCAGTGTCTAGATCTGTTGGGTTCTTTAGAGAGTGGTTGCTCCTTAGTTAAAAACAGAAGCCATAAAACATTGAGTCTTATGGTAGAAAAGGCTACTTAAGCTTAACGGCAAGAGGTAAGCCAGAAAAAAATGAGAAAAAATAATCTTGCTTTTGCCAGGTCTTTTCTTTTCTGGACTGTTAGCAAAAGGCACCATCCATGTATGTGATGTGTCTTCCCACATTAATCAAGGTGAAAACTCCTTAGTTGAGGTTTCCTACCCAGCCGATTCTAATTTGTGGCAAATTGCTATTAAAACCAAACTTCATGTTTTCCATGATTGTAGTGTTGAAAAAAGGAAATAAATAAGGGAAAGAAGAGAAAATCTGTATTCTTTGTGCCAATGGTGCCCTTAACATCTGAAAGCACATTTGTCCAATACTTCTGGATAGAAGAAAAAAATGACTCATTATTTTTGGAAATAGGAGTACTCCATAATGTTTGGGCTTCCCTTTATAAAACAATTAGTTTTCAAAGGAAATTTAATTTTGTTTTTCAGTGCTTTTTTTTCTAAGTAAATGGAAAACTCTTATTGAGAGTTAATTATATTTCATTTGCTCGAATTTGTTAGAATATAAAAGTCTGGGAAGGCAGCAGCTACTGAGCCATATGCGTGTAATACCCACAATCAACTTTCAGCTTTAATTTTGTTATGTTTGTTTTAAAATAATAGTTGTAATTAAAGATGTGCACTCCCTTTGAGACTCTGTATTTATTTCAAGTCATATTTGTTGAGCACTTACCAGGTATTGAGGTAGACAAAGGGATGTATTGAGTGACGGGCTGTGAGGTTTCAGTGCTATCTGTCATGATGGCAAAGCCAAGCTTCAGCTTCTTAGCTTATCTCTGTCAATTCTTCCATACTTATGCTCTACAGAAAACAGATAGGTGTGTGTGCTTTTTATTCAGAGTTTGAGATAGGCCACGTATGGCTCTGTAAAGCTAGTCACATATTGCCTTCTTCTTGATGCTCATCTTGAAGACTGCCTTCTCAGTTGTGCCTCCAATAAAAATTTTAGCTTAAAGTGCTGAATTACATCTCTCATTGTTGCCAAAACACATATGAAAGGTCAATGGAGGAAAAGAAGGGTCTATTTTCCCTCATGTTTCTAATGTAGAGTTTGGTGGTAGGGACCTGTGGTGTCTGCTTACATGTGCCTCTACAGTCAAGAAGCAGAGAGGGTGCTGGTCTCCATTTGTCATCACTATTGTATTCAAGCAGGGACCCTAGCCCATGGTACAGTCACCCACATTCATGGCGAGCCTTTCCATCCACTTCAAGACTGTCAGAATATGTCACTTTAATAGGTGTATCTTCTCAGTGCTTGTGAGTCCTGTCAAGTCATAGTCAAGATTAACAATTACAAAGTCACGTTTGGCAACTTGACATACAGATATCAATATGACATTAATATCCTAATATTTCACCTCTCACCCCTAACACTTCATGTTCATTTTGAAACACAAGATTTATTAATGTTTTTCTAACATCCCCAGCATTTAACAACATTAAATGTGTTCATAGACTCTGAGACCTTGTCAATTCATAACTAGGAGCACCTTTAAAAGAATGATAAACATTTCTGATAATTAATATCAAATAATCGATATACCCATTTTTAAAGGAGAAATGGGGACATAGGCAGGGAGCAGCAAGCCAAGCCAAGAGCAGAATCCAGCAAAAGCAACACTGCATCCTGCAATTCCATGTCTCACATCTGGTCGAGGATGACATCACTAAGGCTCCAATAGCCAGAGGTAGATCTGTGCTTCCAGTTCTGTTCGTGTCCACCAATGGATGCAATCTGCTACTCTGGCATCTCCATCATCCTTGGACTTCCCTTAAAACATAAGCGTCACCTTCATAGTCATAGATGATAGCTTTTCTGGGACTCTGCATAGAATTTGATCCTATGGCACATGTCCTGATGTCAGCTAACTTCTAAAATCTTGGTGCGAGCTTCCACACTTTGTGTAATATTGTGTGCCTGCAAAAGTAGCACCAGGAGGATGACACTTCTAAGACTCTCTGCCAACCTGTGGTACAGCTGGGCTTCTTTCTACTGCCGCTACCACGGCACTTGTTACCTTAGCAGTTGTTCTGGAAAATAACCCCTCAGAGGCTATTTGGAACATGGTACCACTTTAGTGACACTCTGAGTTCAGTCTCTCATCTTTCAAAAGCAATTCTGAGTTAAAGTGTTTTATCATTTATTAATATGTGCATGTCAAGGGTGCACCTAAGGTACTTGAAGAAACAGAACCTTATTGAGATTTTATATGTCTTTTCGAAGATCTTGCTTTGAATGCTTGGTCTCCCACATAGCAGTGTTCAGAGTTGGAGTCTTTGGGAACAGACATGGTCATTAAAGCTCTAAAATAATCATTAAGTTAAAAGATTTCATGTTGGAGAGATGCCTCAAAAAATTGGAGAACAAACTATTCTTGCAAAAGGGCAAAGTTTAGTACCCAGCATCCATGACAGGTGGTTCACAGCCACCTGTTACTCCAGCTTTAGTGACTTCAGTGCCTTCATATGTATCTGTGTACACTGCACTCACATAGTCACACATAGCTCCACATATATGCACATGATTTAAACCTGGTAAAAATAAATATATTTAAACATTTTATAATTGAATGAAATATCGGGAAGGGTGGAAATGGGAAGAGATGGCCCCTAGTTTGGAGGAAGTGGCTCCCTGAGGAGTATCTTTTGTTTCTAGCACCTAACTCAATCTCCTTCCTGTTTCCCATGATTTTGTCCTCATTCTTTTACCAAATACTTGCACTATGGTACCAGTCTGTAAAATTCCAGAGTGTTGATAGGACATTCTATTACCTGAAGCCAAAGCAAGCATTTCCTCTCTCAGGTTGTTTTTATTCAGGGGGTGAATTTTTGTCATACTGAGAAAAAGACAACACATAATAAAATAAAACTCTTGTCCCTGGGCATAGTATAGAAACCTATATCAGATCAATGCTATTTTCTATTAGTACATCTCAAATTTCCTTAAAAACATTGAATCTTAAAGCTCATTCATGGTTTTCTAAGGTTTCAGCATTTAGCCAGTTATTCCTAAGGCTCTGAGTAGATTGTCCTGTCCCCTGCTGTGGTATTTGTTAATCCTGCTGTATCTAATTTCAAAGCCAGTGTACAAAAGGGAAATGGAATTTTTCCCCCTTTGGCTCCTTGTGGAGAAATAAAATGACTCTTGGGATGAAAGAACAATAGATCAAATGTGAAAACACAAACCCAAAGACAGAGCAGGACAGCAGAGAAGGATGTAGCCAGGCTCTGACTTCTGAAGACATGTTGTTTAAATTGGAAAAAGAAGGAAATGCAAGAACGGGAAAGGAATTTGGTATTTAGACTGTTTTTGGATTATAGAAAAATTTGAAAAGTGGAACAGTCTTCATTTTAGCTTCTATATTCTATATCAGAAAATAAATTTAGAAGATATGTAAAGGAAACAAAATTATAGTTTTCAAAGTTTTGATAAGAGAGTTGACAATTATAAAGCAAAACATGGACAGGCACCAAATGAACATTTTTAAAACAAAAAGTTAGATCACTCTGTGCTGATGAATTCATGCATGTCTAGAAGGTTGGAATTTGGGGTGTTTGCATTTCTGGACCACTGTCCAAATTCTGTTTTAGTTTTAGTTTCAATAATAGAATAATAATAGAAAAAATGACCATGAACTATTCTAATTAAAAATACAAGCTACATAAGATGAGCACAAGTAAATTATGTGTGTGTGTGTCTGTGTGTATGTGTGTGTGTGTGTGTCTGTGTGTGTGTCCGTGTGTGTGTCTGTGTGTGTATCTGTGTGTGTGTCTGTGTGTATGTGTCTGTGTGTGTGTCTATATGTATGTGTGTCTGTGTGTGTGTCTGTGTGTGCCTATGTGTGTATATATCTGTGTGTCTATGTGTGTGTGTGTCTGTGTGTGTATGTGTGTGTGTCTGTGTATATGTATATGTGTATGTGTGTGTGTGTCTGTGTGTGTCTATGTGTGTATGTGTGTGTGTCTTTGTGTGTGTCTGTGTGTTTGTCTATGTGTGTGTGTATGTGTGTGTCTGTATGTGTCTATATGTGTGTGTGTGTGTCTGTGTGTGTGTGTGTGTCTGTGTATATGTATGTATGTATGTATGTATGTGTGTGTGTGTCTCTGTGTGTCTATGTGTGTATGTGTGTGTCTTTGTGTGTGTTTGTGTGTGTGTCTATGTGTTTCTATGTGTGTGTGTGTGTGTCTGTGTGGGTGTCTATATGTGTGTGTGTGTCTGTGTGTGTCTATGTGTGTGTGTGTCTGTGGGTGTGTGTAAAGAGGGGTGAAGCAGGTCAGTTAGATCAGTATTTGCCTAGAATATGAGAAGTCATTGGTTCCTCATGTAGCAACATAAAATATAAGAAATGAAGTACAAAGTCTTTTTTGGAAACGCCTCAAGCAAATATATAGATAGTGTAGATATATTTTTGCCTTGTATTTTGATTAGAGCAAAAGAAGAAAAAAATGATAGATCAAAGTGTTACTTTGTATAAAACAAAAAAATACAGCAGATGAAATACTAGACATTAGAAAACTATTCTAGTTAAAATCAACCCATGTTGCTTCTTGTAGAATATCTCATAAAATGCCCAATTAATTTCCAATAATACAATATTTAAAAGGAAAATGACTCATACATATTACTAACATATAGATAATTATTATTTCAAACATTAAGTTCTCAACATTAATACTTATAAAACTTCAGTGATATGATATCGGTTTTTATGTTTGTTCTGTTAATCTATATCAACTATCATGACCTAGAAATATTTTATCTTAAAATTAGATGATATGGTATAAATTGGTATACTTCACCATGCTAACTATACATTCCATCTTGTGACAAATAATCACTAGATCTGTTCCAAAAATAATAATTATTTATTACCAATTTTCTTTCTTGAATAATGCTGTTTTATGACCAGGCTTACTTACCCAGTAACATCAGGGTTCAGTCTGGTTTATGTAGTAGTCACTGTAATGGTTGTAAGAAGACTGACTGAGGTAGACTGGGGATTTTCAGGATTGTAAGAGACAGAATGTTGGGAAACAGGATGGAGAATATATGCATTCTGTGTGAGTCAGAGCAGAACATGAAATTCAGATTTGTGAAATACCTGAACATTGGTTTTGAAATGCATCTAATTTACCTAAATGCTGTGCCTAATCTATCCAAGGTTCTGAGTATAATCTCCAATGTGTGTGTGTGTGTGTGTGTGTGTGTGTGTGTGTGTGTGTGTGTGTCAATAAAGAGAGATATAGATGGGGTCTGGGGGATAGAAAGAGAGACAGAGAGACAGAGAGAGAGAGAGATAGAGAGAGGTAGAGAGAGGGGGAGGGAGGGAGAGACATAGACATAGAGAGAACTAAAAAGCAAAGTGTGGAAATTGTTATTAAACCATGTGAAAATGCAGTTGACATAACTCCAAAGAGTTGATAATAAGAATCTGTTTTATGAATAATATCTTGCAACTGTTATAGCTAGATACTGAACCAAACATTCAGTGAGAAACACGGTAAATAGAATTGGCAATTATAGTGGTGTGAAGTAAGGATAAAGACTCTAGGGAGATATCAGTGTATCTCTTTAGAAATTTAGAGGTACCAAATTATCAGATTTGGAAACAGAACTAATCATATTTTTTAAAAGGATGGGCAAAGTAAAGAAGAACAATATTAGAAGGAAAACTAAGTCATTCAGTGATTAATTTGAGATGTCAGCTTGCATGGAAGATTAGGGAATTGTAGTACTTCATTTGGAGAAAAAAAACTTTTTTCAAATTAACTGTGGTGCAAGTTGGGTAATTGTTTAATTTTTTAAATTATTAATTGGATATTCTTTGTATTTACATTTCAAATGTTACCTGCTTTTCTCCCACTTCTTTCTCTCCTCCCCCTCCACTTGCTTATATGAAGGGCTCCCTCTCCCAACCACCATCTACACCTCAGCCCCTTGGCATTCCCCTACACTGGTAGAAAAAAAAATTACTGGACCAAAGACTTTTGCCTTACAAAAACTTTGCAATTTCATGAGGTTCCATTTGTCAATTCTTTATCTTAGAGCATAAGCAATTGATGTTCTATTCAGGAAATTTTCCCCTGTGCTTATGTTTTCTAAGCTCTTCCTTACTTTCTCTTTTATTAGTTTCAGTTTTCCTGGTTTTATGTGAAGGTCTTTGATCCACTTGGATTTGAGCTTGTATAAGGAGATAAGAAAGGGTTGATTTGCATTCTTCTGCATGCTGACCAACAGTTGTGCCTTCACCATCTGTTGAAGAGGCTGTCCTTTTCCCAGTGAACATTTTTAACTTCTTTGTCAAAGATCAAGTGACCATAGATGTGCAGGTTCATTTCTGGGTCTTCAGTCCTATTCCATTGATCTACCTGCCTGTCTCTGTATCACAGTTTAATGCTTTATATAATACAAGAAATGTATTTCAAACTATGTCAAGCTGTAATTTTTCTAAGTATTATTTCAAATGTTCTGTACTAACGACCTTGTGGAAGAATTACATGAATTTTAGAAACTCTCAACAGTAGTACCATATATAACAACTTCATGCAACTTTGATATGTAGGTAGATCAGTTTAAAACTGAGATGTAATTTAAAACTTCAAAGTCTAATTGCTAAAAGTATATGTAGCCTATGTGGAGTATTTAATTTTAATTATTTGTATAGGTTTGAATGAAGGCCTGGTGAGACAGTGCATGAGGGTGTGTGTACTCTTGAAGGTAAAAGGGGAGTGTTAGATACAATGGAACTGGAGGTGAAGGTGATTGTGAGTTACCAGAATTTGAGTTCTGGGCACTTAATTCAGGTCTTATAAAAAGAATCATCAAGCACTCTTAAACACTGAGCCACCTCTTTACTTATAAAGCATTGCTATTTACATAAAACCCTTATATGATAAGTACCATGTTGAATAATATTAAAATTAATCTTACCAATTTTATGATACAATAAAAGCTGGAAATCTTATGATTACTCAGGGTTCTATATGGAAAACATTCAGTAGAATGTTTTAGAACAACAAAGAGTAACTTAACTTTAACCTTTATCTGTCAATCTTTCTCCTCTACATAAAGTTATTATTTAATTCTTTCCTTGAGAAGATGTTAGCGGGGTCTGATAGATATCAAGAAATAAAATCAAGTAATATAACTTATTCAGAATGCTTTTTCATACAGCTAATTAGTTCTCAGTACTAATGCTGGAGGGTTGCCTATCTTCACCCTAAAAAGGGCAAGTTGTCCTTACTGCTTTGGAACACACTTCCAGGTTCTGTTAGTGGCCAGTGTCTGATGCAGAAGCCCTGAGGCAGAGTTTTAGTGCTGTTAGATTATCCCAGGGCAACATCAATTTCTGGCAGTGATAACACCCGCGATGGCTTTCCGGCAGGACACAGCCACAGGGTTCCTGGCATAGCCACTGAGCAAGGTTTTTGTAAGCAGATCCATATCATTTTTGACAGGACTAACATATGGCTTTGGATATCTGGCCAAAGACTTTTCCGTTGTTACTATCAGAGGAGACCCTCCATGCTCTCTGGCAACACTACTGAACTATGTAAAGGATTTAATTCCTGGAAGTCCATTGCCAGAATGATTTGCTATGGAGCAAATTTCAAAGTTGGTGTTCTGCCAACACAAAATTCTATAGGTCGTGTCAAGGCCAATGCAACAGTGAGTTTTCGGTGTGGAGATATTGAGCTGGTCTTTTAAAGCCTTCATATTTATGTGTGGCCATGTCTCTAAGTGTTTTTGAATCTACTGGGTATAATTAAAGTATTTTCTACATGAAATT
Organism: Micromys minutus; assembly: GCF_963924665.1. Taxonomy (NCBI): domain Eukaryota; kingdom Metazoa; phylum Chordata; class Mammalia; order Rodentia; family Muridae; genus Micromys; species Micromys minutus. Next base: position 6,282,333 of record NC_137953.1, read on the forward strand.
CCAATGCAATCATGGGGCATTGTATATATGTATATGAGGGTATAAACAGTTTTTATCTCACTTGTCCATCTATGTTAATGAAATTCAGTGATTTTAAATTTTCACTTTAAATTTTAAAACAGCCAAAGTGTAGGCCTGCTAAGAGCAAAGAGAGAGAGAAAAACAAAACAAAACAAAAAAAAAAAAAATAATGGTTTCCCACAGCTCAGAGGGCCACTGAAATTTTCATCATTTTTCCCTGATCACAAACGATTTCAGAAGCTTCAGTGATTGCATATATATGAAGAAAGTCTGTACCTTCAAAGTGATTAAAGTGAAAGTATAGAACAGGCCTTCACAATACATTCTTCACTGTGGGTAGTATTGAATTTTTTTTTTTTCTAAAAAGTTTTTAGGTTGTGTGTATGCTTCATGTTGTATTAATGAGTGTGTGAGTGTATGTACACGCGAATACAAGCTCCCATAGAGACCAGATGTCTGTTGTAAGACACCTTGCAGCGTGAGTTTCATGTGTTTGTAAGTTACATGTGCTGTGTACTCTAATCCAAACTTTGACCCTCATGACTGAGCAGCATGGGCACTTCGTTACTGACCCATTTCTTTTATCCTTAGAGCAGGATTTTGTACAGTGCCTAAACTTGAAATACATAGGCAAGTTTACTCTCACATTTCTCTAGCATTGTCAAATTCTTCCACCCCCCCCCCCCAGATGAAGCATGCGTCTCTCTGGTTAGACTACTGAATGCTCCTGTGAATGGATGATTTATCAAACTAGCGATTACTGGATTGATAGAAGCCATCTAGAAAAGGCTTTGTCCTATGGCATATGTATTTCCTGGAGATGACCCCCTGTTCTGCATGACTGCAATGAGTGCACTCTAGAGAGGTACAGCCCCAGAGACTTCATCCCAGAATTGCCTCTCACTGCTGATACTTTCCTGCCACCATTACATAGCCTAATGATTCCTGGGTATCAGCCAACACTACTGAGCAAATTTCCTATAGACCAGCATGAATATGAACTTTCATGAGTTACTGATGTTTGGATTAATTCATGCCCTTATAGAATTCAAGTAATTTTAGGGAGAACGTTTTGGGTGATGGTTTTAGTTGTTTTTGCTAGAAAGATGTAATAAAGTAAGAATGAAGAATAGAATGCGTCCCCTCTTCACAGAATAGTAAGGAAAGGCTGCAAAATAAGGAATCCAATGAGCTTTCATAAAATTCACTAAGAAGAAAAATACGCTTGAGATAGATTTTTGATTAAGGAAAAAACACTAATTCTAGATCCAGTCCGAGAATAAAACCACAGTTGTGTACTATGATAAAGCAAGGCCGTGTGAAACAGTTGCTTTGAACTTATAATGTTCTCATAGAATGAAACACTGTTTTGAACTTACCAGCAACATCCTTCTGTAACTCCCCTTTTGTATAACAGTTTATCTATGAGGTAATTTTATAAAATAAACTTTCGTCTGAGAAGGTATAAAGAGACTGCGAGTAGAAATAAAGTGTGGCTCTTGGGGCTCTGTTCCATATACACACGGGTGTAGGTGCCCAGCTTTCTTCATTTCTTCCTATTCTTTTTTCTCTAGCTCATGAAGAGTTAATAAACTTGGCCAGCAAGAGGCCCTTGAGGCAAAGAGAAGAGAGCTAAATAACTAAGCATTTTTTTTTGTTTTTTTTTTTTCTTCTTAATCCTCTGCTCATAGCAGTAGGAATTAAATTGCATGAATCCAATAGCATCTGGCCCCAGAATAGCAAGAAAGAGTTAATTTGCCAAAAGTCAGCAGCTTTTGGCCTCAGTCACTGCCTTCCTCCAGAAACTGGGTACAGGTAGTCATCAGCACTTAATCTATGTATTTTTTTTGATAAATGTAAAACAATTAGCAAGCAAGCTTCTTTTATCCCATCATAAACAAAACACCCTACAAAAATACATGGGAGAAACAGGAATAGAAAGGAAATGTTCTATGTAGACAGAAAGAAATAAGTAGAGAAGGAAAGTGGGTAAAATAGCAGCCAGAATATTTTATCTGTCTACCTAAAAAATACCATATGAACATAAGATTGTGTATAATTATCTATAGTTAAAATGACATTTTTCATTCTGGACTGGGAATGCCCAATCCAAGAACCAACGACCACCTAACAAAAATTTCAACACAAGTCATGACCAATACTCTTTTTAAGTTGTTGGTCCATGTGTTCTTATTGTATGTTGGAGCATCACTGGGGTATATGCCCGGAAGTGGGATAACTGGGTCTTCAGGTAGGACACATGTACCACAATGTTCATAGCAGTACTATTTATAATAGCCAGAAGCTAGGAAGAACTCAGATGTACTTCAGTAGATGAATGGTTACAAAAATTGTGGTATATTTACACAATAGAGTACTACTCAGCTATCAGAAACAATGACTTTATGAAATTCCTAGGAAAATTGATGCATCTAGAGAATATCATCCTGAGTGAGGCAACCTAGTCACAAACGAGCAAACATAATCTGCAGTCATTGATAATTGGATACTAACTCTGAATACCCCAGAAACAACTCACAGGCCATATGAAGCTCAAGAATAACAAAGGACAAATAATTAAAACCTCAATTTTTCTTAGGAAAAAAAAATAAGTGTATAGCACCCTCTCAGAATGTGGTACATCTAGACCTTAAGTCATTAATAATCCAAGAGCTAAGATAGTAGTCTTGTGGCAATTTTTGGTATTCAAAGATCATTATGTGTAATCTATATACACAAACAAAACTCTGACTGTTTTCATGTTATGTTCTGTTCTACTTGTACTTTATGCTTATGATAACTACTGGGATTTCAATGGATGCTATCAAACCTCTGAAAGAATTGCCAAAATGCTTTTTAAAAAAAGTTGTTGGTCACTGTTGTGGAAAACCTATTCAATCATGCTATTGTTGTTGCCCTTGGTCAACTCTCAAAAGTGACAGATTTGTTCATGTTGCTGAAAACTTCATGTACTTCAGAAAGAGGGTCAGAGACCCCTGAGATGAAACTGCTCAGAGTGCCTACTCCACAAGGCAAGCTTTCATGTTGCCATATGGGGTAATGAAAGCTTCCAAAAGAGGGAAACAACCAACAGTTTACCAAGCTATGGTCCCTATGGTCTCTCACAATGAACATAGTAAAATAACCCTAAGGGGATGGTAGTACCATGGATATCTTGGGTGTAAGAAACAGCTCTATACTTAAGACCACATAAGAGAGGTACATTATGCCTGGTAAGGGAAATCTAAACAATTATTCAAAGCAATGGAAGTCATGGATATTAGAGGAAAACATACAAACAGCAGTTTAATCAATCAGCACGATCCCTAATAACATTCTAAATATTTGTGCTTAATCCCACAGATAAGTATAGTGCTTAGCAAATTTCCTCATCGAGAAAATTACTTTTTTCCATGAAATGGAGATTATTACAGAGAACAGCAGACAAGCAAAATATAAAGTTGTGGAGCACAGTCCAATGGCTTTGTCTATAAAAGTCCTCTTCTACCAAAGGCTAAGTGCTCATTGTGGAAGAGAAAGTGAAGAGTGTATGAACCAAAGGACCAAGGAATTTGTCCTGAGATTGTGAATCCTAGTAATATCAGAAGGTTGTGAATAGACACCATGACCAAGGCAACTCTTATAAAGGACACATTTTAATTGGGGATGGCTTAGAGGTTTAGAGGTTGAGTCCATTATAATCAAGATGGGAGCATGACAGTATCCAGGCAGGCATGGTGCAGGCAGAGCTGAGAGTTCTACATCTTTATCTGAAGGCTGCTAGAAGACTGGCTTCCAGACAGCTAAAATAAGAGTCTCAAAACCCAACACCCATAATTGCAACACCTCCTAATAGTGTCACACTCTGGGCCAAGCATATACAAACCATCACAGGTATTTGTCTAATGCACCTCCCCCTGTGTGTGTGTATGTGTGTCTATGGATGTGTGTGTTTAAGCCTGGGGCTGATAAATCATGCTAGCTAGCTCTTCTATCTTACTCAATGAGGCATTATCTCTCCATGAAATTGAGAGTTCTCTTTTATGGTTAGTCTTCTTACTCAAATTACTATAGCTAATCTCTGTCTTTTGCTATGGGTATTGGAATTAGAGATAAGTCAATTAACTTGAGATTTAAGTATCTAAATTCCTGTCCTAAAGTTAGATGACAAGTACTTTCACTACTGAGACGTTTTCTTTGCTCTCAAATGCTGCTCCTCAATGGCGCCAGACTCCATGTCATTTGTTCTCATCATAATGAATGCAAATACTTGGAACTGATAATTTCTTTGACACATGAAATGGTGTGGCAAAGAGGAACTGAAAATAATGCCATAATTGGTTTCTTACATCTTCTGACAGATGCTTCAGGGCCAAAAAGACCATGGTCTTATGCTATCACAAAAATGTCTATAGTTTTGGAGTAAACTACATGAGTGCTGGTTGCTACAGTATGCTGAGACTATATTTTGGTGATATTGTGGGTTCAATTAAAAACTAGTGCAATAAAGCAAATGTCACACTGTAATAATCCACATGAAGTTTTTAATACTCAGTATATTTAGATGTTATGTTTTTCAATAGCCCTCGAAGATGGAGTGAATAATGGTATCAATTGATTTAGTCCACACAATGCTTTCTAGAAATCTTCAATTTTTAAGTATAAAAAATACTATTTGCAAATAGTAAAAAAATAGATGTCTCTGGGGTATATACCCAGAAGTGGAAGAGCCGGGTCTTCAGGTAGTATTATGTCCAATTTTCTGAGGTATTGCCAGACTGATTTCCAGATTGGTTGTATTAGTTTGCAACCCCACCAACAGTGGAGAAGGGTTCCTCTTTCTCCACAACCTCGCCAGCATCTGTTGTCATCTGAGTTTTGGATCTTGGCCAATTTGACTGGTGTGAGGTGGAATCTCAGGGTTGTTTTGATTTGCATTTCCCTGATGGCTAAGGATGTCGAGCACTTCCTCAGATATTTCTCAGCCATTCGATATTCCTCAACTGAGAACGTTTTGTTTAGCTCTGTACTCCATTTTTTGATAGGGTTATTTGATTCTCTGGTGTCTAGCTTTTTGAGTTCTTTGTATACCTTAGATATTAGGCCTCTATCTGATGTGGAGTTGGTAAAAATCTTTTCCCATTCTGTTGGCTGCCGTTTTGTTTTCTTGACAATGTCCTTAGCCTTACAGAAACTTTCAAAGATATATGTACCACAATGTTCATAGCAGCTCTATTTGTAATAGCCAGAAGCTGGAAAGAACCCAGATGTCCTTCAGAAGATGAATGGATACAAAACTTGTGGTACATTTACACAATGGAATACTACTCAGCCACCAGAAACAATGACTTGACCAAATTCTTAAGAAAATGGCTGCATTTAGAGAATATCATTCTGAGTGAGATAACCCAGTCACAAAAGAACAGACATAATATGCAGTCACTGATAATGGGATGCTAACCCCAGAGGCTCACACTGCCCCAGAAACAACTCACAGACTGTATGAAGTCCAAGAAATAAAGAAAACAAAACAAAACAAAACAAAACAAATCTCTATAGAACAAGAAAACTTTGACTATTTCCATGTTACATTTTGTTTTACATGTACTTTATGCTCATTGTAACTATTAAGTTTTCAATGCATACTATCAAACCTTTAAAAAAAATCAAGTACTGACTAAAAAATATATTCATACAAAAAACTTAGAGTATAAAAATATATCCATATCATATATTTTTTCATATCCCATTGAAAAAAGTAATGAACTCAAAGCAAAAAAAAATTAATTGTAAATATGCAATGCGTTGTCTATTCTGTGTTAGTATAATTGTTACACTAATTTTGTAAAGGCTAATATTTTAAGAAAAAGAGCATAAGAATCCTTGGGATAACTGAATTTAAATCAAATGATATCATATGAAAAATTAATAATAAAAGAAAAACAATGGGAAGAAAAGCAGTAGAGGCATAAATGTGATGTGGATGTGTTTCTGAGAAGAGCGGTAGCTTTCAGATGACAGGACATTAGGGTATTGTGGCCTTTGACTGTATAGTACAACTTCCTTGTCCTTGCCTAGCCATGGCATCAGGAATAGGAGAATACAGCACAATTGAACCTTCTAGAAACTTAGATACTGGTGGAAAATTAAGCCTGTTGACAATTTAATAGAACAGTAATAAGGGTTATGCTAATAAGCTATCCAGAAATCATTGAGATTTTCCAACAAGTGGCATTTAGTAACTATAAATCAATCAAACAACCTTTGGGAGCATCAGGTGAAGAGAGATCTGCCTGTATTACCCTCCTTTCTATTTCTGTGATAAAAGACTGTGAATAAGGAACTCAGGGAAGAAATGGGGTTGTAGTTCACACAGCCCATCATTGTTGGAAATCATGGTAGAAATACAAGCAAGAAGTGTTTTAACCTGTGTTTTTCTCATTTCAGTCTGCATCTTTATATGGAGCCAGAAATATGAAATTTCACATCTCATGTCTTTATGCTAAATGGAATCTTTTCCCCCTTTCCCACCAAATACCTAGCCTAAAAATGAAACAAGTATGAATAAATGAACTCTTGTGATTTCCTTTCCTAATCATCCTAAGGAAAATTTTAGTGCTACAAATCAACTCTTCAGCTTTAATAAAAATCATTACTATTGTATAAACTAGAAGATGCATTTGAGCCTCCTATTGCTATTTACCATGGCATCTCCTGTACAACAACCAGGTACTAGTAAAGGCAACACTTTTCTACGCAACCCAAGATAAATGTAAACGACCTCCTACTTCAAAACTGAGTAATTTTTATGCCACATCATTAGCTGTAAAATCATTAAACATAAATGCTTTGTTAAGAAAAAAATTGCAAGCCTTTCATTGGTAAATGATTCCCTAACATAAGGATATATTATAACTGAGCAACAAAGAAATTATTTCTTCAATTTTTCTTGCATGTTACTATTTTTATGATCATAAATATAATAGCTGCTAATCATTAAATATATAAGAATATGAAAGAAAACCACAAAGAATGTAAGAAGACCTGAACCCTACAACCAGGCTAATTGCTATCACTATATGTGGTCTTCAAACATATATTATTATTTGTTTTATTTTCAGTTACATTTATTTACTTGTGTATTTGTATGTCCAAGTATGCACATAAACATACAGCACAATAGCTGAGGTCCCAGTACCTGTGGGAGTCAGTTTTCTCTTCTATTATGTGTCTTCCCAGGGATAGAACTGGTGTTAAGTTTGTTGACAAGAAGAATTCAATGAACGATCTCACTAGCCGTGTCTTTACTTTATTTTTATTCATTTCTACTCATCCTTATATTCATTAATATACCCATTTATTGTCATACTTGCTAAATGTTCTGTGTGGCATTACTTTAATCAGGGGAAACAGCTACGAAGAAGACAGATGTCTGCATGTTTAAGGTGAACATGCTCTCGGGGGAAGACATATAATGAACACAGCATTAAAAACAACAAATGTTTTTTGAGAAAATTGTTGTGTTGATAAAGAGTTTACTCATAAGCCCAAGAACCTGAGTTTTTTCTCCAGACTACATTTTTAAAACACTAGGAATATTGGTAAGGACTTGTAATGACAGCACTTGGGAGATAGGGACAGGGTCATCCTTCTGGGCTCCATGGCCACCCAATTTACCTCAATTAAAAACCCCAGGCCAAGAAAAAACCATATCTCAAAAATACAAAATTTAGATTTGTGATGGATGTGTAATGGGTCAGCACTATTCATGTTTACTGCATTTTCAGAGAACCCAAATTCAGTTAGCAATACCTTTATCAGGAAATTCAGGACTGTAACTATATCCAGGGAATTAAATACCATTTTCTTCACTCTGAAGGTGCACACACACACACACAACACACACACACACACACACACACACACACACACACAGATTCACACAGACACATGTGTGTTCATAATTTAAAAAATAATTCTAAAAGAAAATAAAACTAGCTGGTCAGGATCTGAGAAGAAACACCTGAAACTCCTCTGGTATCCACATGAACACACACACACACACACACACACACACACACACACACACACACACTTACAACTTCTTACAGCACCACATCCCACATGATCATGAAAGAAAATGAACTAGCTTCAAACCATGTCTTTTTGTCCCCAAAATTTAAGTAAAAATAAAATAAAATAAAATAAAAAGACAGAAAAATGTGGATTAAAACACAAAGCTCTAGTTCAAATGGATTAAGGACCGACACATGAAACCAGATATACTGAAACTAATAGAAGAGAAAGTGGGGAACAGCCTTCAACACGTGGGCATAGGGGGAAATTTCCTGAACAGAACAAAAATGGATTATGCTATAAGATCAACAATCTACAATTGGGACCTGATAAAATTGCAAAGCTTTTGTAAGGCAAAGGACATTGTTAATAGGACAAAACAGCAACCAACAGATTTGGAAAAGACCTTTACCAATCCCACATCTAATAGAAAGTTAATATTGAATATTAGTGGAGTAGTGACTGAAGGAAAGGCCATCCAGAGACTACCCCACCTGGCAACCCATTCCATATACTGTCACCAAACACAGACACTAGTGTGGATGCCAAGAAGTGCTTGCTGACAGAGGCCTGATATAGCTGTCTCCTGAGAAGCTCTGCCAGAACCTAACCAATACAGAGTTGGATGCTCACAGACAATCATTGAACTAAGAACTGGCTACACAATGGAGAAATTAGAGAAAGGAATGAATGAGCTGAAGGGGTTTGCAATCCCATAGAAAGAAAAACAATATCAACTACCTAGACCCTCAGAGCTCCCAGGGACTAAACTATCAAACAAACAGTACACATGGAGGAACCCATGGCTCCAGACAAACATGCAGCAGAGGATGACCTTGTTGGGCATCAATGGTAGGAGAGACCCTTGTTCTTGCGAAGGCTCCATGCCCTAGTGTAGGAAAATGGCAGGGTGGGGAGGCAAGAGTGAGTGAGTGGGTGGGTTGGTGAGCACCCTCATAAAAGTAGGGGGAGCAGAGATAAAATAGAGTGTTTTTGGAGAGGAAACTGGGAAAGGAGATAACATTTGAAATGTAAATAAATAAAATATCCAAGAAAAATCAAACCATAATGATGAGATGCCATGGTTATGAAGATTTCAAGTCTGACATCATTGCGAAGCTGACCCAGGTGTTTGGAAATCTGTAGGGGAGAACCTTTATATCTTAGGATCTATGATTTCATGCGTATTTTCCTCACTGTTTTTGTGTCTTCCTATCTGCTTATCTTTCTCCTCATGGAAAGGTTAGCCACTGCGTTAAGTTCACCCTGAATCCAGAGATTGCAAAGCTTGTCTGTATCAAGAAGGTTACAACTGAAGATGAAAATTCACCCGTTTAACCATGAACTGGGTTACCTTTTTGTTTTAACTTATTATAGTGTGTATGTATGTGAGTGTAGGTACGTGTGAGTGCAGCAACAACTACTAGAATTTAGATTTTGAAAGTTTCACTGTGTGTATATAGATATACATATATACACATACTCATATATATGCACATAACATGCGTGTGCACATACATATTCATATGGGCTCACATTTAAAAGATTGTCTTGACTTTCAGAAGAGTGTTTTAAACAATGTTACAACTGATGTGATTTTGGAAAACCTTAGAAATGAACTAAATTGCCTTTTACATTATGAAATCAACAAAGATTTAAGGAATGGTATATGTGTCTACATGGGCTGTGTGCATGTGGTGTGTGTGTGTGTGTGTGTGTGTGTGTGTGTGTGTGTGTGTGTAATCTTGGATTTGTGGTGGTTAATATTGACAGTTAATATGATGGTTTTAATAATTCTTAAGCTATCGGTGAGACAGTTGAGACACATCTTGGATGTAAATATGACAGTATTTTTCTGGATGATTAACTTACTGGAGTTGCCATCCTGAGGCTGAGCAGTGCCAGCAAAGGGTCAGTCCTAGAGTGAATGTCAGGAGTAAGAGAGAGCTTATGAAGGGTAGTATTCAGCTCTTGATTCTTCTGTACTAAAACAAAGGGAACAAGCAGCCTCAAGCTTCCCCAGCCACAGCCTCCAGCAGGTGCCATCACTATGTCTCCCTGTAGCCACGAACTATTTATCAACCTCCATGAAGCAATATAAATTTCCCTAGGTTGATTTGGCATTTGGTCACATGATAAGAAAAGTGGCTACCACACAGGGATAGGACATTGTCCAGTTTTGATTCACATGGCAGAGCATTGAGGAGTCTGTTAAAATGCTCCACAGATTCCTGCCATTGCATACTTTTTCATAAGGAAATCAGTGAGTCATCTCAGAAGGAGGTGAATGTCTGACAGCCAGGGAAGTGGAGCTGTAGTGTTTCTCTGCTATTTCTGATTTCACATCAAACAGCAATCTTATATGAATTCCAAGTATACACATTTATCATAAAATCCTTCGGTTTCAATAAATAAACCTGTTTGTTGCACCGCTGACTTATATATAAGAATGCCATCTCTTCAATTGTCAATCTTGATCATATAGCAGGTCTTATGGCAGAATCAAACATGAGCTCATATGTTACGAATGATATCCAATAGACTATGACATCATTTTATTACATTGGAAAAAATTATTATTGAAAGCATATGGCAGGAGTTAGGTATAATATTTTAATTTGTGAATTATTCACACAACGTGAAGAACGAGATGGTATCACTAAAGTACAATAGAAGGTGACTAAGCCCAGATGGGATGCCTAAAGACAAGACTCAGATAATGGACATCTCAATTTCAGCCAATTTCAAACAGTGTCAACCCAAGAGTCTAAGAGGAACACAAAAAAATTAAGGTTTAAAATTTGATAGGGGACCAAAGAGATGGCTCTGGGATTAATAGCAGTCGATTTTACACAGTACCAGGGTTTGTTTCACAGCACTGACTGCAGTTAGCTCAAAGTTTGGAAAGTCAGGTCCTGTGATCATATGTCCTCTTTTGACTTCTGAGGTCACCTTCACACATGCAGAATTGTTTTTTTCAATTACTTTATTGGATACTCTCTGTATTTACATTTCAAATGTTATCTCCTTTCCTACTTCCTATCCTTCCTCCTGCTCAACTTGTCTCCATGAAGGTGCACCCTCTCCCAGTCATCCTCTCCATCTCATTGCCTTGACATTTCCCTACATTGGGAAAATGTGCCCTCGCTGGACCAAAGGTCTCTTCTAACATTGATATCAGATACTGATATCCTCTACTTAATATGCAACTGGAGCCATGAGTCTCTCCATGTGTGCTCAAGGGTTGGCGTTTTAGTCCATGGGGGTTGTGAAGGGTTAGGTTGGGTGATAATATTGTTGTTTCCAAGGGGTTGCAAACCCTTTCTGCTCCTTCAGTCTTTTCTCTAGCTCTTTTATTGGGGTACCAATGTTCAGTCTGATGGTTAGCTGCAGGCATGCTCATCTGTATCTATATGACTCTGGCAGAGCCTCTGAGAAGGCTTCCATGCCTGTTCCTGCCAGTCAGCACTTGGCATCAGCATTAATGACTGAGACTGGTGGCTACATATGGGGTGGATCCTCAGGTGAGGCAGCTTCTGATCTTTTCTTCAATCTCTGTATCTCTATTTCATCTTATATTTCCTCCCACTGTGTGTTTTGTTCTCTCTTCTAAAAAGTACTGTGGCATCCACATTCTGGCCATTCTTCTTTTTGAACTTCATATGGTCTGTGAATGGTTTCTTGGGTATTAAGAGCTTTCTGGGGTTAGTATCCACTTATTCGTAACTGCATACCATGTGTATTCTTTTGTGACTGGGTTACCTCACACAAGATGATAGTTTCTAGTTCCATACATTTGCCTAGGAATTTTATAAAGTCATTGTTTCTAATAGCTAAGTAAGACACCATTGTGTAAATGTTGCACAGGTTCTGTATCCATTCTTCTGCTGAAGGGCATCTGGGTTCTTTCCAGCTTCTGGCTCTCATAAATAAGAATGCTATGAACATGGTGGAGCATGTGTCCTTCTTACATGTTGGAGCAACTTTTGGGTATATGCCCAGGAGTGGAAGTGCTGGGTCTTTAGGTAGTACTATGCCCAGTTTTCTGAGGGATAAACACACTGATTTCCAGAGTGGTTGTAACAGCTTGAAATCCCACCAACAATGCAAGAGTGTTCTTCTTTCTTCATGTCCTTGTCAGCATTTTCTGTCACCTGAGTTTTTGATCTTAGACATTCTGACTGGTGTGAGATAGAATCTCAGGGTTGTTTTGATTTGCATTTCCCTGATGACTAAGGATGTTTAACATTTCTTTAGGTGCTTCTTAGCCATTTGGTATTTCTCAGTTGAGAATTTTTTATTTAGCTCTGTACCCCATTTTTAATAGGATTGTTTGACTCTAACTTCTTGAGTTCTTTGTATATATTGGATAGTAGCCCTATATCAGATGTAGCATTGGTAAAGATCCTTTCTCAATCTGTTGGGTGCCATTTTGTTTTCTTGACAGTGTCCTTAGCCTTACAGAAACTTTGCAATATTATGAGTTCCCATTAGATGATTCTTGATCTTAGAGCATAAGCCATTGCTGTTCTGTTCAGGAAAATTTCCCCTGTGCCTATATGTTCTAAGCTCTTCCCCAATTTCTCTTCTAATAGTTTTAGTGTACTTGTTTGTGTGGAGGTTTTTGATCCACTTGCACTTGAGCTTTGTATAAAAAGAATGAATCAATTTGAATTCTGCATGCTGACTGACCATTGAAACAACACCATTTGTTGAAGAGGCTATCCATTACCTGTTGAATATTTTTAACTCCTTTCTCAAAGATCAAGTGACCATAGGTATGTGGGTTCATTTCTGGGTCTTCAATTTTGTTGCATTGATCTACCTGCTCATCTATATACCAATAGCATATGGTTTTTAATCACGATTGATTTGTAATATAGCCTGAAGTCAGGGATAATAATTTCTGGGAAGTTCTTTCATTGTTGAGAAGAGTTTTTATTATTTTAGGTTGTTTGTTATTCCAAGTGAATTTTCGAATTGCTCTTTCTAGTTCGATGAGAAATTGAGTTGGAATTTTGATGGAGATTGCATTGAATCTGTACATTGCTTTTGGCAAGACCATCATTTTTACAATATTGATCCTTTAATCCATGAACATTGGAGATCTTTTTTCCATCTTCTGAGCTCTTCTTCAATTTCCTTCTTCAGATATTTGAAAATCTTGTCATACAGATCCTTTATTTGCTTAGTTAGGGTCAGACCAAGGTATTTCATGTTGTTTGTGACTGTTGTGAAGGGTATCTTTTCCCTAGTTTATTTCTTAATATGTTCATCCTTTTAGAAGATGAAGGCTACTGATTTCTTTTAGTTAATTTTATACCCAGCCACTTTGCTGAAGTTGTTTCTCATCTGTAAAAGTTCTCTGGTAGAATTTTTGGGGTCACATAAGTATACTATCATATCATCTGTAAATAGTGATATACACATGCATACACACATATACAAGCATGTACACCTATACATATATGCACACACACATGCTTATACATATGCACAAATATAAATGCATAGTCACACATACATATACACACATGCATATGTGCCTGCACACACCCCACACATTGCACCTTAGCCAAAAATTTTACTGAGGCTGATAATCTCATACCAACTTTGTCAAAGAGACAAAACTGCCTAAGCAGCTTTACCAGATAGCTTTATAGAGATGTAAAATGTGGATGGTTCACTTTAAGTTAGAGACTGTGGAAGCTGAGCTCAGATTCTATCAGGAGCTGTGTTTCTCCTGTTATCCTGTTCTTTGTTGTATGTATTTTCTAAATAGCAACTGTATACACAAAATCCTTGGAAATATGATAAACAAACTTAAGTCCTCACATCGTGACAACATAAACAAGAAGATTAAATGACTTGTTTGGGTGTGGTTTATCCCTATTCTTTGCCTTGATTAGAACAATTTAGTGACTCTGCACCCCTCCCTTCTCACTCCTTTGCCATCTGGGTAGGCATACCCAATTAGCACATGTTGAAAGCTAGCAACACCTTTTCCAGCGTTTTAAAATTCTGGCAAGCTATAAAAGTTACTGTGTCATAGAAAAGCTCATTTGGTACATTAAGGAGGATTTGCAGCATGAATTTATCATATGGAATGATCATTTTCCAAGTGTGCTGAGAACACAGCACACTCTAATCTGGAAGGATCAGTTGAAGTAAGCGTTGTTGCAGGAGTGCCAGCACTGATGTATACCATCCCTTTCAAGGAGTTCTTCTTCCCCCATGCTACTCAAATGGGAACAAAGAGTGACAAGGAAATGAAAGAGTGCAGTGCTAAAAACCTGGCCTTGGTCTCAGATGTTCCTCTTAGTGACATCAAGTCAGTTCTCAAAAGGAATTCTGGGGAGGATGAAGGCTCCAATATTATACTGCAGGCTTTTATGAAACTCTCTGGGTCCTATGCCTTTCTTATTGTGTTGTTATCAGAGCTCAGAAATAAGTGCTTTTTCTCACTGAATACTACAAACATATGCAATACATATATAGTAAGTGTCCATTGTCTTATATATATAAATATATACATATATATTATTGTATAGGTTATATAACATATATACAATCTCCAATCAAATTACCAATATATATTTTCCAAATATTTTTGCACTTGGGGTTCTAGATACAGCTTATATTCCTGTATTTTAGCAGCATTGAGCGGACAGTAAACCTGAAATCAGGCTAAGTAAAAGGATAGCCACATTGCGGTTTCATGCAGAGCAGCTTTAGCAGGGAGTCAATGCTAATCACCCTGAAAGCTTCTTGTTCTCACACCAAAAGTCAAGCATTTGTATCAAAAGTACCCCGACTTCATTAATTTAGGACATAGCAGAAATGGTTTTCTTTGGAAGTCCAGCACTATGTATTTCATACAGGGACTTCTCTTCAGTTCAGCCAATCAACCTTGAGAGAGTGATTTGTGTGGACCTGCAATTGACAAAAGAAAACTTCTATTTGTTTAGAGCTGATATATTCCTGAGAAATTAAATTTAAGATGCAGTTTCCACAGTAGAAGGAGAGAACCAACTCCTAAAAGTTGTGCTCTGACCCTCACTCAGACACCATGGCACACGTATATCTACTCTCACTCACATAAACACAGTAACAGATACCATGTTTAAAATAAATGTTTTCATGTTTAAAAGAATGGTTTTCATTTTCAACTAAGTCCTGCTTATACAGGCATTTTGCAATGAGATTGAGATGCCCTTGATATCCAATTATTTTATCCTTATGAAATGATTTAGGCTGTGCCTTACTCTCTTTCTTATCTCTTTCATACACACATAGAGATTAGAATATAAAGAATTATCTGGAATTCCAAATAACTCAGTTGCTTAAGAAAGTAGTTTATCGTAAAATATTTCGGTAGATTCATCTGAACAATTTTTCATTTTCTGCTATTGTAAAAAGGCTATATTAAAGGAATAAACACTTTCATCACATAAATGTTTTACGACAAAAGTAGCATTCCAGTCACATAAAACAGAGCTTGTACTATCCTGTGTTCTGTGTGTAACATCCCCTCAGTGATTGTAGTTTCTCCAGCTGGGTGATGGGACACCAACCCTGCTCCATGTACTTGAGAATTTAATATGACCATGTGTTAAATTCTGGTAGACAATTTGGATGACTGTCTTAGTCAGGGTTTCTATTCCTGCACAAAACATCATGACTATGAAGCAAGGTGGGGAAGAAAGGGTTTATTCAGCTTACACTTCCACAAAGCCACCAAAGAAAGTCAGGACTGGAACTCAAGCAGGCCAGATAACAGGAGCTAATGCAGATGCCATGGAGGGATGTTGCTTACTGGCTTGCTTCCCTTAGATTGCTCAGCCTGCTTTCTCATAGAACCCAGGTCTACCAGCCCAGCGATGGCTCCACCCTCAATGGGCTGGGCCAGGGATGGCTCCACCCACAATGGGCGGGGCCCTCCCCCTTGATCACTAGTTGAGAAAATACCTTACAGCTGGATCTCATGGAGGCATTTCCTCAACTGATGCTCCTTCCTCTATGATAACTCCAGCTTGTGTCAAGTTGACACAAAACCAGCCAGTACAATGACAAATGACTTATTCTGTCAGCTCTGTTGCTATTCTAGCTTTTACTATTTCATACATATATATTGTAATGACTTTGAAAGATCATCTGTGACAAAAATACTTAGAAAAACATATCCCAGAATGCAGGTGCCTTGTGGGAACATTTTCATGGAGACTGCGCCCTGACCCTGCACATATGGAGCAGATGTGCAGCTTGGTCTTCATGCAGATCCACTGACAACTGGAGTGGGGACTGTCAGTAGATTTGTTACCTGCCTGTGGATCCTGTTCTCCCAACTGGGCAGCTTGGTCTGGCCTCAGTGAGAAAGGGAGTACCTAGTCCTGAAGTGACTAATATGTAGGTTGGGCTAGGGACGTGATACTTCTGAGGGACTCCCTCTTCTCAGAGGTGAAGGAGAGAGATAAAAATGGGACAAGGACCTGTAACAGGGTAGACAAGGAGGAGAGATGAGGCTGATACTTGAATGTAAAGTGAATGAATAATCAAATATTTTTTTAAAGAAATGAGACTACCTCTCTGAACACTTCTCTTGTGTTGTCAAGATAATTTTATCTCTTCATTGAAAAAAAAAAAAAGCCAGCATTTGTCACAAATGCAGCCCCTACATTTTCCTTCCTGTTAGGATTTTCTAAGTACAGTAATGCTAGGTTTGGGGTTTGTCTGTGGCACCAGGGTCTGTGTTCCATGGCTGTATCAAACTGATCTGACCTGATATCCATGGAGATATCCAATGAGGTAGTTCCTTTAATAACTTTGTTCTTAAATAGTTTAAAATATTTAATTGTGCTTATATATTCAAATGCCTGAGGACCCCAAAAGAGGCCATTAGATCCTTGGAGTTGGGCAACATACATGCAGTTGTAAACTGCCTGACAGGATTGCTAAGAATAGAGCACAGACCTCCACAAAATCAGCTGAAGTTCTTAAGTGCTGAGCCTTCTATCAAGTCCCAATAACTAAATATTTTATGTAGTTCCACAACAATTTCACAAGCTCATATTTCATTCTTGGTATGAATTTTATTTTAGTTTTCGATTCACTCCATAAATAAAATGTATGTTATAAATAGATAAAATTTTAGTCAGAGTGTTTGTTATCAGAATTAAAATCTTTCCAGTGTGACAAAAACTCGCTATTTTTGAAAACATGCTTAGTCACCAAGCTTTTGATTTGCTGGTGTTAAAATGTCAGTCTTAGAATTATCGCCTTGTCAGATGCTACCTAAGGCTATATATGATGAGCAGAATCAGGGTCCCTGAAATACAGATCACTCTGTTCCACTCAGCCTTTTAAATAGCCAACCCATCCTATAATCTTACTAAACTCTAGTATAAAAACAAAGGATAAGACCCACTAAGAAAATAAAAATGTTTCCATGTTCTTCTTTTAAGACAAAGAGCATCATGGCTAGGATATGGCCTAATGTGTAAAGACATTTTCCACCAAGCCTAATGACAAGACTTGGATCCCCAGAACCCATATGGTACAAAGAGAGAATGGAGTCCCACAGGTTGTTCCAGGTTTCTGCATGTTCACTGCAGCATGCACATTCACACACACACACACACACACACACACACACACACACACACACGGATGCATGTACTTCCAATGTAGTGATAATTAAAGCAAAAAATATTTTCCATAATTTTCCTCATTGACTTGTAATAATTTTCATTAATATTCAGTAATTATTAATATATCATAACAGCTATGAGATGTATATTCTTTATTGAATTAAGAGGTACCTACACAATAAAAAGTGCAACACAAGGAATGGGTTTAAGTGCTTTGCCAGACTTAGCCAGTTGGCTAAGATAACAGTCTTCTAACTCCACTAGTGACAGAGATCTTCAAGCATGACAACGAGAGATGATTGTTCTTCGGAGTGTCTGTTTTCTGTCACTTCATCTCAATACTTATGTAACATGGGCCCTATTCAAAGGATTTGCTGCTGTAATGAAGAAAGCCAGAAACCCGAGTTCCCAACTGAATGAAATGTGTTCATTCCTCCCACATCAAAGAGGTGTCAAAAAAGACTGTCAGTTTCATAATTATGTCTCAGGAACAGATGGATGGTAAGGCATTCTGTGACATTTGAGGAGAAAATAATTTTAAAACCCTAGAAATACTAATAAAGGAACTTCTAAATAAAGCACATGCTCCAACACACAAGGCAAAGTACTGAAGTAGGAATGGGATTCTCAAAGTTACTAGATCTCCGTTTGTCAGCTCGACCTTTTCTGTTGACAGTACACATGCCATCGGGTTGTATAGCAGGTCACAACAAAAGACAGTCCTGAAGAAGGTTGTGCAATGTATCCATAAGTTTAGGGTTGAATTTATGTAGTATGAATCTACATTTTGCCCCAGCTTTGAACCAGATACCGGAGGTAACAAGATACAATGAGCAAGGTAAAAAAATTACAATAGGTGTGTGTGTGTGTGTGTGTGTGTGTGTTTGTGTGTGTGTATGTGTGTAAAATTTCTAACTTTTGTTCCCCTTATTTCAACAGAGCATGCAAGGCAGAATACTGGGATGAAACTCTCATATCAAATTCTTTCCGTATCCTGAGGGGAACCTGGTTCTCTGAAGTTCTAGTGCATTGATAGATGCTAAAGATTTCCATTTCCAGAACCCAACACACTTTTACAACATTGTATTTTCCTGACAGTGTTTTTTTTTTGGGATATGCTGGGGCAGATAAACAGCTTGGGTTTAGGTGCAAATGATGTACCTAGAGAGGCTGAAAAAGAATACTGACAGGTTATTTGTACTTTATATCTGTGGCATCAGGCTCAGAAAATCGAGGGAGAGAAAAGTCAAAAGAGAAAAGAAATGGAAAAAAAGAGAGATCTAAGGCTTAAAATATTAATGCCCAATACTGCTTAATTTTATAGGGGGCTAAGGTTTCAAGTACTACTCTGCTAGGTATATGTTCCCTGAATTTTGTACATCTTACCTTTTGTCTTTTTCATATGTATATGATGTAAATATTTAATATTCATGCTTTCCATGTTTGGATGCACATGTGTGCACATATGCATATTGAGGTCTGAGGTTGAAAACATTTTAAGTTACTCTTCCACTTTATTCACTCAAGTAGAGTCCTTCCCTAAAATCCATCATTTTGGGTAAGTTTGCTAATCAGGCTGCTGTGAAGAGGCCCTGTCGCTCACACTGAGGTCGTCTGGCATTTCTGCTGATTTATGAAAATTTGAGCCCCCATTTTCATGTTTGCCCACTTAAATAATATCCTGAAATTATTCTCAAGTTGTTAAGCAGGAGGCCAATTCAGCTCACCTGCCATGTCTGAGGCCACGGAGAGGCAAATAATGGGCAGTGTCCCCTGTCTGCACCTTCACTCTTCACCATTCAAAGACACCTGTGTGGTCCAGATCACAGTAACACTTCTTGACAATGATCATTCAGTGTTCTACAATCCTTCATAATGCTCTGCTATCGAAACTGGAGGTATGATTCTTAATATTACCAGAAACCATATTTGGGCTTGAGGGAGAATGCCATAGAGAGTCAAACACTGGTCACAGTAAGATACTTTTCAGGAAGAGCCTGTTGCAGTAAGACCCCAAAGACTGCAAGACATCTGTCATAGCAAAATATTGGTCATCCTTGAAGATGATACTGACTGAAATGTCCTTGAGGTGAACTTCCCAAGGTTTTGTCTCCCCTCAGTAAGACAATCAGTCTTGGCGGCCTTGTCTGCCACTTGTGCTGCCTTTCCACCTTAAGAGCTGAGGGAGGAGTACACAGAGGGAAGTGAGCAGTTAGTCTTTTAAACTCTCCTCTTCATCTAAAGGAAAATGACATTCATGAGTTCTCCTGTTATATGAATCTTTGGCTATTGTTTCTGAAATAATATTAATAATTTAGTTGGTGAGTATTTTCTGACTTGCTTAGCTAAGATAAAACTATGATTGGTAGGAACCAGTTAAGTGATTTTTCAAGTAACAGGTGTGTATAAAACACAAGGCACTGATGCTCATAGATAACAGGAAGAACCTGGGGAACAGACTGGGTCTGTATAGAACAGAATAGAGGCAATGCCATGTTCCCCATGATAACATCTGCTGTTGAAGTCGCAAAGAGCACAAATCGTCAACTGCCCACTCAGCCCTATAGATTTCTCTGACTCTGTGCTAAGCTGCCTAACCTAAGTGGATATTCTACCCTTCTTAACAGAAACAGATAATTGACAGGAAACTGACACGGAGTCTAAGATGGATGGTTTTATTTTCATATCAAGATCTTTCCATTGAGCCTTCTGACTTCCCTTCAATCCTAAACCTCCTGTAAGTAAAAGATCGATTCTTCTAAGTCTCTTTGTGTTCTTCCTTCAGTCTCTGACTTCCTTTCTCCTAAAAGCACTGCCTTAGTTAATTATGCATAAAACCTGCCTATTTCAAGAAGTCTTAGCCAAATGCAGTACTGTGCGAACAAGTGAACAAAACTGGGCAACCATACAGACTCTGACTGAATTCAAAGATAGAGAATGGGGCATTTTCTCCAGTGCATCTTAAGCCAATCGATCCAACCATAATACAGACTTTAGATCTTGTATCATAATAAAATCTGACAATAAATGGTTGGACCACCATGAATACTGTAAGCATTGGTTGCTTCTGATGGAGTCCAAAGGTGGTCGGTGCAATCAAGAGATATGAAGATAAAGAAATAGTCATTAGTTGTGCCAAATGAGAAGAGACTGGGGAATAATTCACAAACATTGTCTCTTCAAATAAAAATTCAGAACTTCTTATTAAGGAAACTCAAAAATAGACATTTGGGTGGAACATTCATGAACGTGTTCATCTAAAAGCCATCCTTTTTGTTATACAATTAGTATTTAAAATTTTGGGGGTAGAAATGTCTCTTGGCATAGAATTTAGTCTTAGTTTTACAGTGCTCATTCAAGGTCACCAACAAAAGAGATGAATTATACTAAATAAAGATCAGTGGATATTCTGTGAATAGAAAATGTTTTTTAATCATTTATTTTTATTTTATGCTTTTGCATATTTTGTCTGCATGTATGAATATACATCATGTGTGTGACTGGTGCCTGAGGAGTGAGAAGAATGTGAAAGATCTCCTAAAACTGTTGTTCAGGAGGATTATCGGGTGCCATTTTGGTGCTGGGAACTGAGCCCAAGCCCTTGATAAGAACAGCAAGTTCTCTTAACAAGTGTGCCATCTCTACATTCTATAAAACATTACTTTATTATATCTAATTATTTGATGTGGGTGTGTCTGTCGGGGGGTTATGCTCATAAGTGCATGTAGTCATGGATTACACCTGACATGGGAGGGTGCTAGGAATCAAATGCAGGTCCTCTACAAGAACCCCAGCTCAAGAACCACAGCTGTTCTTAATCCTTGGCCATCTCTACAGAAAAACAAATTAATTTTCTAATTTATGTCACTATACTTTTGGTCTTAAATGATCTAAAAGGCTGCCTTTCAGTTTCTTGTTTTCTATTACAGTTCATATGTTTCTTGACTGTTTGTCTATAGACTATTTTAGAAGATTTTATGGGAGTTTTACCTGTCTTTGGCAGATTGTAAATGTCATCAATATAAAATTCAATCATATATTGAATTTTAACCTAGATCCCACTTTGAACTTAGGATGCTGACTGCTACACTGATTTTGTTTGTTCTATGCTGTGCTGTGTTGTTTTGAAGTATTTCATTTATTGATTTTTATCATTTGTAAAATTTATCTATTTTTCATGATGGTATATTACGGAGCTCTTCTTTTGCTTTTTCCCCTTTATCAGTAACTAAGATCTGTGGACTAAAAGCAAAAACACTAAAAGATAAGAATGAGACAGGCACAAAGGAAGCAAGAAGAAGCAGCTGTGAAGGGATGGTGGTAGAGATGAACTCTGGGAACTCTGGGTACCATTTGAAGAAACATTTTATAGTTGTTTAGAAAGTTTAGGAATTGATACCCACAGAGAAAAAGAAGTCTTCAAAAAAAAAAAAAAAAAAAAAAGGGCAGTGTGGAGAAAGAAAGAAAATGGCAAATTTTAAGCTTCAGATTTATAACAGAAACTTATCAACATTAATCTTTCACTCCATAACACTTGAAACAAAAAAAAATAACCATTGTTAATTGAAAAAATCTCAATTCAGTTCAACATAATATTATAGAGAACATGAAAGACTAATAAGAGCAGAAAAACGCATGAACAATAAACTCTTTATTAGATGAAGAAGCCTAGATTTGTATGATTAGGTTTGATTGATTAGTGTATGCAAGCCTGTGCTCATACTTGCATGTGTTGTAGTGAATCAAAGGCATGTGAGTAGATGCCTGAGGGAGCCAAGAAAAGTGTCAAGTCATCTGAAGATGGAGTTAGAAATGGTTTTTGAGCTGCTAGCAATGTACACTGAGAAGAAAAATGAGGTCCTCTGAAATAGTAACAATACCCCATAACCCATGAGCCAGTTGTCATTCAGCCCTCATGGATGAATTATGAGAAAATTTAAAAGTCAAGAAATAACTGAAACACCGAATTATTTCCACTTTTTAACATGTAAGCCCTAGTGAGCGAAACTGTTATTCCTGCTCTAACTCATGACCTCCAGATGATGAACTCTCAACATCCCTTGGGTAAAAGAGCAGATCACTGATGCCAAAGTTCTTGTCTCTTTGAGACTGGGAAAGGTTGAAGCTATGTCAAAGGGACAAAAGTACCTTTGGAACCATTACTTTTAGGCATTTACTCTATTCATTGTGGCTATACTCATTATTATTATTATTATTATTATTATTATATCATTTTTACAGTCCAGTCATTATCCCCCTCCTACTTCTGGTATACCCTTTCTGACTGTTCCTTAACCCATTCCATCCCCAACACAAGAAACTTCCCCATTCCCTGGGGCCTCAAGTCTCTCAAGGTTAGGTGCATCTTCTCTCCTGAGGCCAGACCAGGCAGTTCTCTGCTGTCAGGGACCTCATATCAGCTGGTGTATGCTGCCTCGCTGCTGGTTCAGTGTCTGAGAGAGAGAGAGATCTCAGGGGTCCAGGCTAGTTGAGACTGCTGGTCTTCCTATGGGGTTGCTCTCCTCCTCACCTTCTTCCAGTGTTTTTTTTTTTGTCATCAAACCCATGGGTAATGCTCTCAGCCTTGGTCATGATAAGCTTCTATTTTCCATAGGTGTCAGATAATAGAAAGAGTCCTAGGCTTCTTTTCATTTGTTGAGTGTATCTGCATCTGATTCTACCAGCTGCTTTTTGGGCCTCTCAGAGAGAAGCAATGCTCAACTTCTGTCTATAAGCACACCATAGCATCAGTAATAGTGTCAGACCTTGGAGCCTCCTCTTGAATTGGATCCCAATTTGGGTCTGTCACTGGACCTTCTTTCCCTCAGTCTCTTCTCCATTTTTGTCCGTGCAGATATTTAAGACAGGAACAATCAGAGTTTTGACTGTGGTATGGTAACATTATCTCTCCACTTGATACCCCATCTTTCTACTGGAGGTGGCTCTACAAGTTCCCTCTCCCCACCATACAACACTGCATCTAAGGTCTCTTTCTTTGTGTCCTGAGTGTCTCTCACCTCCTATATCTCTGTTACAACCTAGAGGATCTCCCTACTTTCTATTTTCTGAGGATGCCTGTTTCTATTATTTCTACTGACCCTATAGGCTTCAGGCCAGCTCCCAATACCTGATTATATTCCCCCTTTTTCCTTCCAATACCCTGTCTCCACCCAGGCCCTTCCCTCCTCTGCCCAGAGATTCCAATCTTCTTGCTCCCAAGTGTGATTGAGGCATCCTCAGTTGGGCCCTTAAGTTTGTTAACCTTCTTGAGTTCTGTGTTTTGTATCCTTAGAATTCTGTATATTTTTTGGATAACATCCATTTATTTGTGAGCTCATGCCATGCATATTTGTTTGGGTCTTGGTTACCTCACTTGGGATGATATTTTCTAGTTCCATCTATTTGCCAACAAAACTCATGATATCTTCATTCTTAATAGTTGAGTAGTATTCTATTGTTTAAGTGAAACACATTTTCTGTATCAATTCTTCTATTCTGGGACATCTGAGTTGTTTCCAACTTCTGGTTATCACAAACATGGCTGCTATACACATAGTGAAACATGAACCCCTTTGGCATGGTGGGGAATCTTTTGGGTATATGCCCAAGGGTGGTATATATCTGGGTATTCAGGTAGATCTATTTCCAGATTTCTGAAGAAACTCTAGATTGATTTCCAGTGAGGTTGTACTAGTTTGCAATCTCACCAGAAATGGAGGAGTGTTCCTCTTTCTCTACATCTTTGCCAGCATATGAGTTTTTGATCTTGGCCATTCAGACTAGTGTAAGGTGGAATCTCAGGGTTGTTTTGATTTGCATTTCCTTGTTGCCTAATGAGTTTGAACATTTCTTTAAGTCCTACTCAGCCTTTTGAGATTCCTCTCTTGTGATTTCTCTGTTTAGTTCTATACCCCAGTTTTTGATTGGGTTGTTTGCTTTTTTAGAGCTTAATTTCTTGAGTTCTTTATATATTTTGGATATTAGCCCTCTATCAGATGTGGTGTTAGTGAAGATACTTTTTCCAATCCGTAGGTTTTTGATTTGTCTTATTCACAGTGTTCTTTGCCTTACAGAAACTTTTCAGTTTCATGAGGTGCCATTTATCAATTCTTGATCTTAGATCTTGAGCCATTGGGTTCTCTTTAGGAAAATTTACCCCATGCCAATGACTGGGCTCTTTCCTACTTTCTCTTCCATTTCGTTTAGGGTATCTGGTTTTATGTTGAGATCCTTGATCCACTTGAACTTGATCTTTGTGCAAAGTGAGAAATACGTATCTATTTTCATTTTTATACATACAAACTGCCAATTAGACCAGCACCATCTATTGAAGATGCTTTTCCCCCCATTGTATATTTTTGGCTACTTTGTCAAAGAACAAGTGTCTGTAAGTGTGTGGTTATATATATATATATATATATATATATATATATATATATATATATATATATATATATATATATATCATGAGACTTTGGCTGGCTTTAAGATCTCATGGCTGGGATGGAAGTCATCTAGGGGAATGCTTACCATGAGCAACCTTTTCATTCACACTGCCTGCTTCTCTTGTCTCATGTGCAGTCAATCTCTGTGTTGGATTTGGCTAAACCTCTGTATTGGATTTGGCAAGTTATGATGGATTTTTGAGTTTAATGTTTTTTTGATTTCTCTTCAGCTGCACTCCATTTCATAAACATTCTTTGTATTTGGTATAAAAGGTAAAATTAACCAATGAAAGCTTTGGAGATAGATATAAAAACACTTGAACCTCAAGGCTAAAATTCTGAGTTTGATTCCTGAAACCAATAAACAGGGAAAAGGTGAAAGAAGAGAACTTATTCCACAATCATCATTTGACCTCCTGTTCTATGTCTCTGTCTCTGTCTCTCTGTGTCTCTGTGTCTCTCTCTGTGTCTGTCTGTTTTTCTGCCCCTCTCTATCTCTTTCTCTCCTTTTTCTTTTTTCCTTTCTGTCCTTTCTCAACACTAGTGAAAGAGTTGGTTTTGGTTTGCTTTTGTTTTTAAAGAATAATGCCAATTATTTTTTAAAAAGACTAATGCTAGCATAAAGATTTTTACACTCTATTTTTCCTGTTGTTGTATGCATTACATTGCAATTAATAGGATGCAAATCTGCTCCTAACACCATGGATTCTCCAACACTGTGAACTGTAATCCCTTTCTTCATTACAGTGTTCCGGTGAGGTTATTTTAACTCAACAACAAGAGAAAAGTAGCTACCACACAAAGGAACTGATACAGTAGTCAGCCCTGCACTTTGTCAGGATCTCCAAGATTGTAGATATTGTCCAATAAAGGGCGCTCATGTGAGAAACAGGAGCATTATAAGTTTTTCCACCACTGAAATTTTACCATGCCTTTCCACACTTCCTTATATTAGGCATGCTCTGGGGGTTGAGATGTCAGTTATTGTTCTGATAGACTCTCCCTCCAAGCAGGACTCCCCTCCTCTACATGGAGCAGTGGGTCCCACAGAAAATGCTCAGCTGACTTTGAAATCCACTCTTAGGCTTCAGCTGCTGTGATTTCAGTCTCACACAGACAGTCTCTATTTGGTCTCCAGATTGGAAGGAGTGTCCCCCCAAATTCACAGGCCCCTCCGGATGATCACTCTTCTCCCATTCCTCCCACTGACGCTCTGGGGAAATCTGAAGGGCACACGTGCTTTTGGACTCTCCTTGATTATGCTGTGTCGCTCCTGCATATGCTGAACGCTGGCAGATGTGCTGGTTCTGCTCCCTGCTTATTTTTCTTCAAGTGGGCTGAGCAGCAGATGTTCCAGTAAGTGCTTTCTCCTTCATCCCTTTACAACTCTGCTACAAAATAGGAGCTGTGCACCTGCTAGCACCCTTCAGCTTTTCAACGAGAACATTATTCACGAATCCCTTTCTACCTCAGTGGAAATGGCTCCCCCCTTCAAGCATAGATTTAATTTTTTTTAGAACTGTTTATCCTTTTATATTGTTTACATTGACTTTTTCCAGGCTCCCAAGTGCCTTTCTCTGAAACCTCATTACAGTTCTCCAGATTCTGACTTCTCTGCTTCTCCTAACCAAGCAGTAAAGTTAACAGATGGGTTTTCTTATACTCATCCTTTGTATCAAAATGCCTGGGTGAAAGTTTGTCACCCAACACTTTAGGATTCTATTGGAAGGTCCAATCAATTAGGAAAGAAACACTGGTTTTAAGTGAATGTCTCCAAAATTGCTATTAAGGAAATAGTGTTAATTGTATTTGGAATTATCACACACACACACACACACACACACACACACACACACACATACACACACACACACACACACACACACACACACCCCTAGTACGAGGCTAATACATTATTTTAATCATTTCAAAGTCATTAAATATCACTGTTGGAGTGGACAAAGTTGTTAAAACAACTGTTAATTCATGAACAGTAAATATATACCAATTTTGAACAGAACATAAACCAGCAAGCCTTGTTCATCTTTTATTGACAGCCTGACATACTGCCTGCATCTATTAATTTTAATAGAAGGTCTTTAGCTTACCAAAGTAGTGCTAATTGCAATTATTTAGTACTTTCACTCATAGTCAACATGTTATGGCAGTATGCTGAGCAGTTTTAACTCTAAACTTGACACAACCTGTCAACTAGACACAAACTAGAATCAGTTTTTACAAAATTTTAGTGAAAAATAAATATATTGATCTAGTTTCCTCTTGGGCATATCTGAAGTGATTTTCTTAAATTTCAATTGATAATCAAATACTCATCCCACCATGGGAGACAAGATTCCCTGATTTGGTGCCTCAATTATGTACTAGTAGAGAAAACTAAGTGTTTATTATCTCTCTTATCTTGATTGTGATTTAATGATTTAAGTTGCCACCTTGAGTTCCACACAATAATTAAGTGTAAACTGGAATTGTAAGCCAAAAAAAAAATCTGTTTTTCATTAAGTTGATTTTCCCAGCATATTATATTGTAGAAACAGAAATGCAATTGCTGGAGATAGTAACATTAAAACTTCCAGATTTAGAAGAGCAAACCA
The DNA here is from genome assembly GCF_963924665.1 of Micromys minutus. Classification (NCBI taxonomy): domain Eukaryota; kingdom Metazoa; phylum Chordata; class Mammalia; order Rodentia; family Muridae; genus Micromys; species Micromys minutus. The sequence goes on from NC_137953.1 coordinate 6,310,134, forward strand.
GAGGTCACATCCAGGTTCTGACACCAGATAGATGAAGGTTCACAGGAGATGTTACATAGCATTTCTCAGCCTTGGTTTTCTCACTGGCTAAGATGTATCTATCATCTTTTTCTGGAAATGCATGCCATAGAGAACTTGTGGCATCTGCTTTGACTACATGGCAGGTGGGAGGTAAAGAGTTAGAGAGCCAGTAGAGGATGACTGCTCCAGCACAAACAAGAAATAATTACAGAAGTTTACCAAATAGTATAAAAAGTTAGGATTAGGCGCTTCATAGATTTACAAAACAACTCTTTCATTTAATATTTAAGTAACTGCTTTGAAGAACCAAAGAGATCAAGTCATAATGTTTATGCTGGAACATTTCAATTTAAACTTAAGCAGAGACAATGAGAGAAAAATCAACCAACCAACCAACCAACCAACAGCCAACCAACAACCAACTAACAATCAACCAACAACCAACAACCAACCAACCAACCAACCAACCAACCAACCAACCAACAAGCTGAGTGATGAAATAACCATCAACAAACCCATCTTTTTTCATGCCTGTCCTCCCTCAATGCAGGACAACCTATCTGTTGCTTGGATGATATAGAGGAACCATTAGAACTATGCCTGGATTGTTGTGGGTGAGGCTTGGCGACATTGGAGACTGGGTTCTCACTTATTAAAATTAAACTCTCATTTTAAAACATACCAAACAGAGAAAAGTTAGTGTGTTATTTTGTCCTAAGGGTAGTCTATTTCATCCTGTAGACACACTGGAACCTCTTACCCAAATGTGCCCATCCTCCCAGCTAAGCAGTGAAGTAGCTGAAAACTTGTCAGAAGCATCACACTGATGATAACTCCACAGTTACTCACTTCTGTAGGTTTAGTTTTACTTTATGCACGTGAACGTTTTGCCTTGTATGTATGTCTGAATATCATGTTTATTCATGTTTGGTTTGTTGCCTACAGAAATGAGAAGAGAATATTAAAATGCCTAGAAGAATTAGAGATGATTATGAGCTGCTGTGTGGGTTCTGGGAACCAAACACAGTCCACTGCTGCAGTAACCAGTGCTCTTAACTACTTTGTCATCTCTACTGACTCTACCTGTCTGCTGTTTTTTATTTTTCTCAAAATTAAAATTTAATTGTGCATTTTTGGTGCTTTATTTTGTTTTAGTTCTTATTTCATAGTTTAGATGAGAAATTTCTATTTATGCTGTTTGCCAAATGTTCATAAACTTCAAGTAATATCCAATAGGAAAGAAAGAAAGATATGAATCACATCCCTATCAAAGCTATTATCATGTATATTTGGAGCTGCTGCATTACTAACTTCAAACAATGAACAGTAAGATATGCTGTAAAATTATATTCACTGTCTGCTCCTTTTTTAAACGGTTATGTTAATTATCTTATCAATGGATACAAAAAAGATAATATATTGTAAAATGTTATAATGAATAAGGTAAGAGACACCACAAAATGCTTTTATTTTAGAAATCACAAGGGTAATGTAGCTTCAACACACTTGTTTTTCTGCTCAGTTCTAACATTGAGACTCCACACTGCGTCATGTTTATTCTGTATCCAGTAGAACCTTTATTATCAACAGGTTGTCCTAATGCCAAGTGGTCACTTCTCTCTTCCATTTTTGGAACTATAACCATGCAATACTTTCATTTAATCTCTTTTATAATAATTATTTTGGGAAACTAGACCACTACCTGGTTGCTTTGCATAATGCTTTTTCTTACATCCTTAGTTGGTGTTAGCTCATCCATGTACTTTAGACAGTCTTTTCAGTGTGGATTTTGACTGGATACAGTCATGTAAATTTAGTTTTGTGATATAATTATGGTGCCCAGAGGAGGAATGACCTTTAGAGTATTTTAAAATTTGCAATCTGATTGAAATTTCAACCAATGTGTACGTACATGTATTTTATAAATATATTCAATAAAATTTTGGCACTCCTTCCCAGATTCAATCAGATGTGAGAGTAAATATGTGAATATTAGAGTTGTCACATATGAGATAGTGCATGCAACTGTCACTGTTAATTCTATTCTTATCAGACCCTTTCTATACAGCCTAACAAGGCAGCATAAGTGGCCATGCTGTGTATAAACATATTGGCATATTTTTTTTTAATGATCACATGTAAGAGATCATGAGCATTAATTGAAAAGGAAAAGAGTGGAAAAGGAATGTCATTCTAACTTTAATAAGGAGCAGGTTTATGGGTTTTAATTATGAGTATGCAGGTTAGTGTGGATGTCACTATAGGTGCCCTTAGAAGAAAGATTAGGAAGTAGGGTGCCTTGGTGCTGGAATCAGACATGGTTTTGAGCTATCCAGTGTGGGTGTGGGAACCAAACACAGAAACCCTAGAAAAGTAGAATGCACTATTAAACAATTGCTTACTGAATTGCTGTGGTCACGGAGTCACTTCACAGCAAGAGAAACCCTAAGTAAGGCACCACCTGTCTACATCAGTATCTTCACATACATTTGAGTGGGTGTGCTTAGTGGGTGACTGGTGTATACATAAGTGTAGATGCCCAAAGAAACAGAGGCATCAAATCCTCTTGGGACTGGGATTACAGGGTGTTATGAGCTGCTGAAATGGGTAAATAAACCAAGGTTCCTTACAAAGCAATATGTGCTATTAACTACTGAGCCATATCTCCATTCCCCAACTAAATTAGAGCATTGTAACTTCAGAGTATTTAGTAGAGTTATTTGTTATAATGTGACCTATTTGATGCTTATTTTATGCTTAATTTTGACTCTATTTGACCTGTTTGTCTAATCTTTCAGTATATGATTTATTAGAGAATCAGATGAGTTGAGTTTTTCAGATGAGTATTAGCACAGAGGAGGGATATGAAAAGCGAAAGTAAAAATGTGATTTTTCTTCCAACTTAGGAACATTTATTTAAATAATCATTCAAACTCAAATAAACTAAAGAGATAACTTAAAAGCTGTCAGTCATCTGTTGTCATGGTATAACCTACAACTATATGTTATTTTCATTGATTTGGACTTTCAGAATGAACCTGGTAAATAGTGATGTATCACATGGTCCTTCAGGAACAAATGTATCATAAATGTTTTATACTAATGGAGAGGTACATGTTAATATTATGGTGCAATTCTTGATACTAATGGGGTTATGTTCAGGACTAAACTTACAAATATCCCCATCACCTCTCTTTTTTTGTTTTTGCTCTGGGGTCTACAGGGAATTAAAAAAAAAGTGCAGATAGCATACCCAGACGCATTACACAGGGGTGTCCATTAATGCTTAGAAAGAATACAGACACCATCACTTAGTGATAGCAATTTCCAGTCAATCTAGCCAAAGACATGATCTGTTCCGGGTGTCCTGGAGGTTAGAATAACATTGACAAATTTCCTGAGCCACCATAACAAGATAACCAGACTGAGAAGCTCATGGGCTGAGGCAATGACAGTTAAACATGACTTGGTAATATCTGTGATGTGCACAGTGGAGTAGATTATTATATGATACTTACCTTTTAATTAAAATAATGCTGTTTTCAGCATTCTTAAAATATAGTAGTTTGGCAGAATAGATTCAGTTTAATAGGCTGACATTTTTTTCATTGTTTAGATAAGAAACTTTGGAAATTCAGACTATATGAATATTTGAATATTTTGAGACAGCTGATGAAAAATCCTTTGAAGTGCTTTGTACATTGAAATTGGAACTTTAGAGTTAAAAATAATATTAGAAATTATGTTTACTTGTTTTAAAATAATTTCTAATAGTTATTTCTTATATCATGAAAATTTGGAATATTCTCTCGAAAGTTTAAAGTATCTTTAAGATGTGTATTATAGCCACACTGACATAAACAAATACATTTCTATGACTTGACATTCTTCTCTATATAACCATATTCTAATATGATAGATACCCCTGAAATTTGTTCTCATCACCATATACCATGGACCAGTCAAATACTATTGGCCAGGAAGGTTTATAAGATTTTCTTACTCACAAAGCTTTATCTTTTTAACTTTCCCTGTTTAGAGATCATCTCTTCACTCTTTATATATGACATTTCTAGGAAGTTTCCATTTGAAAATAAAAATCACTTGTTTTCTAGTGCATTTTTCTTGTTGTTGAATGATTCCAACATATATTACATGCACAGTATACCTGTGAGACTGAACTATAATTCCCATTTTACAGTAACCATGTATCATCTGGGAGGAGACACCAAATGGAGACTTGATTATATTGGACTGACTTATAGGCATGACTGTGGGTGACTATCTTAATTAATTAACCTATGTATGAAGATCCACGTCACTGTGGATAGTACCATTCCCTAGGCAGAGGCTCCTGAACAATGTAAGCAAGACTAGGTCAAGCTGAGCTCAAGCAACAAGCATTTATTTCAAGACATCCATGTCTCTCTACTCTTTACTGTGAATGCGTTGTGATTAGTTTATGCTGACTCTCCCAGAGATATGAAGTATGTGACAGAATTACAAACATAAATAAACCCTTTTATCTCCTAAGTAGCTTTTGTCAGAGTATTTTTCATAAATTAAAAATGAGACTAGAAAATCCAGTAATTCTTCAGTATGGCACTGCACCTATGTTTTACATCTTAACTTTATGTATCCACATTATACTGATATTATATGGCCTTGTCTCACTTCTCTTTCATGTATCTTTGTGTAATGAACTTGTCAAATTATAGCTCTTATCCTAGAATGTCTTCATAAATTGGCACATCTTGCTTTAACTTCATTTTTTTTTTTTTTTGGTTAACCCATTGAAAACAAATCTTACAAACACTATCAAGCACACACACACACACACACACACACACACACACACACACAATGTTGTAGAAATTTTTATACAATATATTTTCCATTTCTACTTCCTCCTTCCCAGTGTCCCAGTCAGCCTTGCAGAAACAGCAAACTCTAGGTTCAGTGAGAGTCCCTGTGTCATATGTAAATTGGGATGAGAAAATAGCTCAACTTCTCTTGTTTGCAAGAGCAAGCATACTACATATACATGTGCACACAAATATGCACATAAAAGTAAAAAAGAAATATTACAATACTCTGCTTCTGTGTTTCTAAGTTGTATATATTTTATTAGTTAGTTAATTAGACTTTGACTGATAACATTTGCTATTGTTCAATTTGGGTTAGTTTGTATTAATTGGGTTGACATTGACTCTTTTCAATGTGAAAGAGCTGGACTTGGGATAAGGCTCCCTATGAGAAATAGGATGTCCTGATCTCACCCTGTCTCTCCTCTCAATTCTCATTAAAGTGCCAATGGGATTGGGAGAAAGGGACCATCAAGTCTCCAAGTCTGTTTCTGTCAGTGACATTGAACAGATGGATGTGTAGAGAAGGTACTTACTGGCGTGACATCCACTGAATCTTTTCAGCAACAATGTAGAAAACATTTGCTCTGATTTCTATGTTACAATGTCAGCTTCCGAGACTCAATATCTGTCATATAGACACAATAAGAACAAAACTTGTTGCTTGTAATTTATTATATTCTCACACCTTTGCTCAAGTGTTTTGTTAAAATAAAATGAAATACGTCCAGAATATACCAGAATTACCCAATTGTAATCCTGCTTTGATTTACTCTATCTGTCTAGAAATCAAGAGGGCCAGCAAATTGCAGCCACCAAACCAAGTCACTATTGCTGATGTCAAGAAGTTCTTGCTGAGAGGTGCCCAATATAGATGTTTCCTGAGAGATTCTGCCAGAGTCTAACTGATACAGATACAGATGCTTGTATTCAACCATTAAACTGAGCACAGAGACCACAATGGAGGAGTCACAGGAAGAACTGAAGAGTTGAAGGGGCTTGCAATCTTATAGGAAGAAAAATATCAACCCAGAGCTCCCAGGGACTAAATCACCAACCAAAGAGTACACTTGAGGGACCCATGACTCCAGATGCATATGTAGCAGAGGATGGCCTTGTCTGGCATCAGTGGAAGGGCAGACCTTTTGTCCTGCAAAGACTCATTCCTCCAGCATGGAGGAATACTGAAGTGGTTGAGAGGACTTGGTGATTATAATATGCTCTCCAAATATATGCTATGACCCTGGATAATTCTCAATCTTCTTTCCATACTCCTGTTTCTTCTTCTCTTCTCTCTCCTCTATTTCAGGTTAACACAAGGTGAGATATTTACCTCACAGTGCCTATAAATCACAGTATCTCATGGCAACCTAGAAACAATGCATTCAAGTCAACTATAAGCTAAAACTTACAAAAATCTAAACCAAAATATAAAAAATAGACAACAAACAAAAGGAAAGATCACTTTTCAACATTTGACTTGTTTCTCAGGTATTTAAAAATATTGACAAAAAGTCTGAGGCTCATCTCATATTCACAGATGCAGGTGAATGTGCTTGCAGTCAACTGGACTCATTGAAACAACATAAAAATTACACTGAAATTAAAAGATCTTCCTAGAACATGAGAACGCATCTCTAAAATATACAAAAAACAGAAAACAAAACAAAACAAAAACAAAAACAAAATCCAACCAACCAACCAAACACAAACATTAAAAAAGGACCCAAAGAAGTGTAACTTTTTCTAACATGTGAAGGTTAAGTCCAAAAGGACAGAAATTCAAGTATAAGATATGAATCTCTTAGAAGAAAATAGGTAAACAGTTCATGACACTGGTGCCGACAAGCGATTTCTTGGTTTAAAACACATAGGCCCAGAAACAACACAAATATCAGATATATTGGAGCGTACTATTATAAATGTTTATGAACTGTAGGGAACTAAGAAAGTGAACATGTGATCTTAAGAGAAAGGGCTTATATGTCATACATCTGTTAAGGGATTCTGATATAGAATTTATAAATAGTTCCCATAACAACAACAAAAATCAGGAAATGGTTTGCAAGCACAGAATTGATCTCACAGCTGATGTCAAATACAGAAATTTGATGGTAGTAATTACCTAGATAATGGGAGTTAGAATTCCTAAATAGTAACTCTCCTTGATTATGATGATAAAATACTTGAACCATAGTGACTTCTCATAAAATATGGAAGTTTATTTACATTGACTTCGGGAGTGTGGAGATGATAGTTCAAGATGACAGCAGGTTACACTCCTGAGGGCTACACCCGCAAAAGAGGACAGTGTGCTTCATATTTTTCAACACACAAGTCGGGAAGGAAAGGAATGAATTCATGAAACTTGTGTGAAGGCACAAGAAGGCACTGTCACAATCTGATTCCATACCCAAAGTCCCATTTCTTATGCTTAATCTTTCAATACCTAAATAGAGAGGAATATGTTTAAACCATAGCTGCTGTTATAGGGGAAACCATTTTTATCAATGTTTTCTCTTTAATAAAAGATGGAGAGAAATATCGAGAATAGTTCTTACAACTAGAAGGAAGTAGTAATTTTCACTGGTCTAGTTGGCGATACAACACAACTACTGGTTCAAAATTTCAACTGTATAAAATTCAGAAACAAGTTAAGGTAAAGAGAAAGTTACACCCATCTATTTTTATGCTCAAAGCTTGATTTATTTAAGAACATAGAGCCTGCTGCAAATGAATACACTTGCTTTCTCTCTAGCATATGATTTGACCCAAAGTCTGGTTTCTCTCACTATTTTCTGGGTAACTTGATTTGTAGGTACCTCATTTGAGTAACAAGGATCATTTTTTCACGTTAACTGTTATTAAAAACAATCAACTTTAAGATGCTTTAGCTACTTTGGACAAGTTTAAGGTGCACCATCACACTTGAAATTCTTTTTGTCAATGAATCATGATATACATGTTTTCAATATATAGTTATAAACTAAATTATGCATCACAAAAGAGAATAATTGTGTCTTTTTATTTCCCTAGAAAATTTTAATCATTTTTTACATGTAATTAAAAATATATTAATTTTCTACACCGGTTCTGCCCATTAATTGGCCATAACAACTAAATCTAGGACATGTCAAGGTTAAGTCTGCCAGAGAGATATAGAAATGGAATAACAAATGTGACAGCAGGAATTGTACATGACATGCCCTTTCTACTCAATCATGTGTAGCATGTCACTTCCTGTCCAACTTATCATGAGGGCCATTGAATGTGCTTGACAGGACATATATTTGACTGTTAGAATGATGGACGTCTCTCAGTGTGTAGACCTGGCTTGATGGGAGAGGATTATGAATGTGTGGCACTGAGGGCAGGTCCCCACCAGTGAAAAGTGTATTTTTCCCTGACTCGGCATTGTGGTTCTGTGATATTTGCCCTGTTATGATGGCTGACAGTTTACATGCGTTTTAGCTCCGGCAATCAGTCAATCTGCTCTGATAGGTAATTGCCAGCAGGGACCTAATTTTTCTACCTCAGTTGTCACATGTGTCTCTAATATTCTTATTCACCGTTAACAAGATTGACAGTGTTGTTTCAGTCAAGGATGGGAGAAGTGAAGGCTCTCTCTTCCTGGAAAGACACAACCATACGGCTGCTTATTTAAATAGCCTGCAAGGCTTCACAACAGATTCTGAAAGTTAAAACAAATGACAATGTCCAATGTCACATTTGTGCCTTACTCAATGGGATATCATTGACAGCATATTATATTGATGTATAAGAAGCCACTAAGATTTGGGAAGCAGAGAAACTTGGAGCCCCATTAAGCACAGCTCTTTAATGAAAACTTTCTGTAAGTTATAATCTTAAAATATGCCAACCTGTGTTAAGGGAAAGAATTGTAGTTCTTTATAATAAAATATAACCCTGATGTCAATTAAGTCTGGGAACATATGAGAAGTAGTATAAATTTTAAAAATCTAAGTTACTAAGTAATTCCATCTCTCTCTCTCTCTCTCTCTCTCTCTCTCTCTCTCTCTCTCTCTCTCTCTCTCTCTCTCTCTCTCTCTCTCTCTCTCTTTCTCTCTCTCTCTCTCTCTCTCTCTCTCTCTATGTGTGTGTGTGTGTGTGTGTGTGTCTGTGTGTGTGTGCATGTATAGTTGAAATCAGAACCCAGAGGAGTTGGAGCTGAATTTAAGGCAGCTGTGGGCCTCAACATGAATGCTGAGAACCAAACTTATGTCCTCTGCAAGAGCCTCAAATCATCTTCACTCCTGAGCCATCCTTCCATCTGCTTTCCAAGACTCTTTACTGATAATATCTATGAATTCAGATCTTGTTCTTTGTGTTACTTATTTAATTAAATGCCTGCTTCATTTAGAATTTTTCTTTCATAGTGAAAATATTCACTTCGGCTATACTTTGTCTGATTTTATCATTAGCTACATCTCACAGGCTTTGATATATAATCTTGTCATTTTTTTCCCTGTAAAGCCCATAATTGCAGTTTTGATTTCTATTTGAACCAAAAGTCTGTAAAGATAATGTTTATGCTTCCAAATGCTTTGATTATTTTTATTATTTATGATTCATCTCAGGAATTATTTTATAAAAGCCGTATACTGTGATATTTATGAAGCAGCCTTTTTTAAACTAAAAATCCAGGCACAGATATTTAAAAACTAGTTATATACTCTTTTGATTTTAAAAAATGGTTCTTATATCTAAATATTAATGCTAAAATATTTTAATTGATGTTTATTTCATATGTATATGTATAGTTATATGAAGATAAGTGCATATGTGCCTACACACACAAGAGGGAATCTAAAGCAGTGTGAGTCTCTATACATCCTGTGTGCTAGGGAGAGAACTCAAGTATCCTGAAGGAACTGTAAGTATATGCTATACTTGTAACTGTTGACTCAAATCTCCAAAGCCCATAGTTTATGTTTGTGTTTGCTTGCACGTGGTATGTGTGTATGTGTGTGCGGGCATGTGTGTGTGTGTGTGTGTGTGTGTGTGTGTGTGTGTGTATGCATGTGTTTTATATGCTAAGTGATATAAAATGCATTGCTTAATGATTCCTCTAGTGGACTGACATGTTAAGCTGCAAGCAAGTTAGTAGAAAGAGAGTGAGATTAGTCATGGAAGCCTTTCCAGCTTGGGGCAAGGTGTTATCATTTATGGATACACATCAGTGACTGGGAAACACATAAATAAATCTGTCTCAATTCAAATTATGTCATTTTTTTTACACAATTCCCACTTTATCTAATTTTCTTTTCTAGAAGAATGCCAAAATACTTTCATTTTATAGAAATAAAATGAAAAATGTTCTTTGGAAATATAAGCATAATATTTGGAAAATGACACCAACACTAAATTTATACATATATTCTATTATAAGTTATAGAAAGTGTTGTTATAGTTAAAATTTGGAATCTCATGAAGAAACATAGGAAGCAAAAAATGCAAAATAAACATGAATGAATTCATACAAAAGCATCAAAACTTCCAAATAATTAAAATGGCATTACATGTATTTATTTTTATTATTTTATAGTTTCTGGTCAAATATAAATAATAAATATTTATTTTTAGGTATTTGTGTGATCTCTGCTTAAGAGTACATGCATGATCTTGGCAAAATCACATTTTTTATAATCAATACTTTAAAATTTACCTTCCATTTTTAAAAAATTCATACAAATATAAAATGTATGTTGATGATTTTTATCTTTATTCTCCTCATCCTGCTCCTACAACTTATCTGTCTTAAACTTTGTGTCTTCTCTGTAGACTTTAATTCTCTTGGTTCCACTGACCTCTTTGGCAGTTTGAAGCCTGTGTTTTTATTAGAATAATAAATGCATACAACACTATAAAATAATTATATGGAAGTACAGATTTATGTAAAGTTATACCAACATACAGACTTTTATTATTTTATTTAGTTACAAAATATAATTTCTAATGAAATATATAGAGAAAAATATTATAACTTTTTAATAATATATGTTATATCTCTTATCAAAACTCAAAACAAAGACAAAATATTTCAGACTTTATTGAGAATTTCCTGTGGTTTTATTGTGACTATTCCTATATACATATGAACATGTAAATTAATATATCAATATATTCATGTAGATATGTGTAATCACAATGAATATATATGCATATGAATATATTTGCTGACATATATAATATATATGTATACAGATATGATATATAGACATACACACATATACATATATATGTGTATATATATATGTACACATACACACATATATGTGTGTGAATAAAAATGAAGAGCTATAAGTTTGGGCGCATTGCTCATTGGTAATTTTGTTTATAAAATGCAGCTGAAGTGGTTGAATTTCTCCACCATGAAGTCAGTATTTCATTGCTTAGCTAACAAAAAATTACTCATTTTGAAACATAGTAATGAGTTATTTCACCAATAACAGTTTCTTTGTTTTATTTTATTATTCATATTTTAAGGTAGTATAGTATGTCATGAATTCTGGTGTGATATTTTTATACAAACATTTTCGCATATGCTTTGCTAATCTGCCCTCCCACTACTGTCTGCTCCTGTGCCCTTTGTTCTCTTTCTCTCCACCCCCCAAACTGTCTCTTCTCTTCTCCTAAAATATATATGCAATTCTCCATCCTTCCTTCCTTAAGGCCCTTTTTGCTATTCTCATGATACTTGTTCTAGTTTTGGCACATACTCACATGCAAAATACACACACACATAAATGCACTTGCCACTCAAATGCACATGCATGCACACACACACACAAACACACATACACACAGTATTTTAAATCTAAATTCTACACACAAAAGGAAATTATCCTTTGCTTTTCTTACTCTGGCTTCTTTATATTTTTGTAAATATCATGATACCCAGTTCCATTCATGTTTTTACAAATGTTCTCAATTCACTTTTCTTTAGAGTCCTGTAAATAAAATTCCACTGTGTACAACATCATATTTTATTCTACAGTGTAGATCAGGGCCAATGATTGAAAAATTCTAGAACTCTAGCCTTATGTGGCCACACTATTAGGGTTCTGCCTAGATAACTCCATGAAAATGAAGGACCCCAAACTTTTCATTCTATTTATTTTCTTAGTAGTCACTCTGCTTTCATTTACAGAAAATCAACCTATTGTTATATGTGTATTTTATTTCCAAGAACTATTCTCTTCCAAGCTTTACCTTCGTAATTTCTTCTTTTATAGTGATAGTGGACCCAGTTATTAGACTTGTTTCTTTTAGTTGCAACTTCTTAGTTTTTAGCTTGATTTTAGTCAATGTGGGCTGTTTTCACCTATCTTACACTAAAAAGCCAAGGTCAATCAATAGGGATGGAGATAAATGTTACACTTTAAAATCTTCATAAGAAGGAAAGAACAGAGTGTGGAATCTTTGCAGCTTCCATTTACCTAATGAAGCAGATGTTCTCCCAGTGCCTGAGAGGGAAGGGGAAAACTGTAGCGGCAAGGGCAAGATGCTTTTCATGAAAAAACTACTCTTGCATATTTGCTGAGTTAGCCAGAATACCTCAAGACCAAATATCTTCCACCCGCACACAACTGACGGTATAAGTGAGCCCTTAGCCCTGCTAATTGAAACTTGTGCACATCCTCAAGCACTGCTTCCTCACACAAAGCTCTTCCCAAGGGAGCAGTTATCTCTGGCTGCAGAGTAGAAATAGATTCAAGTCAGGAGACTTACTTTGGTTGAATGTCCACTGGTTCTCTACTGTGAACAGTTTTGCCACAAAATAAATATTTGTGGGTTACAAATTGATCTCAGTGGTAGAAGTCAATAATGTTGCTCCAACCTTTTACCAGGTGGGAAATAATACCCTGTAACAACAACAACAATTATATAGCTCACAAAGTCATTGCTATCAATACTGCTTTTTGTTTGTTTGGTTTTTTTTTGTTTGTTTGTTTTTTAATTCCACTTTAACTGATAAACAAAGATGGAGAGAGCTCTTCAAGGTAGTCAACTTTGAACGTGCTCTTCCATCATTAAGTTCTGTGTTTATGGTGCAGAGAAATCCACACCACCAAATTAGTTACTCGAAGAAAACAAGAAAATGAGGACCATGAAGAGGCTGCTATTACCTTACCCGCAAATACATGATTGAGGTTCACTTTCATCTGTGTGGGAGCTGTGGTGGTGAAGAAGTACCCTGATTGTAAGTCAAGATAAGCAGAAGCCACAGGGACCCTAAGGAGTCTCTGGAGAGATCAGGTCCCTATCTTGCAGCTGTACCCCACGAGCCATCTGGCTTGAGTTGCATAGCTAGCTCGTTCACTAAGTCCCTCCTCTACAGGTGAGGACATGGCCACATGTCACATAGGCTCAAGACAGAAGAAGAACTACACCCACAAATATGTAGAGGAGGTTTTTACAAGCTCTCAGGCCAAGACAACAGGAAGTACTGGCGGTAAGACTCTGAACCATCCCAAAACTGTATGTGCGAGGCCTGTCCTGAATTAAAGGTGTGCAGGAATTACTCCACCATCTGAGAGCTTCTGCCATAAGGGCTGTAACAGGACCACTTGGGAAGAGATCTGCTCTTCCAAAATTGTGCCCCAGAACCTCCGCTGCACCCCCTGTCAGAGTCTCCTGCTGGCTCAGCCTGCCTGGAGTCCTCCAGCACAGAAGTGAAGCAACAGCAGCAGCTGAGGCAGCAAAACCGGTTTCCCCTCCCTGCCCGTGCCTGAACCCGTGGATCTTTGTGTGGTGCCTCCAGAACACAGCCCCACACATCTGTAGTAGGAAGCAGGAGTTAGACCAAAAGAAATCACTCCTAGTCATTCAGACAAGCGGGTCCAGCCCTCTTCAAAGTAGATCACTTACCCTCTAGTGGCTTCACACCAACATGGAAGAGCTCAGATGGAGGAACTTAGAGCCATTCATTCTGGATTTAATCACCCACAAACCTTTCTTCTCCAGGAGATATTATTGTTGCTTAGCTGACATGAGTAATCCTGCCCTTAGTATATGGATAGACATGATTTCTTTTTTTAGAGGCTATTTCCTGTACAATGGTCATTGGGGACCATTCACTGTAAGCCCATCAGCAATGCTGGCATGCTTTTTGCATAATTTATTAATCTTATTCACATTACATCCTAAGTACAGCCCTCCCACATCTCCTCCCAGTCTCTCACTTAACCCCCCCACTACCCCTACCCTGTTCCTCAACCCCTCTGAATGATTTGGGTTGAAAGTTCAAGGTATGTGAGCCCCCATTGATCCATGTTAGTAGACTTTGTAGTTCTTCTTGTAGTATTCTTGAGTACTCTGGCTTGTTTAGTTTTATCCCCAACTCTTCCACAAAACTCTCTGAGCTCCACCTGATGTTTGGCTCTGGGTCTCTGTATCTGTTTCCATCAGCTGCAGGATGGAGCCTCTCAGGAGACAGTTCTGCTAGACTCCTGTCTGCAAACATAGTAGAGTATCATTAATAGTATCAATGGTTATCTCTCTCACATGGGATGATTCTCAAGTTAGAGTAGTCATTGGTTGCCCAATCTTTCTTTATCCCTTCACAGTTTGTAGACTGGGGCAATTTGGGGATGACAGTTTTGTGACTGGGTTGATGTCCCCTCCTTCCACTGAAAGTCCTGACTGGCTTCAGGAGATGACCATTTCAGTCTTTATAGCCCCTGATGGTAGGAATCTCAGTTAGGGTCACCCCCATAGACTACCATAGCATCCCCCATCCAAGTCTCCAGCTGGTCCCAGAGATTCCCAAATCATCGATTTCTATTCTCCAGTTTCCCTTACCCCAACAACTCATCCCTATCCCCATACACCCCCTTACCCCCTCTTCCACCCAGTTCCCTCACTCCATCCATTTATGAAGACCATTTTGTTTCCCTTTCTGAATGAAATTCACACATCCTCTGTTTGTGCCCTCCTTTTTATCCAGTTTCTTTGGGTCTGTGGATTGTAGCATGGATATCTTGTAGTTTATGGCTAATGTTCAATTTTAAGTGAAACCTATCATAGGTGTCTTTCTGGGTCTTTGTGTTTTATGGCTAATGTCCAATTATCAGTGAAACCTACCATCAGTGTATTTCTGAGTCTGTGTTACCTCACTTAGGATGATTTTCAAAAGCATCCTTATTGGTAAAATAAGCAAGGTCACTAACCCCCCAAAGAAGAAAAGCCTACACAACACAGCATCCTAGAAAAATAGAAACCTTAGCCATTGCTACAATTTGAGCCACATGCTAACTTTATTTTATTATTAATATTTTATTGCTTTTAAAGAAGAGATTTATTTAGACTGCTTATGTTTAAGTATATGTAAGTGCAGAGACCCTCAGCGTTCAGAGACATGTGTTGGAATCCCTGACACTGAAGTTGTGAGAGATTGTGAGCTGCTGATCTGGGTGCTAGGACAGAATCCTAGTGCTCTGGAAGAGCAGTAGGTCCTCTACTGAGCCACCTTTCCAGCCTTCGGAATAGCATATCAACAAACCTTCTTGATTTGTACAAAACTGTCACAGGATACTTGATTCTCAGTCACTTATGAACCTTCAGAAGTTCCAGTTGGTAATAATTACATTTTGCATCTTCAGTAAGGAAACTAATGGAAGAGTCTTCTCAATTGTCCTGTAAGACATAGTTGCATTTAGTCATATAGTCTCATCTAATACATCAAGGAAGAACTTTAAATCACCTACCACTTTCTTGAAGTAATGAGTATACTAATTAATATTAGTGCAACTGATACATGGTAAATATTTTATGAGAAATTAATTTGTTGCCTGTCAAAATATTATGTATTCTGTTATGGGATAAATCACTTCAAAAGGTTAGTGTGAGCTGGGAGTAGTTTATGAATATTTACAAACAATTTATCTCACATAATAGTTCATAAATAATTTGTGATTTATACATTACAACATTCTTGGGTTATTCTGTTTCCTATAAACATCTGAATTCCTGGAAATTTATTTAAAGGCTACTGTATTCTGAATTGATACATTCCTGTTTATTACAACTACGAAGAATAGGGAAGGCTCAGTAGGGTTTTTCCTTTTGTTCTCATTTGTTTTTTGTGAGTTATTTATATGGGGTGACTATTAATGCTGAGATTGCTGAATATCAATCACCATGAGTAATTTATAAAACCAAATTAAGGCTATTTCAGAATAATGAATTTGGAAATGAACATCCATGCATTTTTCAAAGGGCATGAAGTTGGGTGGAAGATTAGTTGAATCAAGTTCTAAGGAGAAGGAAGGAGAAAATTGGAATAAAGTATAGTCACATTTCATCTCAGTGTAAGAGAATTTCAAGAATGTAAAAATTATTTTAGGAAAGAAGGTATTTTCTAGGAGAAAAATCAATGCTCTGTTTTCAAAAATCACTTCAGAAAATTTTATTACAATACCACATAGAAGTTTCAAAGCAAAACAAAATTACTCCATGACTTCTCGCTTATTCACAAATAACTTGTACTACATTTGAGAGGTTTTTAATTTTACTTTAATGGCTTTATATGTGTGGTAGTCTTACCTGCACGTATGTCTGTCCACTGAGTTTAGAAGAAGGATGCCATGTGGAACTGAACCTGGGATTGAACCAGGGTCCTCTAGAAGAACATCCAGTATTATTAACCCCTCCCCAGACACATAACTTGCTTCCTCATCACATTGTCTTAAACTCATTTTGTCTAAATGTTTTTAAATAAATTCCCATCAGCAATAGCATTTTCAAATGATAACAATCTTTCTTGGGGATATCTGAGTTTACAGACACACAAACACACACATACACACACACACACACATACACACACACACACACACACACACTCACAAATAATTTTGTATATCCCATTTAAACAGGACACAAACTCCCAAACAAGCAAATGTCACCAGTGAAGATGTACATCTCTAAGATTTGGGCAGAATTGTATAGCTCCTAATTTTATTTATTTTTCCCATGGAAGAGCTGATCCTCCCCTTGGGCAAGTACTCATAGTCTGAGGTTACCTTAAAAAAAAAAAAAAGAAATGAAAAAAAAAAAAACTAACAAATTATAAAGTGCACTGTGTGAGAGAAACTTTAATTTTGACTTTTTTAAGCTGCAGTCTGTATTTAAGGATCTATTTTTATTACCATAAATTGCTTCTATATAGCTTTATTTAAAATATTTTTATTTATATTTTGAAAATATTTTCATGTGTACAATATATATTGATCATATCCTTTTTTCTCCCGCCTTCCTCCAGCTGCCCCTGGTGCCCTCAACACATCTCCAACTTGTGAGCTCTATTTAATAAATTATTATTAATAGCACTTGAATTCACGGAGTGACACTTACACAGTCTGCGGCACTGGCAACCGTCCAGGTCATCCCTCCAAAGAAGAGTGATTCTCAGTCCTCAAAAGTCATCAGCTGCCAGTAGTTCCTCTCCTAGCAGCCAACTGACAATAGGTGCTCCTCTAGTTACCAAAGTGATGACATAAACTTACTGCTTTTTCTATTTTTGTCCTTAATGTTATCTTACACTTTCCCTTTAATGTGTCATAATGCTCCACAAATTAGCATCATTAGCAGATACGAAGAATTATGCCTTCAGTTTCCATCATCCTCATCTAAGAGGATCTCAAGAACAAATGCAGCTTTTGTTCCTTGAGGTTTTTTTGTTGGTGTTTGTTTGTTTTATCTTTGACTCTCAGATCCTTTTTGGACCATTTGGGTCAATTATCATTGATCCTCCATGGGAGATCTTCCCACCTTTTGTTATACAGTTGTTGTTTCTGTTCTTATTGTTGTCATTCAGTGTATGCACTAATTTCACTAAGTGATTGGCAGCTGGTCAAGTCAAGTCATAGTGCATCATATTTTCCCAGTGGTACCACGACTGACTGTGGGTTTTCCTGGTCATTATTCACGTGGCTAGAGAATCTGTTTCTTATTAGCATGACCAAGTATATGATAGGAGAAAACACAGGAATGAAGAGTTTACTCTCTTCAGAGTTTAGGTGGCATCATCCTGCTATGTCTGTTGTGTGATAAAATAACCCAACCAAGGCAACTTACAGGACAGTGATTTGCTTTGCCTTATATGTCAAGAGTACCATCATCACAATGGGAAAGTCAAGGAAGCAGAAGCATGGAGTGGCTGGTCACAATTCACCCACAGGCAAGAATGCAGACTAGGATTTCATCTCAAGAGATGGTGCCTCCCACAGTAGATCTTTCTATTTGATCCTAATCAAATAAATGACCTCCTAATCTTACACAGATGCAAATTTCACAGATGATTCTAGAGCACATTAAACTATCAAAATTAACCATAGCAGGGATATAGACTGTCATTCAGGGAAAGGGATGGTGGCAGAAGTGTGCAGATAGGACCCTTTGATTCTCATCTTGGGAGGAAAGATGAGTTAGTTAATAACAAGTGTTGGTAGGCTATAAAATTAAGGTTTACTCTAGTGGCCTATTATCTCCAGCAAGGCTCGGTCTCCTAAAGGTTCCATAGTCTTTCCAAACAACATCAACATAGTGGACCAAGTACTCAGACACATGAGCCTATGGGGAACATTTCACATTGAAACCACTACCATGAATGTGGCCATTAAAATCTTAGATGTAACGCTCCTCCAAGGAGCAAATAATATGAGGCTGAGAACTCAGAAGCCACTGTCAGATTTAAGAAGACATGTAAATAGAAGTAGCTCATAAAAACACACAAAAGTGAAAAGTCAAAGATTTCCTCACAGCAAACCATTTTTGGCCCATCTGTTACACTTTACAGTTTCCACGTTCCTTGAAACAACACACTCCCCATGACTGCCACACATGAAGGGATGTGCCTTGTTGTGAGCCATGTGGCTGCTTCACCTGAGGGATGCTGGTTGTAATTTTGTTCCTTCTTTCTATTCATTCATGCATGTCTACATGATGTGTTTGTGCAATTTCATGTACACAGAAAGCTTCTGGAGGTCAGAGGACAACTTGGTATAAAGAGAGTTTTCTCCTTCCATATTTATGGGGATTCTAGGGCTCAAACTCAGGTCATCAGATTTGAGCAGAAAGTATTATTACCTGCCAAGCTTTCTCACTGGCCTCTGTTATGGACTTTCTTTATTCACAAATGAAGGATTTCGATCTGTTGATTCCTTTGTAAAATAGGACAGTATTACTCAAAAACAGCAGGTGGAACACAAGGAGATACTGCTCAGACATAAGAAGCCTATAACACTGGGTTTGAGAGTAAAATGGATGAAAGTGAAATTGTGTTTACTGGAATAATCCAGGAACTGAAGGACAAATACACCAGGATTCTCAATTATCTGTGGAATCTAAACAGTGAGTCTCATAGCAGGGCAACACAGGATAAGGACTGATAGACTCTGGAAAGGGGAATTAGCTGGAGGGACAAAAAGGAGCTTACTAATGAACATGACCACACAGAGGAGGAACTTGTGCTGATCTTTCTTGCTTTTTATTGGCTCAGAAACAGTGCTCTGGGTTCCAGACAGACATTGTCACAAAAGAGTGTACCTATTTTTTTTAAACAACTTTATTTTACAAAACAAAGATAAATGTACAGATTTTAAACATTTTTGCTTAAAATTATACATTTTTGTCAGTACTTTTTTTCAGATTTTAACATAATTTTTACATAAAACTATATGAATATATTTTTTAGTCAGTACTTGATTTTTTTCAAGGTTTGATAGTATGCCTTGAGAACTTAATAGTTACAATGAGCATAAAGTACATGTAAAACAAAATGTAACATGGAAATAGTTAAAGTTTTCTTGTTTTGTAAATATTTTTTTTGTTTTGTTTTGTTTTCTTTATTTCTTAGACTTCATACAGTCTGTGAGTTGTTTCTGGGAGAGTGCAAGTCTCTAGGGTTAGCATCCCACTATCAGTGACTGCATATTATGTCTGTTCTTTGTGACTGGGTTATCTCACTCAGGATGATATTCTCTAGATGCAGCCATTTTCTTAAGAAT
This sequence comes from Micromys minutus, assembly GCF_963924665.1. NCBI lineage: Eukaryota > Metazoa > Chordata > Mammalia > Rodentia > Muridae > Micromys > Micromys minutus. The sequence continues at coordinate 6,330,052 of NC_137953.1, forward strand.
TTGGTTAAGTCATTGTTTCTGGTGGCTGAGTAGTATTCCATTGTGTATATGTACCACAATTTTTGTATCCATTCATCTTCTGAAGGACATCTGGGTTCCTTCCAGCTTCTGGCTATTATAAATAGAGCTGCTATGAACATGGTGGTTCATATATCTTTGTTGTGTATTAAAGTGTCTCTGAGGAATATGTCCAGAAGTGGAATAGCTGGGTCTTCAGGTAGTACTATATCCAAATTTCTGAGGTATCGCCGGACAGATTTCCAGAGTGGTTGTATTAGCTTGCAACCCCATCAACAGTGGAGAAGTGTTCCTCTTTTTTATTTGGAGCATATGTGTTAAGGATTGAGAGTTCCTCCTGACAGATTTACCTGGTAATGAGTAAAAAGTGTTCTTCCTCATCTTTTTTGATAACTTTTGGTTGGAAGTTTACTTTATTCGATATTAGAATAGCCACTCCAGCTTGCTTCTTGGAGCTGTTTGCTTGGAAGTTTTTTTCCCACCCTTTTACTCTGAGATAGTGTCTGTCTCTGTCTCTGAGATGAGTTTCCTGTATGCAGCAAAAGGCTGGATTTTGTTTATGTATACAGTCTGATAGTCTATGTCTCTTTATTGGGGAGTTGAGTCCATTATGTTAATAGATATCAAGAAATTGTTGTTTCTGTTAACTGCCATTATTGCTTTCTTGGGTTGAGCTGGTTTGGGATCTCTGGCCTGTGCCAAGGTCTGGGCTATGGGACTATGTGGTTCTCAGGCTCCTGGACATCCAGGTGCCACTGGGATTTACAGAGGAGCAGAGAATGACATCAGAGCCCTGTGGCTGCCAGGTCCTACGATCTAGCCAGGAGAAGAGGTGGACAGGCAAACTCCTGCTTGTCCTAGCAGAGAGTTCTTGGCTTGACCGGTGGCAGGCATGTTGGCAGTTATGTCTGGGAGTGCAGAGAGATCTTCTAGAGGAGACTAGACTGGCTCTATAAGCAAATGCTTTCTCCATTGCTCCCCACAGCAGACCTCAATGAAAAGAGAGGAAGTCTGTGGTTTCAAACTGTTTATTGTCATGGTGGAAAATGGATGTGTAAAACCATACCCCATGGGTCTGAGATTAAATACCTTTTTGCAGGGAGGAATGTCTGGGGAGGAAAACTTATTGGAAACTCTCAATGGGCCTCTAGGTACTTCATTAGCATGGAGATCTCTATCTTGAGCCTACATCACCTGTGGTCTTTATCTATTATTTTGATCTGAGTTGTTCAGGATTTACATTTGGAAAGGCTTGGGGCATTGTCCTTAAGTGACTGATGGCCAGAGATCTATTGGGGGAGAGGGGACTGTGACTACCAGAAGTATGTTCCCTTTTCTATGCGTCTTATCCAATGTCTGTTGTTTTCTTAAAGCTTGCTCTTCTAAGTGGAGTGAGAAGCAATCTCCCTGTCGTTTAACTTGTAGTTTTCTGAAACCTAGCTCTGGTTTTCTGTAGCCTAGTAGGGAGATGTTGTTTACACATTGTATAACATATTTTAAAATTACCAGAAATTTCCCAACACACGATTGTAACTAATGTCTGAAGGGACAGAAATGTTCATAGCCTCGATTTCATTTCTGTGTGCTTCATGCACACGTCATATTTTCAAATGTAGCTTCAAAAGATTGATATTCTATTTCTCAATAATAACGTTGTTAACTAGAACTTAATTTTGCCTTGCAAAGAAAATTCATAGACTGAACTCAAATATATTCAAATCAGTCAAACATTTACACCTTCGGCAGGGCCGGGTTAAGAGTTGGTGATATAATTCTAAACAAAAATGTTCTTCATCTTTACAGAAATTAAAGTTCATGAATGCAAAACTCCTTAACTCCCCTATATAAGTTATAAATACAATAAATATTTATTGGTAAACAGTGATATATTCCTAAAGGAAAAGATTGTGAGAAGAATGCCCATAGGCTTACGGATAGAAAAGCAAGTATGATGGAAGCCAAGCTGTAGAAACCTACGTCGTGTGTGTTCCTAAACAAGATAAATTCTAGGTAACTGTCTAGTGTTTATCTCATCATTTCCTTTGTTCTAATACTTTCAACCTATAAAAATTTACATAAAAGGGACTTTTTGACAGAAGCATCAGAAAGAAAGAAATCTATCCGAAGGGCCCAGCCTAACACTACGAACTCCATTTTTTATCCAGACTCCATCTTATCTTGAGCTTGTACTCAGGCTAACCACAGGAACCAGGAAAAAAAAAACAAAAACAAAACAAAAAACAAAAACAAACAACAATAACAAAACCAACTTATTCAGGAACCAAGACATCCCCTAGAAACAGCCACGACTTTTCCTATAACAACTACTTTGCACTTAGTGAAAGCGAATTGGCTCTTAGGGGGAAAATACCTAATGTTTAACATGTCTCAAAGTAGCCTGCTTACATTAGCCACAACTGTACATAACAAGCTGAAATCATTGCTAGCCAATAAAAAAAGAGCCAAGATGAAAGTTCTTTAATGTTAACCAATTACTTAACTACCAAGTTCAAAAGTCCCTACCCTGCAAAAAACAGTAAAAATACAAGATTTTACTAGCCAGGACTTCCCTGTCCATCCATGGTGTTGGAGAGGCTGGATGGTCTGAGTTCAAGCTTGAATAAAGACTCTGATTTTGCATTCTAGTTGGACTGTGATCTCTGGTGATCTGTGCAATCTGAACATTACGTTTTTTTGTGTGTGTGTATTTATCTTTTCTTTTTCTTTTTTGAACAGGGTGATAGCATATCATCTCTGTTTAGGTCATTTCTTATTGGACTTCTTTTCTCCTATCATGACATTCACGAATGACTACATGTCAGATGTGGTGGTGGGCACCTTGACCTTCTGTTCCATCTTGCTAGCCCAAGTCTCATTATTTTAAGAACAAAAATATCAACAATCTAGGTGAATATATAAATGTAAAAATAATTTGTTTGTATATACAGAAAGACTATTGGCCAAATATTGTGGTTCACACCTTTATTTTTTATTTTTATTTTTTATTTCTTTTAGACACTGTTTTATTGGTTTGTTTAACAATTTGCTTAAATCACTAATCATGGTCATTATTCCTCTCGATATCTGGAAAAGAATGGCCTAGAGAAATTGCTAAAAGAATAGGTCATTGCCCTTAGCAACCTGGCCACAAAAGACTATTCCAGTCAAGTGTTACATCATATGCCTTTGGAAATCAAAACACTAACTTCTACTAATACTATAGGAAATTCCACATGTCTTTTTGTTCACCTTACCTTGGGATTCTAGAGTATAATATAAAAATGCAAGCTAGACTGGAGACCAAAGTCTTTCAGTAGCTCTTGGGAGCTTTGGTCCACTGGTGACATCTCCTTTCTTCTAGTCTCATTAGTTTTAGAGAAACTTATTCAGTGGATTATTCAAGAGAACTTACCATAATACCTGCCAATGTCACCATTTTTATACTGTTTTTGTTTCTTTTGGTTTTTATTAGATATTTTATATATTTACATTTGAAATGTTATCCCTCTTCTCTGTTTTCCCTTCAGAACCCCCTTATACCATCCCCCTTCCCCTGTTTCTATGAGGGTACTCACCCATTCACCCATTTGAACATCTTCCTCTCCCAGCATTCCCCTACTCTGGGACATCGAGCCTTCATAAGACCAAGGGCATCTCTATCAATTGATGTCCCACAAGGCCATCCTCTGTTACATATGCATCTGGAGCCATGGGTTCCTCCATTTTATTGTTTGATTGGTGGTTTAGTCCCTAAGAACTCTGTGGAGTTTGATTGGTTGACATTTTTGTACTTCCTATGGATTACAAACCCCATTCAGCTCCTTAAGTCCTTTCTCTAACTTCTCCATTGGGACCTCCTGCTCAGACCAATGGTTGGCTGCAAGCATTCACCTTTCTGTTTATATCTGGCAGATGTTCTCAGGAGAGAGCTATATCAGGCTCCTCTCAGCAAGCACTTCTTGGCATCCACAATAATGTCTGGGTTTGTTGTCTGTATATGGGATGGATCCCCAGGTCTGGCAGTCTCTGGTTGGCCTTTCCTTCAGTCTCTGCTCCACACTTTGTCTCTACTTATTTGAGACAAGAGCAATTCTGGCTTAAAATATTAGAGATCAGTTTATGGCCCCATCCCTCAATTGGGGGCCTTGTCAAACCTATGAATTTGGTCTCTAGACTTCCTCCCTCTTAGCTAATCTCATCACCACTGGGTCCTGGAACCCACTTGCTTTTCTGGCATCTTGGACTTGCTGGTGGCTACTAACAGTTCCCCATTCACCTTTGCAGTATACACCCCTGTTAAAGTTCCTGATCCTCTATATATCATCTCTGTCTCCTCCTATACCTGAAACTGTTCTGCCTTTTTCCCCATCCCCCTCCTTTCTTCCTCACCAGTCCCTCCACCCTTTGTCCATCATGAGAATTTTGTTCGCCCCTCTAAGTAGGACTAAAGCCTCTACATTTTGGTCTTCTTCTTCTTGAGATTCATGTAGTCTATGAATTGTATCTTGGGTATACCCAGATGTTGGGCTAATACCCACTTATCAGTGAGTACAAACCACGTGTGTTCTTTTAGGATTGGGTTACATCACTTGGTAGGATGTTTTCCAGTTCCATCCATTTGCCTAGAAATTCATGAAGTCACTGTTTTGAATAGCTGAGTGGTACTACATTGTGAAAATGTATCACAATATCTGTAACCATTTCTCTGTTGAAGGATCCTCACCAGCATCTGCTGTCACCTGAGTTTTTGATATTAGCCATTCAGACTGGTGTGAGGTAGAGTCTCAGGATTGTTTTGATTTGCATTCCCCTGATGACTAAGGGTGTTAAACATTTCTTATCAGCCATTTGAAATTCCTCAATTGGGAACTCTTTGTTTGGCTCTAACGTCTATTTTTAATAAGGTTGTTTGATTCTCTGGAATCTATCTTCTTGACTTCTTTGTCTATACTGGATATAGGATTAGTAAATATCTTTTCCCAATCTGTTGGCTGCCATTTTGTCCTATTGACAGTTTCCTTTGCATCACAGAAGCCTTGCACTTTTATGAAGTACCATTTGTCGATTGTTGATCTTAGAGCATAAGTCATTGTTCTCTTCAGAAAAATGTCCCCTGTGTCTATGTGTTCAAGGCTTTGCCCCAGTTATTTTCTTTCTTTCTTTCTTTTTTTTTTTTTTAATTCCTTTTAGTGTATCTGGTTTTATGGGGAGGTCCTTGCTCCACTTGGATTTGAACTTTGTACAGGGAGATAAGGATAAATTGCTTTGCATTCTTCTACATGCTGACTGTCAGTTGGACCAGCACCACTTTTTGAAATTCTGTCTTTTTCCACTGCATGGTTTTAGCTCCTTTTTCAAAGATCAAGTGGCCAAAAGTATGTGGGTTCATTTCTGGGTCTTCGATTCTATTCCATTGATCTTCCTGCCCGTCTCTGTATCAATACCATAGTTTTTTGTTTGTTTGTTTGTTATTGTTTTGTTTTTTGTTTTTTCTTATCACTGTTGCTCTGTAATAAAGCTTGAGGTCAGGAATGGTTATTCCCACAGAAATTTTTTTGTTAAAAATTGTTTTTGCTGTTCTGGGTTTTTTGTTATTCCAAATGAACATGCAAATTGCTCTTTCTAACTCTATGAAGAATTGCATTGGAATTTTGATGGAGATTGCATAGAATCCACAGATTGCTTTTGGCATGATAGATATTTTTACTATGTTAATCCTGCTAATCCATGAGCATGGAAGATATTTTCATCGTTTCAGTTCTTCGATTTCATTCTTCAGAGAGTTGAAATTTTTCTCTTATAGTTCTTTCACTTGCTTAGTTATAGTCATACCAAGATATTTTTATATTATTTGTGACTACTGTAAAGGTTGTCCTTTCCCTAATTTATTCTTGAAATAGAAGATGGCTACTGATTTGAGTTAAATTTTTATCTACTTTGCTGAACTTGTTTATTAACTGTAGAAGTTCTTTAGTGGAATTTTTGGAGTCATTTATGTATACTATCATACTATAGGCATATAGTGATATTTTGACTTCTGCCTTTCCAATTTGTATTCCTTTGACATCCTTTTGTTGTCTCATTGTCCTGGCTAAGCCTTTGAGCACTATATTGAAAAGGTAGGGAAAAAGTGGGCAGCCTTGTCTAGTCCCCAATTTTAGTGAGATTGCTTCAATTTTTCCTCCATTTAGTTTGACATTGGCTAATGGTTTGCTGTATATTTTTTTTTTTTTTATTTTTAAGTATGGGCCTTGAAATCCTGATCTTTCCAAGACTTTTACCATGAATGAATATTAAATTTTTACAAATGCTTTCTTAGCATCTAAGGAGATTATCATATTTATATAGCAGATTATGATGATGAGGTTTTGTATATTGAATCATCCCTGCATCCCTGGGGTGAAGCCTACTTGATCATGATGGGTGATTTTTTTGATGTGTTTTTGGATTCTGTTTTTGAAAATTCTGTTGGGTATTTTTACATATTCATATGGGATATTGGTCTCAAGTTCTCTTTCTTTGTTGGTCTTTGTGTGTTTTATGTACAAGTGTATCTGTGGCTTCATAAAAGAAATTGGGTAGTGTTCCTTCTGTTTCTATTTTGTGGAATATTTTGGAGAATATTGGTATTAGATCTTTTTTGAAGATCAAATAGAATCCTGCACTAAATCCATCTGGTCTTGGGTTTTTGCTGTTGTTGTTGGGAGACTTTTAATGACTACTTCTATTTCTTTAGGGGTTATAGGACTGTTTAGATGGTTTATCTGATCCTGAGTAGAAAATTGTCAACTTCCTCTAAATTTTCTAGTTTTGTTGAGTACAGGCTTTTGTAGTTGGTTCTGATGATTTATGCATTTCCTCTTAAGGGTTTCCACCTATTTACCTGTGTTCTCCTGTATTTCAGTATATGAGGTATTTATGTCATTCTTAACGTCCTATATTACTATCATAAGATCTGATTTTATATCTGAATCTTGCTTTTCTGTTGTGTTGGGGTATCTAGGACTTGCTGTAGTGGGAGAACTGGACTCTGATGATGCCAAGTACCCTTGGTTTCTGTTGCTTAAGGTGTGCTTACTTCTCACCATCTGTTCATCTCTAATATCAGTTGGTCTTACTGTCTTTGACTGGAGCCTGTCCATCCTGTGAGCCTGTGATCCTATGAGCCTGTGGTTTTAGGTGTGTCAGCTCTCTTGTGAGACCAGTTCTCTTTGGGTCAGATTTCGGTGTAGAGATCTGTGTGACAGGGTTAGCTGTGGGGTGCAGATGGAAATGGGAAAGGATCCTGTTCCTGTATTCTCCACAGTTTCTGTGCCCTGTGGTCTCCTATCAGGTCCCTCTTTGGCCAATTATTGGAGCAAAGGTGTTTGTCTCACCTATGACCTGTGAACTTAGGAGTGACAGCACTCCTGCGGGACCAGCTTTTTCTGAGCAGGATTTCAGTGTGGAGAGCTGTGCTACAGGGTTAGCTCTGGGGTGCAGTTGGTGACTGTAGTGGTTCACACCTTTAATTTCAGTACTATGGAGACGGATACAAGAGAATCAGGTATTAATGGCCAGCCTGTGCTATGTGCTACCCTACTCTGCCCTACCCTACCGTAGTCTATCCTACCCTACCCTACCCTACCCTACCCTACCCTATCCTATCCTATCCTATCCTATCCTATCCTATCCTATCCTATCCTATCCTATCCTATCCTATTCTATCTTATCCTATCCTATCCCATGTTATAGTATAGTATACTATAGCAAAATGGCATCTCAAAATCAAAATTATAATAATAAAGGAACAACATGAGAGCTGCAATTCATGTGAACTTAAAATATTGTTCGTTGTTGTAGTTCTTTAAATTTATCTCTTGATCTTTGGAACTTACTACTCTGTCCCCTTCTTCCTTCTCTGTATGATCTCTCAGCCACAGTAACTTGATCCTTGTTGACTGACATTTATCTTCCTGTTCCCATCACCTTCCAAAACTCTCTTGTTGCAACATTTCTTTTCACTCACTCGTGGGTTTGAATGAAAGAATACAATTTTAGCTTTGGACTTCAGTCTGGGTTTTGTTTTTTTATTTTGTTTTTAGAACAAGCCAGAGTAAAAGCTCATGGGAAAGAAAGGAAAATCCTGTTACCAACAGGATAACAAGGTTGTGTCACATATCAAGCCTCTGCTCTCAGTTGACACTAAAGAATTGATCCAAGCTGGTGAAGTGCCCAGAACTTAGAGACGGCAAACATTTAACTCCTTTAACTACTTGGTCATTGCTAACTACTTTGTTAATACTTAGGGAATTTAAGAGGGAGAGCATCTTAGAACATGTTCTGGTCCATATGAAATGTCCCCATTGCTTTCCATTAGTGCCAGACCCAGAATGCTTGTGGTCATTCTGATAATGCTGCAACTACTTTTTCACCAATAATATCGGTGTATGTAGAAGTTGATATTTGACACAGCACTAGCACTGAAATGTAAAAAATAAAATTAAAAATATAAAAAGAAATGTAAAAATAAAGTCTTTAGGGGTTCTGAGACTTTTCCAAAACACCCATTCTTGGGAAAGAAAACAAAGAATTTGCTGGCAGACAGCCACAAGGTCTTATAGAAAAGTCCAAATATGTATCATCATCAGCCAATGTATAAGCAAGGTTCTAAAAATCTAAAAACAAGGTTTTAGTGTACAGGTCAGGCTATGCAGATCAAGCTGAGTTAAGACAAAGCAAAAATGACTGCTTTTAGGAACAGCTCCCCTACCCCCCTCCCTGTATTGAATTCCAAGAATTGTCAACAACCTTATCTTCTCCTTTTCTTCCCCCCTCCCTCTCCTCTTTCTGAAAATTATACTGCTGCTTTATTGGCCAATGGTAAAATAGTAGTTCTTCCCCCTCACAAAAAGTTATAAAAGATGTGTGCTTTTTGAGTTCGGGTTGACTCTCCCTGTGAGGCTCAGCAACCCCACATACGTGTCGGATCAAAAATAAACCTCTTGCCATTGCAGCGATCTATTGTCAAGTTGTGTTCTGTGGGATGGTACCCCTAGACTGAGACCTTGGGGTTCTTACAGCACAATTATATCTTTTGTGTAGATTTCAATTTGAGAAAAAAAAGTTATATTTGTCCAGTTTTATCTAAGTGCTAAACCAGGTCTGTTACAACAATATGGATATTTTTCTATACTAGGAACTCTCCAGATCCACTAGCATCAGTCTCATTCTGTCAGAAGGAAAATAGATATCTATCACTGCACCTTGAGTAACACAGCTGTTTTACACTTGCCTCATTCTGGAAACAGCAGCAGGTTAGCTGAGACTGGGATCAACACCATCTCATCTCCTATGTATCTGACTAGTATTGCTATTCCTTGGAGTTTTGAGAGTATCAGAGATCAAAGACATTTCACTGCCCAGTCTTCATATATATATGAATATATATATATAAAACTCTATATTTAGACTGCAGTACAAAGCTGTTTGAATGACAGCACCCTAATTGCAAACTATTAGAAACTATTAGATCATCACTCATAGCAAGTAGACAAGCATCTAAAGGAGTCCAGATCAGTATCATGTGCTCTTCCAAGACAGCCCCATTTATATAGCCAAAGTCCTGATGTGGACATCTGGCATGGCCTTGGTGGGGACAGAATGATAGGGTTTCTGTTCCTGGGACAGGGCCAGCAGGTGTAAACCTCCATGAGTATGGCTGCTGGGGACATCACTCTTGTTTGGAGAATATTGTACATATTGTCACATTCCTCTGAGGAAGGTCCTCATTGTTAATGACACCATGATAATCTGAGACAGTGTGAGTTCAGGAGGAGAAGGTGGGGCTAATGTCTCAGCAAAATGGAGAAGACTCGAACTTACAGGACAGCCCTTCAGGCTATGAAAAAGAATTCTAAAATATGAGTTCAAGAATACATAAGTTTTCAACTGTGCAAAATATGAGGATGTGATATGCATTATATGAGGGACTTCATGGATCCAAAGGAATAGAAGTAGTTCACTAATGAACCAACTTATCATAAAGATACTAAGAAAGGAGATAAAAAGATTTAGGGAGTGGTGCTCTCAGCAGATCCCCTTCAGCTAAGTATTTTGCTTTTTTTGTTTGTTCATTTATTCTTACAAAGGTAGACAAATTTTTTAGGTAGGGTCAGTTCCTAGAACAGAGCAACATTAGGCCCAGGTGGGGTAGAATTGGTAATTTCAGCACTGGGTCCCACTCAGCTAGTGTAGCATCTGTGCTTAATAGAGGCAGGCAGGTCTCTAAATTCTTTTGCAATATTAAAGGAAAATGTGCGTGCTTCCTCCTAAGAGTTAAGGGGCTTGGGTCATAGAATGCTGATTCATAGGATAATCAAAAAGGGACCTGGAATATATAAATGAACTGATAAGTAAATAAAACACTGGCTTTTTGTATACATGAGATGAACAATCAAACCTTGATAGCAGTTTTTTGGAAATTTCTCTAGCAAGAGCTGAGCTTTCTAAAGATCTCTGGAGAGCAAACACAGCTTCTCAAGATTTTTTTTTCTAATAAGATGTCCAATTTTCGCCCAAAAATCCATGGAGAGTGAATACAACATTTTTAGAATTTTTTTTTCTGTCTTTCTGATTTGTTCAGAAAATCTAAGAATTTTCTTCAGAGATCTTTTTTTTTTTTTTAACAAAATTTCTGACTTGGTCAGAAGATCCAGGAATATTTTTTTATTGCAGCTTTTCTGACTTTGTCAGAAAACCTATGAGCTATCCAGAGAGATTTTATAATTTTATCTGCCATTTAAGCTCTCTCCAGCAGAAAGCTACCTGTTTCGAAAGGGGTTTTTTAGAATAGCAAGAAAAAGCTGTCTGGAGCAGAGCAGAACATGAACACACAAACTCACACACACACACACACACACACACACACACACACACATGGAGAGGGGGTCGGGGAGAAGAGAGGAGAGCCTAGTAAAGCAGAGCCATCTGGAAAACTATTTCAGCAAATCATAGGTTAGCAAAGGCATGATTTGACTTTGAGTCATTTGTTTTGTTTTTTTTTTTTCTGCTCCCCAAAACCCATTTCTTTCAGGAACCCCCTTTCAAGATAAGGCCTGTTCTCTGCAGAAGTAATTAGACATTAATCACATGGGGCCAGTATGTACCAGGTCCTTGGTTAAGCATTTTAGATAACTTTGTATCACTTCAGTGTTCTGGCAAGCTTGAATTAGACTTTGTACTGGGATATTTGATACTTGCCTACATGCATGTGCATCAGCTTAGCATGTGTTGGCAAACATGTTTCAATGTTTGCTGGCTTTGGTCTTATACTTGTGGTGACAAAACACTCTGACCAAAGCAACTTTAAAGAGAGCTCACACTTCCAGGATACAGCCTGTCACTACAAGGAAATCAAAGCAGATAGTCACATCCCCAGCCAAGAATAAAGTAAGTTTAATGGATGTGTGTTTGTGAGTGCTTTACCTTCTTTCTACATGCTGTCTAGAACTACTTCCCAGGGAATGTTGCTGCCTTCAGTGAACTGGGTCTTCCCATACCAATGAACTTATTCCAAACAATCTCCCAAAAACACATTTATGAGCCAAGCTGATTTGGAAGGCCCTTCATTGGAAGAAGAATCTACTGGCTCTACATTGTGTCAAGGTGACAAGTCAAGCTGACTTGCCAAAAGACCCACCACCCATCATTTGCTCTGAGCTCTACAAACAGAGTTGTTGCATCAGTCTGAACCCCCTTTCATCTCCAGACAACAGCTGATGGCTTAGGATTTTAGCTGAGACAAGATAAACCGCAGAATCCAAGGTGGTTACTGTCTCAAAAATCTGACTTCCTGAGCACCTAATGACAATCAGTTGCTCTGGGGGCCACAGTGAACACAACACATGAACGAGAAACACAAGCCACACCGATTGAAGACATTGAAATTGTGACTTATTAGGTCCTGCATGAACTTAGCCTTTTCGAGCTAATAGAAGTTATCATGAACATGGAAGAGAACAAATAATTAGGCAGGAAACAGATAACACCAAGTCAACTATCAGTAGCCCTTGCACACTCATATGCATCTTGAATACTAATGAACCAGCCATCTCTTCAAACAGCAAGCTGTTCACTATTATTGGCTAGAGTAAAGCCATATTGCTTTCATTATGACATTTGCCATTTTACTAGCTAGCTGGCCGATGATAGACATTGCATGTTACTATTCAGTAATTCCCCCTTTTTAATATTCTAGGAATGAAACATATCTGATGAAGCAGGCTACACCCTACTGTGACCAGGCCCTTCTAAAATAATTTCTGTCTCTTGTCCTTTCTTGTCTGTCTTTTTCATTAAGAAAAAAAAAAAAAAAAGTCCAAAACAGAACTAAGGCTTCAGTCATTGGGTGTTTTTTTTTTTTTTTTTTTCCTGATTACAAGAAGGAGTAGTCAAAGTACTGTCATCAATGGCTGAGTGAAACCAATGCATTCTGATAATCTTGCAAATCTCCCTAATATGCTACCCTAACCATAGCCAGTATGTCTAGAGTTTCAAAGTAATCCCCCTTGATCCCACAGGATTCTCTCCAAGGCCCTCACTGTGACCCACATCCAGTAGAGAACACTATTTTTATTCTGCTGTTCATTCATTCATTCTAATGGTAGATTTTAGGTCTTAGCAACCTGTGCATACATGTTTCATGTTTTTTTTTTCTTCAGTTGAGAAGTTTTATTTCCTGGTAAGGAAAGTCCTTCTCTGCTTTTCTTTGAAAAAGCTGAACTCCCCTCCTCAGAATGGCTGAGAACTGTCCCATTATTAAGTAAAATAATTGTCAGTGGAAATGAACTGCGGTACACCAAAAGCATGGAAGCAAAGTTGGCTGCTAAATAATGAATTAATGTGTAGTTTTACAACATGAATACACTAAGTAAAAAGGAAAAATTAATGTTTTTGACAGCATGGAGCAAGACAACAAGATACAATGTGGCAGAGCACATTGAGCAACTTCAAATATAAAATTCCATATTTCTAGATTTTCCCATTTAATATTTTTGAAATTATAACAAGTGAACAACAAAACTTTGGGAACTACAGAAGACTTTTGAAGTCTTTCCTGTTAATTTGTAGGGCTGCATAGAACAGGATCACACTACATTATATTATAGGAAGCATTTATATACTGCATAGCTCTCATTGCTTTAATATTTATGAGGAGAGTCAAGAATTTCAACAACAAACAACAATAGCAATCAAGATATATGTTCCAAATAAAAATATAGGAACACTAAAATTTTAGAAAAGTAAAATAATTCTGAAGGTTAATTGTTAATCTACTTTTTTTGTATTCAGACTATCAATCTAAATCAATAACAGAAGAGGCAAACACAGATTGCTTCTTCAATGTAGAACCTTGAGGAAGTATATTCGCTGCCTTTGGAAAGCTAGAACAACATGGAACATCATTTAGGAAATATCAGTACATCGGTTATGTTGTTGTTGTTGTTGTTGTTGTTGTCATTGTCAGTTTGGCACAGCTATCTAGAGTCTTCTGGAAGAGGAAACCTTTGTTAAAAAATATCTCCATTAGATTGACTGATAGGCAAGAGATAATGATTCGCATGGGAGGGCTCAGCCAGCTGTGGCTGGTGCTGTACCTAGATAGTGGTTCTAAGGAGTACAAAACAGCAAGCTGAAGCTGAGCAAGCAAAGCGGGACAAACCAGAAAACAGAATTTCTCGGAATTCTTTGTCCCGGTTCCTTCCTCTTGAATCCTAATAATAATTTCTTCCTTGATTTTGGCTCCATGTTATAAATTCTAAGATGAAATGTGTCCTTTTTTCCCCACAACTTGCTATTGTGAGTTGTACCGCATCAATAGGAAAAAAATTAATAGAGGCACGAAAGTATCTAACATATCATGAGATTCTTCAAAAATATATGTAAAATTATAAAAATAAAATAACAATAAATATGAATAGAAATGTCTGAAAGTTTTCAATACCTAAATGTATCTGTTTCATCCTCCAAATCATCATGATTTCTTTCAAATAACATTTACAAACCATCGATAATAAGTTACAAAAGATGATTGTTCATAAGCAAATTAAAGCCGGTTGAAATCCACCACAGACAATTTAACATAATCTTCCACTTTATGATTCAGTCATCCACCACCTTGGAGTAATCATGTTTGGCCTGGTATTTATAAAACTGAGATGCATTTGAATCATTCTCCTAAAAAAAAAAAGTGATTGGATAGAAGGGTTATAAATGTCCAACAAAAATTTTTTACAAAGAAAATATACTTAAAGGAGGAAAATTATTTCAGCCATGTATCTGCTGATCAATATTTCCCAATTTCTATATAGTGAATATGAGCAAATGGTATGTGAGCCAGCAGGAGTCATATCCTCGGGGACCCAATGGGGCTGATTATAAAGAGCCCATGCCTTCACACTGCTGGTGCATTAGCATAGACACAAGGAAATTATCCTGCTCAGAAACAAGCACAAGAGCCTTGCTACAAGACATGTGCAAATTAAAGGTCCACTCCAAGAGAAGCGACTGATCTCATCTGTGTTTGCTGCCATGGAAAATTCTAGTGCCAGGGCAAAGGTTCCCATGACCTGGCTCTACAGAGACACTTTTTTAAAAGCATGTAGACTCCAATTGGCTGGATGTGCTTTCAATTAATAACAGTAGATTTGATAAAGAAGAGAAACTCTCTTCAGCAATTAAATGAAGAAGAAAAATGAAAGTGACCTTGAGTGCTAAGGTCATGCAGGGAGGGGTTTTGAGAGTATAAAATTGGAAAGAATTGTGCTTAGAAAGAACACTTGGAACATGACATCCAGAGGGACATGGTGGTGCTCTTATTCTAGCACTGCAGTGGAGGATGAGGAAGTTTAGGGACATCCTGGAATGCATAGGACAACTCTGTTCTAATAAAATGAAATAAATAATTAAAAACAATAGGATGACATTATTAGATTTCAAAACTACTTTCTGCTTGAAGTAACTTTCCTGAGGTTCTGACCCTAATTCTTGAAGTACCTGCATAGTTTCTTGTGCAAATTAATATTAGAAAAGTGCCCCTACTACCTTAATTTAGTGGCAATCTCTTGTGGTTGATGACTTTCAACATCAGATCAGGCTTTTTATTCTCCAGTATCATACATGTAAGTTTAGATTATTCTCACTGAACAGAAATTCTAGTAGGTTAACTTAGTGAAAAATGCTTACCTGTCTCTTTATATAAGCATGTGAAAAAACACATTACAGCTGTCTTCAGCTACTGTGTGGGTTCTTCTTTTTTCTACCCTTCTCCATACATTTTCCTCAACCTTTTCAACTCCCTAAAACTATACAGGAGAAGAAAAGGAGTAGAGGGGAAAGGAAAGAGAACCCTGAATAAAGTCAGGGAAAGGGGACAACTTTATCATTCGACACTTACTGATTATTAGGGGCATCATATTCTTTGGGACAGGTTTTATCTTTGCCGGTTGGGATATCTATTTTCTTCGTGTGGTTTCTTCTTTGAGCATGACTACATGACAAATCATGACCACCACCACCAAGAACAACCAATAGCCAACCAACAACCCATACCACCTCTCTGGGCCTTATCATGTATATACCCTCTAAAATGTCCCCAGAATTTCAAATATCACACAATTGCAGAAACTATCTGCAGCTGGCCAAATTGTGCACAAGCTAGAGCACAAGCCAAATCACAGTCAGCTGCTGTGGACAATATGAAGCAGCCCCATATCTCAGGAATTAAAATGAAAACATGTTCTTATAATATTTCTGTGTCTTTTAACGAAACTATAACTTCAAAATGACCAAGATTATCACTACACCATACTCATAGA
Source organism: Micromys minutus (assembly GCF_963924665.1). Lineage (NCBI taxonomy): Eukaryota > Metazoa > Chordata > Mammalia > Rodentia > Muridae > Micromys > Micromys minutus. The sequence continues at coordinate 6,345,927 of NC_137953.1, forward strand.
CTCATAACTCTGTGCTTGTGTGTAGTGGCGTGTGTGTTAATATGTGCATGTATATACATACATATCATAAATTAAATGTAGGTGTTATTCTGCAGAAACAATTGGCTTCGGAGAGTGGGTGTGCGGGGAGTAGAAAAGGCTTCTTACTAATACCTAGGACTAGACCAGTTTACAAGCAAGCTTCAGAGACCTGCCCATCTTTATTTCCACAGCATTAGGATTATAAGTGTGTATCACCTATTCTAAGGTTTTTGTTGTGGTTGTTTAGAAGTGCTCAGAGTCCTCATACTTGTCTGGTAAGCACTTAGTAAAATGCTGACTAGGCCATCTCAACTTCTCCCCAAACCCATGGCTTTGTTGTTCTGTTTTAACTTTCTATATGTAGGTCCTGTCCTTGCTCCTCAGCCATAAATTCAGCCCTGATGTTGCATTCAGAGTTGTGTCCTATCTCTCTCCCAACCTGTAAAACTCAGTGGCTTAGAACAACATTCTAATTACTAGCAGTATGAGCTATGCCCAGATCCATGCATTTGTAGCCTTTTCTCTTATATGCTAATCAGTGCCAGGTACTCATTTCACGCTGTACCTGCAGGAAAGAAAGGAGTACTACCATTTTTTTTAATTGCCCCACAGTGCAGTGACCACTTTGCTTCTCTTCAGCTATAGAGTGAAGAGAACCCAATCTGGAGGCTGAGATCTAATTTTCCATGGTTCTGTGAAGATGGCTGGCTTTCCAGTATTCCAAACAAGGGTCTGTGCTCCATAATGAGGAATATTTGAATAGGTGGATATTTCCCAAAGCTCATCCACATGTGTGCTTGTGAATAATTGATTGGGCTTCGTTCATCAATACAGCAGGAGCTATACATTCTCATGTGTCTACAGAGAGTTGGGGATGCATTTGTTATGTGGTAGGTTTTTAAAAGCATATCAGGATTGATTCATCAAAACTGTGCAAATTTTCAAGGAGGTGCTTCTCGGGATTATACACAGTCTCATTAACTTGCTTTGCTCACCAGAGCAACAACAACAACAAAACTAAGTTGTGATTTGAGATATATAAGTTTACCTCTAAATAATGGAGCAGGATACTAAAGACAATTACCCTCTAAATCAGTCATTTATGGGCATAAAGAGAGAAGGAAATATTTTTGAAGTGTTTGATGTATTTGTAGGTGGTGGATTGACATGGATACACATGACATACATTCAAGGGCATGAAATGGGTCAGTTAACACACAAATTGAACCTTTCTCAAAGCAAATAAACAGGATCCTGTACTCACAAACATGGTCCTGGGAGATCAGGACGTGTGGAAGCTAGCTTGAGATGTATGTATGTACCTGGGTGGTGGTGCTGGGACATGTCAAAACTGTAATCAGATAGAAAAGGCACCAAAATAGGGAGGCTTCAGGACTTCCTCTCAGCATGCTGAATTGTGGGACTGCAGGGGAAAGCAACATGTGGGACTGAGAAGTGATCTCCAGTCAAATCAGAATGTAGTCGGACCCTGGGTCAAGGCATCTCTGCCACACCAGAATATAGTTCTTTCCCTCTATCTAAGTAATGTAATGTATCCCAACTGGAGTTAAAGTGTCTTTCTTCAAATGATTTTAAAAATATATTAGATATAAATATCATGGGGGAAAGATATTTAATATAAATATTATTGTGGAAAGGCTGGAGAGGTGGCTCAGAGGGTTTGTTGCTGCTCTTTCAGAGGTCCTCAGTTTAATGCCAGCAATCACATGGAGGCTCATAACCATCTATAATGAGAAAAAGTATTATGGGAGAAATAAACAGTAGATAAAATACTGCATAATACTCTCAGTCTTGTTGTGCACTTAACTTCCACGAAAGTTTCATCAAAAGACCTTCACCATTGTTTGAATATTATAGTAAAGTTACTCTTGTTTGGTTTCCAAAGCTCTGGCTCATCTCCCCCATATAGTCTTTCTATTGAAGCTAAAGTATATTTATTTTAGCCTTGACAGTGATCTATGACCCCTGTTTGGTGGTATTCTATATTTTGTATTCCTCATGACCAAGTCCAAATTCTTTGGCACAGTTGCCTGTGGATCGCACAGTTCATAGTTTCAATACAGCTTCAGACTTTACAAGGTATCTTACCCACTGTAGAAGACTAATTTGTGTTCTTAGCTCCGGCCTGACTGTTGCTCTTGGTGACCTTCCCTTCATTACAAATTGAGTTGTTCATTTCATAATTCATGTACAACTCATAGCATGTAAATGTTCCACTCTCCTCACTGTAAAATTTTAAGATGTAAATAAAATGACCATCAATCTTATTTAGCAGTGAACCCCACCAGCTGCATTAACAATCTGCCTAGCTGAATAATAACACTGGTGCAATAGTGGCACAAATGTCATGTACTAAGCAATGTTTTTCAATCCCATTCAAGGTCATTCTACAAGATAAAAACCCTGTCTCAATCTGTAATCAGGGTAGAGAACTTGTAGCTAGATAAGTGCACCACAAGAAGAAACCTACTTCTATATTTCTGCTAATCCATCAAACCATTGAGTGTTAGTACATATCTCAAATATCTTCAGAGAAACATTGTTTCATAGTAGGTGAGATTAACACAGGGAACCAAACAGATGAAAGTACAGAGAAAAAGTAACTGTATAATGATTTGCTATTAATCAGATGTCTGTAACTTACCTCTGCTTCCCAAGGCTCAGGAAGCTATGTGGTAGAGGAAATAGGAATATTATAGGATCCAAAGGAAGCGGAAACTTTTATGTACATAGCAATCTAGTTGGATATATAAGCTCACGGTTTTTGTGTCAGTATGCCCAAAACCTGTGCAGCTCAAGTCTAATATAGCATGGAGGGGAAAAGGTATGCACAAAATCCTTCACCTGCTCAGAAACTACTGCTAGTTAAGCACTTTCAGAAAAGGGAGAATGACTTTTCTTTAAGGGCATGGCCCCTAATCAGTCTACCCTCCAGTATTTGGCTACACACATGGGTACAGGCAGAACGAATGGGGCTCTATGGATTCAGAAGATAGATACGGGAACAAAGTTATATGGTGTACAGTATGTAGTGAATCTAAGAAGATTTAAGGATCAAAATGCAATGCATCAAATTTTCATACTATAATAAAATGATTTAAAAAAGAAAGTCTTCAGTTTGGTTTGAATGAGACTTTAGATGTTGTACAGGACACTGTGGTCAGAGATTTAAATAGCTAGTTTAGATGAAAATTAAATACCTAGTTTAGAACCGAATGTTCTCAGAGAGTTTCACTGGTGGCTTTAGTATCTACGCCCACACTAATGGTCCTTTTTCCCTTCCCTAGGTGAGCCTATTAACAGATATAGAATGTGTTACCAAATGCATCCTATGGAAAACAAACTCTACAGGTTCTTCATAGCTTTTATTGTAGAGAGGCATATTCCAAAATCTAACAAAATTGGGAAGGGCTGGATTAAACTGAGTTCATACTACAAGAGCTTTTATTATATTAATGTAGTAGGGATATCTGCATGGAGAAGTATAATGTAACTATTGTTTATGTTTACTTGACCTCGTATTCCTTTTGGTATAAAACACAATGTGGGACTTGTGCAAAATGGGATTGGAACAAAGTCTTGTTCTCAATATCAAAAGTCCTTTTAAAAATTAAAGTTTTGTTTTTTTTTTTTTTTTTTTTTTTTTTTTTTAGAAAATGTAGCTAATTTACTTTCAGTATCTCCTTCTTGAGAAATACTGTAGCATCACACACAAGTAAACCAGAAAATAAACAGTATAATTTTCCTTATAAATAAATTCAGATTATTTCAAATTTTCAAAAAAAATCAATGCCTTTATTTCAGGTGCTGTCTTCCATGATATACTTCTCTTCCTATATTTCTGGTTTTAAATCCTATGGATGGCTTTAATGCAGTGGTTCTTAACCTTCCTATCCTGTAACACTCTAACATAGTTTCTCATGATGTGGTGACCTCTCCAATCATAACGTTATTTCATTGCTACTTCATAACTGAAATCTTGCTAGTTATGAATCATAATACAAATAGCTGATATGCAGGGCATCTGATATCTGACCCCTATGAAAGGGTCCTTTGATTCCTCAAACTGGTCATAAACCACAAGTTTTGTTGTTGTTGTTCTAATAGGTACTGAAGATGTTTGCTTGTTGGTTTCTCTGTTTTTGCTTTACTGCTTGCTGTGAAGTGGCATTGTGTTTTTACATCTCTGGATTGGAGTTGTTTAACTCCAATGTAGTTTTATGTTGAGACAGGACTTCTAAGGAGGCAGTTAAGGTTAAATAATTTTCTGGGGGTGGAGATGTGATTCAACAGGATTACTAAGAGAAGACAGGAGTGGTGTCTCTTCCTTTCCCCTTCCCAGTAGGGACTATAAAAGAAGGTACCTGTCAGCAACCAGGAGGAAAGCCAGCATCAGAAACCAGGATGCAGGAACCTTGACCTTGGACTGCCTGACAATGTCAAAATACAGGTGTGCCTTTTAGAATTAAATATTTTGTTAGGACAGTCAGAGCTAACTGGAACACTTGTCTGATTAAACTTGATCTCAGGGCTAGCTGAGGAGGATTTTACTTCACTATCTAAAATCAAATCAGAATCCTCGTAAAGAGATACAAATGAACTCAAGAATTCTGAAAAATGTGAATATTTTTCCCAGAGAATAGTCCTCATCTGACTCTTAGTTTAAAAATAATAATAATTCAAGAACTTGTTTAATCTGCATGGAATTCTGAGCTAGAGTTACACAATTTTTATCCAGTTCATATCATTTTGAATCAACAAATAAAGTCAATATAAGATGTCTTAACTTCTTTTGTTTTTCTTTCTTGTGTTGTTAGGGTGGGCAGAGCAGGGGTGTGAACATGTGGGCCTAGACAAGTTTAGCTTTTGTGACTTAGCTATTCTCCACCTTTTTTTTTTAGCTAAGACAAGTCTTTTCACTGTCCCAAACTTACTAGTTATGCTAAGCTGGTAGGGATATTGAGCTCCAGAGAACAAGAAGTCTTTACCTTCATAGACATGGGGTTATTAAGAAAGAATGAAACACCACACCTGGCTTTGGATATGGGTACTTCAGAATCCAGATCAGATGTGAATATTTTGAATGTTTTTGCCTTTGGTTCTCGCTATGGTTTCCCTGTGATGGACTGGGAAATAAATGGTATAAGCCCTCTCTCCCTCAAGCTCCTTTTGGTCAGGTTGATATAATAGCAACAGAAAGTGAACTAGGATATCCCCCCAAATCCTGTTTCACATCAAGTCTTCAATCTTGGATAACACCAACAAGCATGCTATACTGGATGGGGAAAATTCCATGACTCCTCAACCTTAGCAAAGAACTATAAGCAGTTGAGAAAGAATGTGAGAGGGAAAGGTGGTATTCCCTAGGAAAGAACACACCATTTGGTTGTCCAGTGCTGAACTGTCAGCTCTGAAAACATATATACAAATAACATCATATAGAATGAGTGGGTTATATTTGTGAATATGCATATATGCACACGTGCATATATGTATGTAATAGCAATTTGTGAAAAATAAGGCCATTAATTTTAAGAAAGATAGAGAGGGATATATGAGAAGGTTTGGAGGGAGGAAAAAACAGAAAGAAATGCTCTAATTAAACTATAACCTAAACAACAATTTAAAAATTGCCTTAGGCAGTAGGAGTCAAGGGATGCATTTACTTTTCTCATCATTTCTGACAACTGGTACCCCATGTCCAGAAATGCTGGAGCAGCCAACTGTAACACCTGTACCACCAGAGCCCATGTCTGGCTGGATTAGCACCCAAATGTTCTCCATACTCCTCTTGGTAATTTATAATGATTCTGAAGTAGTTTGTGTCATCATAACAGTAAGCCAATCTCAACCACAAAACTAAGGCTCCTATACAGGGAGATCTGTTTCCAATTCTTCATAGCAAATTCTTGTCATTTTAATTATTCATTCTCACTTAACTATGATTGATTTGACATTTAATTTATTATTAGTTTAAAATACACGGAGTCCCTAAGTTAACTAAGAGAGCCTGAATGAATTTCAGAAAATCGAGAACACTGTATCACTTGCAAATGAGGAAGCAGTTATCTGCTAAGGTGTATACTTTTCTTTATGGCCAAAAGAATTGTGTTCCTTGAATCAGCTTTTCCAAAATGAGTTGCACAGGAAATTAGTTCTCAGGAATTTAGTCAGTACAGAATTAAAGAAGACTACTGTACTAGAACAGATTTACAAAAGCCAGGGTTGAATAACATTCAATGAGTTTTAATGGAATAATTTTTCATGCATTGAATTTGCTAACGTTTGTGTTTTGTTTTTCGTCTTTCATAAAATAACATTACTTATTGGTACTAGATGGATATTTGGAAAACTTTCATAATGTTCCAGTAGTTATTATTTGTTTTAATTAGTCTTTATCTTTATATAGTTTGAAAAAATTAGTACAGACTTTGAGTTCCTATATGTAATTAGCCCTTCACTTCAACAGCCTTAGGATTTGCTGGGGTCTGCTTAGATAGAGTAATTCTAGGACCTTATCCTAGACTCACTAAGTCAGACATTTGGGCATAGAGAAAACCAATCTATTTTAAATACTCTTCCAGGATATGGTAACATTGGACTACCCCTAAATTTGTATACTAGACGAATAGAAACCTACAGTTCATTGGCTCTCACCTATAGAGTGAAAAAAGTATCTACGAAGGAGGGGGATCAATAGAAAATGAAGGTGGCTATGGTGTTTTCAATAAGAGGAGCCCACATAAGGGCACATATTTGAATGATTTGTCATCAGGGGTGGAACCATTTGAAAAGATTACAGGATTAGGAAGTATGACCTTGTTTTTCAAGGTGTGTCATTGGTGAACTTTAAAGTTTTCAAAAACCCATGCTAGGTCATCTTTCTCAGCCTGCAGATTAGAATGTAGCTCTCAGCTACTGTTACTGCACAATACATGATAACATGTTCCCCACTATGATGATAACGGTCTAACCTTTGAACTGTAAACAAACTTCCAATTGAATACTTTTTTTCTTTATAAGAGATGACTGGGTTATGGTGTCTCTTTACAGAAATAGAACAGTGACTAAGACAGTAACCAACAGGACATGCTGGGTAGGCGAGGGAAAGAATATTATTGAAAATTCAGCAAAGCTGGTTCAGTAAGAAAATATTGCAAGGTTCAGGCAGAAATCAGGTATGTGAGAACATAATCAAGAGGAAAATGGTATTCAGTTTTCAAGAAGCCCAGATTCTAGGGATGTATCAAAGAAAAACTCAGAACTAGAAAAATAAGAGGTGGAAAACTTTATTATAGACAAGCTGTGGCACAAGGTCACTCCCTGTTGAAGAGAACTTTGTCTGATTTAAATGTGAATTTCAATGATAAATAAACTATATTTCAAAATTATTGCTGTATGTGCACCACCCTATTAAAGGTTATAAAACATGAGAGGTACAAATAAGTCTTCAGGTTTAATTCAGGGTGTGTTCAGAAGCCAAGTAACTGCAGAGTTAGATGGCTGTAGGAATGAGACCTTGAGAGGACCTTGAGAAGCTAGTGCCCTAAGAGTGTTAGCTTCCCATTCTCTATACTCCATTGTCAACACTGCTTTGTTATCTTAGGACTTAGACAGCAGACAGAAGCTGATTATGGTTGCCTTTCTCCAGCTTTATAGGGTTGGAGATAATCTTATATGTGGCCTCCCTTAAATCCGACTTTCAGTTATTTCTTGATCAATGCTATGTACAATGGCTTGCACAATGTCACATAGTCTGATTATTATGCTTGAGGTGCTGACAATACATTGTAAGTCTGTCTGGACCAGCTAAACTTACATTCATCTCATCTTTATATCCCAACATTCCTTCCTGGATGTTCAGCTGTGATATGCTTTGTTGTTATTGTTGTTGTTGCTACTGCTGATTTTGTTATGCTATTGAGTAACAAAGTATGTAGTTACTAATAAAATTTTGCTTGTTTATTTATTTATTTATGCACTGTTCATAAAATGGAAAAATTTAAGATTGGAGCACTATATATTTAGCATTTCTGCAGTTAAATGAAATTAGTAGTAATATAGACCTGCTATTTGATCTAGTCAGAAGTAGATACAAAAGTAGCATAAGGTCAAAGAGAGATGCTTGTAAAGGTATCTTCCTGCGATCTCCATCCATTTTCATCACTGCTTTACCATGGAATAAACCTCATTAGAATAGTGCGCGTGCGTGTGTGTGTGTGTGTGTGTGTGTGAGTGTGTGTGTGTGTGTGTGTGTATGCTTTGTTTTAGAGAACATTTGGCTTTTCTCCAGTATCCTGCAGGTAAAAGTTCCTATTATTTATGTCTTCAGTTTCTGAGAGTCATATGTGAAATGTCGTTACAGACCTTCAAAGGGATGAGAAGCCAAGGCATGATTATAGCATTTAATCTTTAACCTCAGAAACTTTCTGTTTCTAAGTGAGAGAGACTCAATGCTACTATGCGTATTCATGAAGAGAGACAGTCATGTTTTGGAGACTGACTGTGACAAGGTCTACTGTGTTTTGTTCATAATTGTTCCTTGGCCTGATTTTAATTCCCTTCCTTTGTGACTATTTCATAAAAATCCTCAGCTTTCAGAAAAAGACTATAGACCTTTCTCTTGTCCAATAAACAATACAGAGTAAAATCAGATGTCTAGTAAGAAGAGTTTGAAAAAGAGTGGACATTCTTTGGTAGGATTATCTGACCTTCCTACATGAACACTAAGTAGAATCAACATATTTCTCAGCATCTAAACAACAGTGGGGAAAAGTCCATGTTACCTGGGGTCATTCCTCAGCATCATAGCATTCTTCAAAGCAGAGAAATGTGCAGCTTTCTCAGACATTCAGTCGGCATAGTTATGCAATAAAATAGAGCAGGAATGAGAGCCACACAGACAAGTTTGCCCTGTTCAGAAGATATCTAGATGGCAATGTGGGTAGTGTAGACTGAATGGCTTCCAGATTGAATTTTTTTTTTTACTAACAGGATAAGTACTACAATGTTAGAATTTTTTTTTTATAATTGAACAACTATATTTTAAAAAACAAAGATGACTGTACAGATTTTAAAAGCATTTTTGTGTAACAGTATATGAACACATTTTTGTCAATACTTGATTTTCTTAAAGTTTTGATAGTATGCCTTAAAATCTTACTAGTTACGATGAGCATAATGTATATCTAAAGCAAGATGTAACCTGGAATTAGTCAGTTTTCTTGGTGTGTAAAAATTAAGCATAATGATATTTATTCCCTTTTATTTGACCTTTGTTTCTCTTGAACTTCATATACTCTGTAAGTTGTTTCTAGGGTGTTCAGAGCTTTCTGGGGTAGATATCCTCTGGGTAGGGCAAACTTGTATATGTGTCTCACATCCAATTATCAGTGACTGTATATTATGTCTGTTCTTTTGTGACTGGGTTACCTCACTCAGGATGATATTCTATAGATGCATCAATTTTCTTAAGAATTTCATAAAGTCATTGTTTCTGATAGCTGAGTAGTACACCATTGTGTAAATATACCACAATTTTTGTATCCATTTATCTACTGAAGGACATCTGGGTTCTTTCCAGCTTCTGGCTATTATAAATAGGGCTGCAATGAGCATTGTGGTGCATATGTCTTTGTTGTATGTTGGAGTGTCTCTGGGGTATATACCTAGAAGTAGAATAACTGGGTCTTCAGGTAGTACTATGTCCAATTTTCTGAGGAACCGCCAGACTGATTTCTAGAGAGGTTGTACTAGTTTACAACCCCACCAATAGTAGAGAAGTGTTCCTCTTTCTCCTCATCCTCACCAGCATCTGCTGTCATCTAAATTTTTGATCTTGGCCAAACTGACTGGTGTGAGGTGGAATCTCAGACTTGTTTTGATTTGCATTTCCCTGATGGCTAAGGATGTCAAGCACTTCCTTTAATGCTTCTCCACCATTTGAAATTCCTCAATTGAGATATTTGTTTAGCACTGTACCCCATTTTTAATAGGGTTGTTTGATTCTCTGGTGTCTAACTTCTTGAATTTTTTGTATAACTTGGATATTAGGTTTCTATAAGTTGTGGGGTTGGTAAAGATCTTTTCCCAGTCTGTTGCCTGCCATTTTGTTTTCTTGACAGTGTCCTTAGCCTTACAGAAACTTTGCAATCTTATTAAGTCCCATTTTTTGATATTTGACCTTAGAGCACTAGCCACTGGTCTTCTGTTCAGGAAATTTTCTCCTGTGCCTATGTGCTCTAAGGTTTTCCCTATTTCTCTTCTAATAGTTTCAGTGTACCTGGTTTAATGTGAAGATCTTTGATCCACTTGCACTTGAGCTCTGTACAAGGAGATAAGAAAGGGTCTATTTTCATTCTTCTGTATGTTGAGTGCCAGTTGGACCAGCACCATTTGTTGAATAGGCTGTCCTTTTTCCAATGAATGTTTACAGCTCCTTTGTCTAAATCAAGTGACCATATATGTGAGGGCTCATTTCTGGATCTTCTGTTCTATTCCATTGATCCATGTGCCTATCTCAGTACCAGTACCATGCAGTTTTTAACACAATTGCCTTGTAATATAGCTTGAGGTCAGGGATGGTGATTCCCGTAGATGTTTTCTTGTTGTTGAGGATAGATTTTGCTATTCTAGGTCATTTGTTAATCCAGATGAAATTGCGCATTGCTCTTTCCAACTCAATGAAGAATTGGTTTGGGATTTTGATGGGGATGCATTGAATCTGTAGATTGCTTTTGGTAAGTTGGCCATTTTTACAATGTTGATCCTTCTAACCCATGAGCATTAGAGATCTTTCCATTTTCTGAGATCTTTCTTGATTTCCTTCTTTGGAAGTTGAAGTTCTTGTCATACAGGTTTTTCACTTGCTTAGTTAGAGTCACATCAAGGTATTTCATATTGTTTGTGACTATTGTGAAGGGTATCTTTTCCCTAATTTCTTCCTTTGCATGTTTGTCCCTTTAGTAGAAGTCTACTAATTTAAGTTAATTTTATATCTAGCCAATTTGCTGAAATTGTTTATCAGCTGTAGAAATTCTCTGGTGGAATTTTTCGGGTCACTTATGTACACTACCATGTCACCTCCAAACAGTGATGTTTTTTTCTTCTTCCTTTCCAATTTGTATCCCTTTGATTTCCTTTTGCTGTTTAAATGCTCTTGCCAGGACTTCCAGTACTATGTTGAATAGGTAGAGGGAGAGTGGCCAGCCTTTCAAGTCCTGGATTTTAGTGGGATTGCTTCAAGTTTCTCACCATTAAGTTTGATGTTGGCTATTGGTTTGCTGTATATTGCTTTTATTATGTTTAGGTATGGGCCTTGGATTCCTGTTCTCTCCAAGACTTTTAACAAGATGGGGTGTTGAATTTTGTCAAATGCTTTCTGTGAGATGAACATGTGTTTTTTTTTTTTTTTCTTTGAGTTTGTTTATATGGTGGATTAGGTTGATGGATTTCCTTACATTAAACCACCGCTGCTTTCCAGGGATGAAGCCTACTTGATCATGTTGAATGATCCTTTTGATGTGGACGTTCTTTGGTAGGATTCTCTTACCTTCTTACATGAACACTAACTAGAATCAACATCCTTCCCAGCATCTAAACAACAGTGGGATAATATCCATGTTACCTGGGGTCACTCCTCAGCATTATAGCACTCTTCAAAGCTGAGAAATATACAACTTTCTCAGACATTCAGTCTGCATAGTTATGCAGTAGAATAGAGCAGGAATGTGAGACACATAGACAAGTTTGCCCTACCCAGAAGATATCTACATGGCAGTGTTGGCAGTGTAGACTCAATGGCTTCTAGATTGACTTTTTTTTTTTTTTTTTTTTTTACTAGCAGGATAAATACTACAATGATAGAATTTTTAAGCCCTCTTATGAAAATCACTATTTGTTTCTTAAAATCATTTTTCCCCTTTGGAAACTTATTCTGTTCATTATGTATCATCAGACCCTTAAGTTTGCATTTCAGGATTTCTCCAGAACTATTCAAGTGAAATTGCTTTCTTATGTTTTCTTATTTACCTGTTCAAAGCTTCACCTCCTTTACACAACACAATGCAAACTTACTCTGTCACATGGAAATGAAATGCAGATTTAAAAGCTCTTTGGAAACGTTCATGTGTAGGAGCTCTGTGATAGTTTCACAATGCTGTCCGCTTTTATAACTGTTCACCTCACTATTCATGTTTGACTTAGGCAATGGTTGGTCATGTGCAATAATTTTAAATAACAGAAAGAAATATATTTGTTATGATTTTTGTTTTAAGACATAGAAATATACTAATCAAAGCCAACCCTGATCAGTATTTTTTTATACAAAAATCAGTTGTGGTGAATGTTGTGGCAGATGGCATTACAGCGATCAGAGAATATCAATGATTGAAAAATATCCTCCTACTTTGGAAAGATACTGATCCCTACCCCCCCCCCCCAAAGTCATCTTAATTTGGGAAGATATATTTCAAATTTATTGGTCAAATTTTAAAACCAAAGTCATAACAGGACAGAATTATTTTTAACTATTTAAACCTTGACTAAATCTTTCTGTATTCATGGTTAAGAATATACATATTTAAAAACTATATATTAACAGAAAATTAAAGGAATTTGGCAATAATGACACTTTTCAATGTTAAAATAGAAGCTGTCTTGACTGAATTTTTCTGTAATATGACAATTGACATCTTCTCATTTTAAACAGAGGGTAACTTCAATTTTATTTTAAAATGGTATTCAAATAAAACGAAGTTGAAAGGAAAATCCATGTTTAATACCCTAATTTGCTTTTTTGTAATTATCTCAAACTTTGATACAATGATTTTAATTTATAAATCTCATTTATTATTAGTTTCAGAGTTTGGAATTAGTTCTTAAAGATATCAGTTTAACTCACTGTCTAATACCATACTTTAACATGTGAAAGTTATTTTACTAAATATCATAAACCTCATAGATTCATCTTGTTTTAAGAACAAAACTACTCCAATTGGATGCCAGATGACTTCAGGGAAGCATCCACCCATCTGGTGAGTTGGAGAATTGCTAATGTGTTATATCAGCTCGCTCACAAAAGACAAAATGGTGTGATTGTCTGGTAGGTTCCTTTGGGTGACTTTATTTTATATTTTTGTGTGTGGGCATGAATATATATATATATATATATATATATATATATATATATATATATATATACACACACACACATACATACATACATACATATATACATACATGGATAAGTGTATCTGGATATAGGAGCCTATGGAGAATGTGTTGAATTCCCCTGTAGCTAGAATTATAGGAGATTGTGAGTAGCCAAATGTCAGTTCAGGGAATAAAATTCTGGTCCTTTTTAGGAGCAGCATGCATTCTTAACTGATGAGCCATCTTTCTCTCCCTCATTATTTCTTTTGAAAGATAATTTTTAAAATGACTTCTCTGTGTTTTTCTGTGTGATTACTAATATCTATGTCTTCCCTCTAAGATCATGTAGTTTATAATTCACCCTTTGGTACATTTTTCTCATGTTGCCTATTTTTAGAGTAAATAAGTTTTGAAGAAAAAAAAATAATATCACTCCCTCTATGTTTCACATATATTTTCTATACTTACTTAAGCCTCTCTACCTGACTGTGGAATGCAGAAAAACAAACAAACAACAACAAAACCCCAAAACTCAACCTACCAACCAACCAACCAAAACCCTTAATGGCATCCTATATCGTCATGCTGATACCAGGTAGAAACATTCCACACATATGCAGATGGGCCATGGTATACCAACCGCAAAATAATATCTTTTATTTTTCAACATTTTTCTTTTATTGATAAAAATTACACAAAAGCTAAGTGATGATTAAATTTAAAAGCAATATTACATATCATCTTGACTTTGGAAATTCATCCCATGATAGTGCCATCCCCCAGGAACCCTGGTGCTTGTTCACAAGCCCCTCCATTGAGGGTCATACTCGGACTCTTTCCCACCCAAGTGTTCACAGGTTTGATTATCAGGTTTCCTTCCATGGCAGATACAGCTGGGGGAATCAACCAGAGCTCCTAATATTTCGAGATAATGTGTACTGAGTGAATATACACTTCAATGTATTTAACTCATTCCAGTAGTTTATTGGACATAGTAGTCAACTTTCTTTACTTCAGGTCAATGCAAAAACAAATCTTCATTTGGTACCATGTAAGTACTCATATTTAGAAGTAGAAAGTCACTGAACCAGGAAATTTAAGAAAAGTAAAACAAATAAAAGAATAAAACCAGATTTTAAAAGAGAAGTGAAATGAAAACATAGGAAAAAAAGGTCTGTGAGTGTTATGCACACACTTACAAGAAAAACTGTGTTGTTTCCCCAAAATTCCCACCCTCCCCACTGTGGTTCTCAAGCCCAGGAACCATGCACTGTAGAAAAATCAAATATACAAACAAACCTATAGATAGCTAGGGTGAAATCTATTTTTATAAGAACTTAACACTCTTTACTATTTACATCCGGGAGTTCTTGTGTTTGTTTTATGTTTTAAAGCAAAGGAAGTTCTGTGTCCTCCCAGGTTGATGGTAGGTTCATCAGCTGCCCAACTTCATAACCAGCTTAGGGTTTGCTTCTCACTATTCCCTAAACTTCTGTACAGGAGCAATGAACTCTTGAGGCTGGAGGATGCTGGACACCTCATCCCCTTGGTGATAGAGGCCTCCCTTTCCCTGTGAGCTCTTCATTAATAAGTTAGCTTGGCTGTTAGTTTGTTATTCTCTCCAGATAAATGGCAGGTGCAGCCGACCTGGCTATGGTGGCAATGAAGCTGTGGTCTCTCCCAAGCTCCAAACTGGAGCTGTCATCCTGCTCTATGGACACAGCTTCATAAGCCTTGTTGATGTGGAGGGGCTGGTGGGCCTGGCAGTACCCAATCACTGGCTGGTCATAGCTGTAATACGGCAAGGGCTTCACATGATGGGGCATCTGTACATGAGAAACAGAAAAAAAAAAAAAAACAATTGTTTAGTAATAAGCTTTAAAAGGAAACCGTTTTTATTTTCTAGGCTGACTGGAGTCCTCTATTACTTGAAAGTACCAATTTAAGAAACATAATTATTATTACTTTTCAGTTATCATAATTCATAAGGACTTTGTATACAAGTTTATATAAATGTATTTTCAATGTTTTTATTTTTGATTCTATTCTCAGTTAATACATCACCAAAAGTGTTAAAACCACATAAATATCTATGAAGCTGCACAACCTATATCATACATGTATAGAACTGCTGTGTTTACCATACTACCCGATTTAAAAGCACTCCACAGCCTACATGAATGCTCATGCTACAAAAACGGGGAAGACCTGTTACAATACAGCATAATAAGTCAAGTCGAAAATAATGTGCAAAAGAACGTATATGTAATGACCAAATGTGCATCCTGATATATGCAAGTTATTTGTATGTGCCTCATATGTCTATATGTGTTTGAGTACATGTTTACAATCACATGTATATAATGTACATGTTCTATGTGTATATATATATATATATATATATATATATATATATATATATATATATAGCTACTTTATTGTATTTTATATTTTATGTGTAGTTTATTTGTATATACCAATTTTTTCTTTAATTTTAACCATTTTTTCACAGATGATTTCATACATGCAATGCATTATTTCTATTCACATACTGTCTTATCCATTTCCCATGTTCCTACTCTGGACCAGACCCTTCCTCAGACTTATGACCCTTATTTTTTTCTTATGACCCATTTAGTTTAACCAGAGCACTGGATTGGATCTATCCATTATAGATTAATAGCATCACCAATGGGTACACAACTGAAGACAATTGGTCTTTGTCTACATCAATCAGTAGAAAAATGTAGCTCAGAAGTGAGGTGTGGGGCTCATTCAGTTCCTACCTGATGATGTCCCCATTCTGCTACAGAATCAGGTATCCATGGCTGCTCTGAGTTCATGTTTTCAATATCTGTTTCTTGACTAGGAGAAAGCATTTCACAGCCTTTCTCCTTATCTTGTGGCTCTTACAGTATTTCTAGCCCTTCTTTTGGAGGGTCCCTGGGCATTTGAATGGATCATATAATTGCCTTATTGAGAGGTGTGTAGTCCTCCATCCCTAAATCTCAGCACCGTGTACAGTCAAGCCTCTCTATATTTATTACTATACACTAGAAATAGAGGATTATCTGATTAACGCTAACATTAACATTTTCTATGGGTATAAACATAACTATTTACCAATGTGGCTTGAATTCATATCAATTTAGTTCAATGGCTTTATTCAGTACTCTTACAGGTAGTATGAACTCCCTTACCTTGTGTTTTTTGACCAAGTTATAGTACCACAAATTGATTCTCTCCTCTGGAGCCTGTCTCTAATACAAAATGCATAGATTATATGCATGCTTTAACTTTCATTTGCACTTCTCATTTCATATAATTATAACTTCCATTTTGGGTCTATAAAATCTTTTATGTAAAACAAAAATACTGCAGATAATTTCTAGCAACTTATTGCTTAAATATTATAAGTACTTTCACAGGTACACCTCTCTGTTTATAATATGAATGGTATTCTCCATTTTCAAGCTGACAAGCTAAGTCTCTATTGACTGTCAACTGCTATAAATCTGGGTGAGAGTCCACAGCAATTATATTAATAGGGAAATCTGCAAATACTCCCGTCACCTACATTTTCTTTATTGTGTTTCTTTAGATCATATATATCTGGTAAAGAAACACATTTCACAGAGTTAGGACAAGAAAACTGCAATTGCATTTTTCTTCTTTATCTTGTGCTTGCACATCTGTCTGAACCTGCTACATCAATCTGATGGTGTTGATTCTTTGTTGAGATGACAAAAGTCCAAGTGCTCAGCTGCTAGTAGGCAACGATTCAAGAGTTTTTCCCCGCTTGTCTCAGCTCCATGTCTGTTTTACCTTCGTGGATCTTTAGCTTTGCAAAGTCACTTTCTTTCACTCAATACCTGTAGTTCTCTGAGAGACTGCCAATGCCTGTTGATGGGAAAGAAGGCTTAGAAGGGGAAGGATTACTTTCTTTGGGCACTCTCTCTCTGTACAGCAATAGACATCCCTGATCTATGTCTTTTGAAGTGATACGTTCATTCCCATAGAAGCAGGTGATATACCCTTATAGCCTTATGAAACAGTGCATAGAACCACCATTCTCACTGTTGGGGTTCTCTAGAAGTACAGGACTTATAGTGAATCTCTCTCTCTCTCTCTCTCTCTCTCTCTCTCTCTCTCTCTCTCTCTCTCTCTCTCTCTCTGTGTGTGTGTGTGTGTGTGTGTCTTTCTCTTTCTCCCTCTTAAAGAGGGTTATTAGAATGAATTCTAGGCTGTGGCCTAGCTAGTTTAACAATGGCCTTTTCTACCAATGCAAATTCCAAGGATACTGTAGTTGGTCAGTTCACAAGGGTGGACATCTCAACTGCTCTTCAGTATGTGTTGGGATCCAAAGCACTGGGCTCTAATGCCAGTGAAGGAATGGATTTGACAGCAAGAGGGTAAGTATCTCTCTCTCTCTCTCTCTCTCTCTCTCTCTCTCTCTCTCTCTCTCTCTCCTCTCTCTTTCACTATCTATCTATCTCTATCTCTCTCTCTCTCTCCTCTCTCTTTCACTATCTATCTATCTCTATCTCTCTCTCTCTCTCCTCTCTCTTTCACTATCTATCTATCTCTCTCTATCTATCTCTCTATATATCTCTATCTCTATCTATCTATCTATCTATCTATCTATCTATCTATCTATCTCTCTATCTGTCTATGTTGCTTTACTCACTACACAGTTATCATGTGGTAATTTTTGAGGAAATAAAACATTACATCTTGCAGGGGAATTCTTAAGTTCCAGGATGTTCTAAGGGGAAGCACAACATTCCATCCTGAAGGGAAGCTCATTAAGCACAGAAAGTGAGAGCTAAAGTAGCTTCAGGGCATCCCTCAAACTGACCAGATCCTCAAGGCCCTCTACTTCAGTAGGACTTCTAAGGGAAAAAAGACAAGCTGCCTAGGAGACGCTGATCAAAGTCTGGCTTACTGGAAGGGTCAAAGTATAACACTTTTAACTACTGCACCATATATACCACCCTATTTTTTAAAATTTCTTATTCATTTTTATATCTCTATAAACCAGCAAACTGTCTAGATGTGAACTGTTTATTGTCATTTCTGTTTTGGGAAATAAAATTCCTGTGGAATTTTGTAAATGTGTCAGATGTGTAGAGGCCTGATTTGTGTCCTGGATCAACACAACTCTGACAAAGCAAAGAAATCGAAGCAGCTATTTTGTTCAGGGTACTGAGCAGGGAGAAGTATTTTGGGAAAGACCTTCCTAAGAATATGATACATTCTTATTTCTGTTATTAATATGTGAAGGACAACTTGAAATGCCATGAAATCACGAAATTACTTGTAAGAACAGACACATTCCTGGGCACAGAATATTTATTATGTATTTTCCCTTCTTTTTTTCCTAATTTTTTATTTATTTACGTTATTTTATTCAATTTGTGTACTATAACAGCATTATGGAGGTCAGAGTACAACTTACAAGAGTTAACTCTTGTCTTTTTCCATATGAGTCCTTGTGGGCCAAACTAGGTCCTCCACCTGGTCAGCAAGTGCCTCTTCCTGCTGAGCTATCTTACCAACCTTTTCCCCATACTACAACTTAAAGTAATGATTCCGGTTTCTTTTCCCAAATTAGCCAGATCCATCTGATTCATCAAAGAGCACAAGAAGCACTTGCCATGGCTCTGTTGATGCCTTTGGTTTATTGTTGGAATCTTTCCCCTAGTCATTATTAGGGGAAGACACTGGACTCAAAAAGTATGCATAAGCCTTGTGTAAAAGGAAGTCAGAGTCATGAGCTCTCTGTACAAATAGGTTCATCGAAAGATAAAAACTAGCAGCACATATGTCAACATTGTTCAATTTTTCATATTTATTTAATACTTTTCTGTTTAAAATATAATTAAGAGAACAGTTTCATAGCTAAAAGAAATCATGATATTCAGCTGAATGTTGACTTAAATATCAAGAGAGCCTTATTAACCACAGACCTCTAGATGTATATGTCATATCATCTCTGAACTCAGGAAATTTGTTTTGTAACAGCAGTTAGACTGTGTTTTATTCTGGTAAGCAGGGACTCATGGCATTTTCTCCATTGTATCTGAAACAATTCTCCTGAGATGAAAAGACATTGTAACACTCTTTTCTTCTAGACTGACCAATGGCAAAATAAATAAATAATCAAGAGCTGAATGAATTGGCCAGCTTTGAAAGGGTAACTGTGGCATTTGCTCATTTACTCTTGGACTCTATTCTGTGGGGTACCATGTAATGAATTGAATTTGCAGCTTTGGAGCAGCAAAGAGAAGGAGGTCTTGTGCTTTATAGTAATAATGCACAGCACATTAAGCACCTGGGTCCCTGTGTGGATTGTTGTTTCCAGTAGTCAAAACAAAGTGTCCTTAAGTTCCCTTTAATGTAGTTTTGGTATTTTTGTAAATGTGTTTTTAGTACTTTACAAAAGGGTCCCCATGCTCCATCCCTTCTCTCCTGGGCTCCACTTTGAAGCTCAGCAGAACAACCCTATTTAAAGATGTTCTCATTAGCACGGCTGGCTACTCATTGGCTGCACTGAAAGCTGTACTTTATTTAAAGAAAATTGCATGGTACACACAGAATAGCAAGAATCTGAGAAATACATCATGCTCTTTGGCTGATCTGACTTCTCCAGGTTATACGTACAGATGAATTTTAATCACATGTAAACTTCCTCAGAAGAATGTTTTATAATACATGTGAGGTGGGTTAGAGTGAGAACAAACATTCCTTTGATTAATTATACGTCACTTTGATTCTTCTGGTTTCTGGCTAATTCTCTAAAACAAAATTGAGCAGTTCTGGTGTCTCACTGCCCTCAGGTAACACTGAATGTCATTTCTGATCTTTAGGAAATCCACTGAGAACACCTATTCTGGGTCGTTTTTGCTTGGCAATGCCCTTATATGGTTTGAAAGCATATTCTGCTTCTTTTGGTCTTCCAGTTTCCATTAAGAGAGATACTGGACACAGATGGGCACAGCATAGTTTCTATGCAAGGCTCCCACTTCTTTCCTGTGCATTAAAGGGTTATTAAACATCACCATGGTTTTCAAAAAAAATCATTTACTCTTTGTGCATAATATGAATTTTTTTTCTTCCAAAACAGCAGGAAGATATTTTTTAAGACTATGAAATCATTTTTTGAATTATGAGGGTTTGATATATTAGTAATTCAATGACAGAAGTTTGGGAAATGAAATACTGTATATTTTAGGAGTAAAAGATAAATTACAAAGGGTTGTATAGAGCCTCAAATCCTGAATATTGATTCTTATTCTCAAACTTTCCTTCACTAATAATTGTATTTAAAATGAGAAATGAATGTGTCTATGCAGTAAGTGTGGGGGCAATGTGAAATGGATCCTTGATAGTTTTGATCAGAGACTTTAGAATTTCAACTTGGAAATCCAGTACTGTTTCCTTCTTTTTTTGCAAAGATTTAACCATTAGTTTTAAGTAGTTGAAGTGTCTGATTGTTCTTAAATTACTATAGTCTATCATTAGTCTTATTTATTAAGTTTTCATGACCATTGTTCAGATTTCAGTATGAATTCGTTCCACTGAAGTAATAAAAAGTCGATTTTCAATTTTCTGAATGACATTTGGATTCTAATTTTCAGAATTAAAGGGTTGTGTCAGGCTATTCAGACCATCTAAAAAGTCTCATCATATAAATCCAAGGAAGAATTCAATACAGCAAAACTGCTTAATGAGGATGGACATTGCATTTATTGGAAGGAAAATTGATTAAAAATGAATGACAGTTGCTAAGTGAATATATAACTTTGACTTTAGTCTTTTCAATAGGTTAGAATGTGATGAGAATCAAACGTGTATAAGTAAATAAGTTCAGGGAGTTAGTATATGTTTCAACAATGTCAATTAAAGCTAACACAACCTTAACCCACTTATGTTAGAAGGGAAACCTAGTTGGCCCTTCAGCCTATGAGTTGGAGAGATGGGGAAAAGTCACACATCTCAAGGCCAAGAGTCAAACAGCATGC
The DNA here is from genome assembly GCF_963924665.1 of Micromys minutus. NCBI lineage: Eukaryota > Metazoa > Chordata > Mammalia > Rodentia > Muridae > Micromys > Micromys minutus. The sequence continues at coordinate 6,367,145 of NC_137953.1, forward strand.
GATCCTGCTTCAAACAAGGAGGCCACTGAAGATTGACACCCGCGCTTGTTCTCCAGCTTCCATGTTTTTGCTATGTTCACATACATCCATGAATGTTTGCATGTGTATATACACATGCACACATACCACACACACACACACACACACACACACACACACATACACACAATTTTAAAAAGTAACTTATAGTAGAAAAATTTCAAGAATTCAGGAGTTGCTGAGAAATTCAAACCATTAGAACAATGGCACAGTTTATTAATAATAAGTGAAGTTGGAAACATGAATGGAGAGTTCATGACAGTTTTCCATCTCAAACAATGCCTTAGAGATCTTATGCTTTCCCTATTCTGTTTGGAACGTGGAAACACTGAATGTGACATGGCCATTTATTCGGTTTGTCAGGTCATCAATTATATTTTGTGATGTTTGTTTCAAAGAGGCTCCAGGTAAAACAAAGAAGGTCGTGGGGAAAGAGGTGTCCACCCTGCTTCTATTTTATGGGTGGGCTCAAAGAATGTCATCATGTAAGAGCCACCAGTCTTAGGAGTCAGCAAGATAGTTCCTTGAGTAAAGGAACTTTGCTATCCAGCCTGACAGGCTGACTTGTATCCCTGAAATTTGCATGTGTCGAAGGGGAGAATCAGTTAATGCAAGTTGCCCTCTGACCTTCACATGTATTGCCAAGTGCCACGCACACTGTATAGATTTTTCTTTTATTCTTGCCTTTTTTTCTTTTTTAAATTCAAGGGTTAGAAAACATATGATCTGTGTACTCACTTTTGTTTGAATTTTCATTTTCAAATTAGTTGTGTGACTCTAGAGCAGAATGGCCGTTTATGAATTTAGTGTCTTCTTACCAGAATGTGCTGCTCCACGGTGTCCCAGAACTCAAGCTAATGAAGAGCCAAAAGAGTTTGAAGATGGGGCTCACTCCATTCACTGGGGTGTGTATTACATTAGCAATGCTCTCAGTATTCACAATGGTTTTATATTCATAAGCTAGAGTAAATAACTAGCATTATTTTCATACCCTTCTCTTCCAAAGATCTGGTCCCTAATGTCGAAAGAATAGTGTATCCCTAATGGTATATTGTAATCAAGTATAGTTTTTCAATATATGTGACTTTAATGCTGAAGTATTGGAGTAACAAATAGATATGATAATATTTTAAGTCAGGAATGTTTCCCTCTTGTGGAAAAATAAAGGTTTCTAAGAACTGCAATGACACGAAGAAGATGTTTGTCCTTAAACAAAAGACAGTAACCATTTTGTGAGTCCCATTTCCTTCTTGCAAAAATTCAAACCCCACAGAAGTAACCAAACAGAGATGAAACTTTCTCAGTGAAGACAACTGATCCTGTTTAATGTATTTTTGCTTTGAGTTGGAGAGATAGCTATGGCATATAGCACTTGCCTCAAAGTTATAAGGACATGAGTTTAATTCCATAAATTGAGCATGGTATCCCACATTTGAATTCCCAGAACTGGGAAGGCAGAGGCAGGAGGATTTCCAAGGACAGTCTAGCCTAAATTCAAGAACAATGAGGAACATCGGAGCCTGAAGAATGACCCTTCTGGTCTTCACATGTATACACACACACACACACAGAGAGAGAGAGAGAGAGACAGACAGAGAGAGAGAGAGAGAGAGAGAGAGAGAGAGAGAGAGAGAGAGACAGAGAGAGACAGAGAGAGAGAGAGAGACAGAAAGATACAGAGAGAGCATTATAGGTGTGCTATTAGTGGTTTTATAGAAACAGGAGTGACTGTAAATGAGCAGTTAGCTAGCACTTCCTCAGTCAAGTTCCCCTTGTGTTTCCCTAGAAAATGTAGAGAATTGTGGCTTGCTCCAGTGTCTAGTGAACTTAGGTGATACTTTATTTGGATTTGTGTTAAATAATTTATACCTTAAACTCATTTCCTTGACTATCAGGTAGCATTTGCTCTTTGGAGATAGAGCAGATGAGTCTCCAGTGTCTCCTCTCAAACTGTGAAGTGGTCTTCAGTTAAAGAGAAATTCTTTTAAAAATGTGAAATTGAAATAAAATTCATAAGGGAGGTGGTTTTGTAAAACAGGATTTTGTACCCCAGGGTAGAACTTCAGAACCAAATAACAGATGCAGGAAAAAATCCCCAGAAGGATTCAGACATACCTACAGAATGAAATGACTGCTTTGATTCTAGAACCATTAAAGGAAATTTTTAAGAGTCGGGCTGTTTCTAATAGGAGAAACGTTGAGATGCAATTTTAATTATGAAAATAGAATATGCTCATTTAGAAAATGTAATTATGTTTTATTCTGATTGACTATATTTTAGAACTGCAAAGCAGAATGGTACATAAATAACATTAGTTTTATGTTTTAAATAATATATGTACAGGTCTAAGGTAATGGCTGGATCTCTGCCATAAAGTATATACTATTAAGGTGTAATTATATAAAAGAGAATTTGCTAACATAACTCACTTATTTATGTGTTCATTCATTCACTCACATGGCAGATAAAGAGATTGGCAAAGTCTTTCATGACTCCGTGATAGGTAAGACTTTCAACTCACACAGAATCTATAGTTAACTATCGACCTAACCTTTGAATGTGAAAATAGACTTAGGCAAAATGTAAATGAATAAGCAAGGAACTGATTTTAATATAACATTACCTAGTGGCATAGTTAGCTTTAACTTTTAACTAGGAAGAGTCTAAAATTCTTTGAGACGAAAGCTGCAATGGTGGAATATTCTTCCGATCAGATGGAACTATGAGCATGTCTGTGGGGGTTGTCTTGGTAATTAATTGATGTAGGAATGGCGGGATCACTCTAAATTGGATTGTGTCCTGGGATAGTGGCTCTGGGTGGTAGAAGAAAGCAGACTGAGGATAAATCCAAGTGTAGGAATGTGAGCCACCAAGCAAAATTCCCTGGTTAACACTTCATATTCCTACTTGGGTTCCTCTCCTAATTTTCATCTGTTGTTCTAACCTAGATGCAGAATATAAAGAAGCCCTTTCTTCTTCTACATTGCTTTTGGTTATTGTTTTATTAGAGGAATGGGTTGTTTGAATACTTGAACATGGAATTTTGAGTTTCATTTAAACTTCATGAGTTAACATTTTAATACAATCATTTTTAAAAGTAAAAATGATTTAGCATGTTTGGGCATTTTTTTTATAATCTAGGTATCTAGTTCTGGATCTATAAAGAAAGATAAAACGAGGCTGGCTTATTCAAGATTATTAATAGCTGCATGAGTGAGATGAACCTGGTTCTCTCTTCTTGCCACTGAGTCTGAAGATTGTGAGTCAGGAGAGCAGAGAGAAACGGGGTCCCAGCATGTGAGCCCTGTGGATTTCCAAGTGAAGACCTAGGTCTTGCCCAGACTATAAAGCTCATGTGGCTCCCACACAGAAAGCTGGACTCTCACAACCTTGGTACTTGGAATTCAGACAGAAAGCTTCAGGTGAGAGCTTGAAAGTTACCCCTGAGGTCATTCTGGATCAAACATACTATAGCAGGAACAAAGCTGACTGACCTTTGAGTGGATAGCTTAAGGGATGCTCTTAATGCAGTAAGCCAGCTCCTGAGCTATGATAGCTCTGTACACAGGAGGAGAGAACTGTGGTGATTATGTGAAAGAGGTTATTGGGTCTAAAGGTTATTGAATCACAAGCATTTGCACCACCATGGCTTCTTCTTGTAAAGAAGTTAAAAATATGCCTATTTCTCAATCAGAACTTGTCCTTCTCTTAAGCCTAGATCTTAGTATTCCCGTTCTTTTTTGTTGTTGTTTGTTTGTTTTTTAAAGACCTTGCTGTCTTTTTCTTCTGCATTTTAATTTTCTTTCTGTCTATCCTCAATGGACTTAAGGTAATCTTTTCTAATCTCTGTTAAAATATCATGGTTTTGGAGAGGTTCTCTTTAACCACCTTATTTAAAATGACATTCCATTTACATTTATAAACTACTGTACTTTTCAAAATCCGTGTTTATTTTCTGCATAGCATTTCTTGAACTGTTATATATTTTTAGACTCATTATGATTGATTAGTGTCTTGCCAACTTCAGTACATTAACTCAGTCCTATTCATGTTCTTATCATTGGTGGTATTTCAATAACACCATGTTTCCGATTATCATCAGCTTGGTGGTGGACATATTTGGACTAAAGTTAGGACTAATTCAGTTGGGTAAATTTAACAACTATCACTATATACATGATTTCTAAATAGCTACTTGTAGGTGAATTTACTTTACAACGGTGGTGAAATGTCTGTAAATGTTCAGTCAGCTAGAAAACTTCTTTAGCTAAACATGAACTTGGACACTCAGAGAAGACTTAAACACATGGAACAGAGCCTAGCATTAGATGTGAGTAGAGAAATGGCTTACTTTTTTTTGCATAGATTTTAACTTTATGCAACTTCTAATGGTGATATAAACAATGAGTTGTCAAAATGATAAGTAGTCTGCCTTGAATTCCCTACAAATATGAGCCTTATAACATCTGTATCTATGTATCTTTTTATCTATATATCTGTTAATTATGTATCTATGTATCTGTCTGTCTTTCTATCTGTCTATGTATCTATTATCTATGTTTCTATGTTCTTTCTTCTATACATTAATCTATTTTTCTATAAAATTACCTTTTTTATCATGTATTTATATTTTTACTGCTAATTATATATGTATATATGTATCTATGTATGCACATGTAGGTGAACCTATATCAATCTATCATTTATTTATCAATCTTTTATTGATTTGTGCAGTTCTCCCATAAGAATGAAAACATATTTAATCTCAAGTAAAAATGATAATGGGTTTCTTCAGTAACCATAATCTTTTCTAAAAGTATTGCTTTGAAAAGTATACCAATAATATCAGAAATCCTTCAGATATGTTCAAAAATAAAGTTTTTGGACAATTGAGAAAACTGCAGCAAAACTGTAAATGATGTAGTAGATAAATATATATGCTTAAAATGGACAGAAAGATTAGGAAAATGTAGATGACTGTACCTAGAATATATAGCCTATAATCAATACTTTATTCTGAGCATAATTATTTCTAGATAGACATATTAAAATATTTTAAAACACTGGTAAAGACTAGGATTATTTATGATGGTTTTAGGAGATTAACTTTGTCTGTCTGATTTTTCTACCCGATGTAATCCTGTCCACAGCAATGATTACCCACATTCTGTTTACCCTGAAGCATGAAGAAAAGATCCACTCGGTGATAAATTTGATTGTTCTCTCTGTATTTGTATTGAATGATAAGTACAGAGCCTCATTTATAATGGGGAAATATGGGACACACATAGAGTTCTTGACTGAAAGCATAGCATATCTTTAATATATTGAGATTACCTAATCCCTCATATTAAAATGATGTTATTGCTATTGCTTTATTCAGCTTCAAACTCAAGACTGATGTCTATCTAAAGGTTTAATACCATCAGAAGTTCTGTCTCCTGAACCCTGAAAGACCTCTGCAGGCTCATCCTGACTCTGTTCCTGCTCCATTCGGGTTTTTGTCTTCTCCTGTCACTTTTGTGCCTCTTTATCTCCTCCCTAGCTTGGCAAAAAAAAGAAAAAAGAACAAAAGTCTGGCATGTCTCCTCAACCTAAATATCATTGAAACTTTGTTTAGTTTTTAGTCATCACATTGCTCAGTTCACCAAAAACATAGAGCATGAAATATTGATTAAGCATATTTCTAAGATTTAATTAAATGTTTGGCATAAAAACCACTGAAATCTTAGTTTTTTTTTTTTTTTTCTCAAGCTCCTGTAACTTGACATGACAATACAAACCAATTCCATTTAGTTACTGAAATTTCAATTAGTTATTGAAAATTATACTTAAGAAATATAGGAGTAACAGGGTTATTTTATAGGCATGCTATAGAGTAATAAAAAGTCCGTTTGAAAAACCAGTGATATAGCTTATGCAAGGGTTTTCATTTGAAATGCTAGCAGTAGGAATTGTCAGCCTATTTTTCTAAAGAAGGAGGCATCCCAGGAACACAAGTATAGTTGTTGTACATGCATAACCCCTGAGGATGATAACTGCTTAAATTGCACACAACAAGCATGCATTTCAAAACATAAAATTAAAAGCCTAGTTTGGCTGGCCCCATGAACAATGGATGTACAAGTGAGAGAGTAGATTTCGTTTTAGAATGAATATTGACCTTTCATTAAGAGACTTTAGAGTCTGTAACATGCAAAAGACATACATTGACTTGATAGTTTCCTTTAGAAGATCTAAATACTATTTATCAAGGTAGAAAACATTATTCTCTTTTGGGGGGAAATATTTCCAACTTCTATGGCTGAAAGTGATGTTTGTCATTTATTATAGAACATATAGTTAGAAGGACTCATGACTATAAATTCATACTTTTAAGTAAAAATACTTTCTGTATTATCTTTCACAGTCAACATATAGTCTTAGTTTTTGACATTTCTTATTATATCTTCTGTAGTGTTGTGGATTAAACCAAGGCTATACATAAGATAGACAAATGTATTACTCAGCTAACTCTCCGTTGCACTCTATCTACCTATCTCTCTCTCTCCCTCTCTCCCTCTCCCTTTCTCTCTCTCTCTCTCTCTCTCTATATATATATATATATATATATATACACACACACACACACACACACACACACACACACATACACACACACACACACACATGCCCCTACACACATGCACACATGCCATAGCTCTAATTAGCTTTAAGACGTAACCACCTTGGTTGCTGATGTTATATAGTTTCTGCACCAAGTTCTGGTTTCATGCTTATATTAAGAAAATATATTCTCTGTGATGACTGTCATTTCAAAGCCTTTGCTAAAATCATGATTGCTCTTGCCTACACTATTTCATTTAGAGTCTAACTTCAAGAAGAGCAATTACATACTTTTTTCATGTGTCGTAGAATATGGGAGTGAGCAAACCTACTGACATTACACAAATGTGAAACATGAAAATGTTTTTCTCTTGATGTGTCCATCACTACAATCAGATTCAGCAAAAGTGAGTTTGAGCAATGACAGGCATTAATCTGTGAAGTGACTTTTACTTTATTAAGACTTATTTTTATATAGATAAGTGTTCACTTTGTATGTCTGTGCACCAAATGTATATAGGGCCCACTAAGGAATGAAGTTAGCATCAAACTCCCTGCAACTGGAGCTACAAATGGTTGTGAGTTTGCCATGGGGGTACCATAAACTGAATCAGGTCATTTGCATGAACAGCCAGTGCTCTGAACCACTGTGATCACTCCCCAGTCCTGATCCCTGGTCTTTAATGGACTCTTGATAATCAACATGTATTTTCCACAACCACGGAGTCCATAAATTATACTTCTCAATGTCAGACCACTGGGATGGGATGATTATCACTAATATGACCATAGGATCATAAGGGTTATTATTCTACTTGGTTTAGTAATTCTTCACGGCTACTCAAGGAACTCTTCCTTATTTAGACTACATCTACCTTGAAAAACACAAAGAAAGATGTAATCAGTGTTAAGGCATTTTTTTATTACCAAACATATTTAAGAATAAACATATATTGAGCAAAGTGAAATTAATGAAGTCAGGAAATAAAGTCCATTGTTGCTTCCTTGTATACTCTGGTTAGCTATTTTTTTTTTACATTCTTAATTTTTTATTCTTATGTGAACACATTTTTTTTCTGTTAAAAGCATGCAATTGTAGAACATAAACACTGAAATTCAACTGCTCTTGTAGAGGAAATATTTCTTTTCTTGCACCAAAATCTGGCTGCTCACAACTACTTACAACTCCAGCTCAAGAATCCATCACTCTCTACTGGTTGCCATGGACACCATGAACAACTCTACTCAAAGTAAATGCCCCCATCCCCATCCCATGCACACAAACACAGCTCACGAACACTGCAAGTGTGCTATGCTGCTCCACCAGTGTCTTCCGGCAACTTTGTCTCCCAGCCAGTCACCTTACCAAGGAGTTTGATTGACACCTGTAACCTCAGGTCTCACCCCAACACCACTGAGTAGAAATAAATCACTTCTGTTTGCATTTGAGTTTGTGGAGTATGTTGTTATACATCAGTTGTTTGAGGGTAAACATCCACCCAGATGGCAATGGTATTTCTATATGAGGGCAGTTCTGTGTGTCTACACTGTCTAGACCTGAAGTGCATTAAATCTAAAAGGAGAGACAGCATCGGTGCCTGCAGAAATAGCATTTCCGATGAGCAGCAATAGGGTCCACGATGAACGTGTGAGAAATAATTATGTGATCCCATCTCAGATGCACTGAGTCAAAGTCCTGGCTTTGAGGCCTACTTATCTATGTTTGAACAGGCTCTGTAGGAGTTCCTACTGATGCAACTGTAGAGTAGGGTGGACAGCAAGACCCAGTGAATATGTCCAATATGCAGAAGACAAACATTCCGAAAAGGTAGTTAGATGGAAGGTAAAATTTCTCTGCATTAGAATGCTGTGCTAAGACTAGACTGGCTTTATTTTGTTAAACTTCATATATTTTTTGTGTTTCAAAAGTCACAGAAAATCCTTATTCTTTATAAGAACCTGTTCCCCAGTGTTATAGGAAGGCCCAAGGATAGCCCAGTGACCCTGGAAAGCCCTTCTAGGGAGACTTTATCTACTTTGCTTGGAAGAACAATGCCCCTACAACTCCTGGGTGACTTGTCATCAGGTACATGCTGGTAAAAGATTTTTTTTAATTGTTTTGTCTTTTGTTTGTTTGGTTGTTTTTAAGAGAGGAACAGCTTAAATGGGTATTTCGTACAAATAAAGTCTCAGCTGGACTTGTCCTTGAAGTGAACATACAGGAAAAAAAATCCATGACTTACTTTCTCATATGTGTTAGGTAGTACATCTATATGCTGAAAATTATAGAGTCTATGATCAACACACACACACACACACACACACACACACACACACACACATGCACACACACACATGCACACACACATGCACACACACACACATGCACACACACATGTACACACACATGCACACACACACACATTCACACACATGCACACATACATGCACACACACATGTACACACACATGCACACACACACACACACACACACACACACACACTGTGCACATCAGCCCATATGTCTCTCATACCATTGCTGTCACTATGGATCACATTGTAACTCCATCTAAACTTATAAAAAGGAAACTTCAAAACTAATCTAGATACTGAGCCACATGCTTGCTTGAGCCCGATTCCTCTAGAGATTGTGTCTATTAGTAAATACATGTTTGCTTTTCTGCATCTTTTTCAATTAGTCACTCAAGAATCTAAGAACCTGGACATTGCATCACAGGAAAAAAAAGGTCTTTATCTGTTCGCACCAACTAGAGGGATGCTGCGGTGAGGTTGCATCTCTAGTGCCTGTGTTCAGCACGTCACTCTTCATTTTCAATGGCGGACCACGCCTGTGTTGATGATAGGTAAGTATCCAAGTGACCTCAGACATCTAGGACTATAATCTGGAACTCATTTGATAGCTACTTGAAACGGGGCGTCAATTTGTGGAAAATTGAAGTTGAAAAGGTTGATTTCCCACTCTAGAGGTCATTGTTTTAAATTAAAAAAAATTAATTAAGATCATTTTAACAAAAATAAGCAGTGCCCAGAATATTTTCTTTTGTATATGAAGTACTAGCAAAAGAAATCTACCAAAAAAGTCATGAAAGGTCTTTTACCCCCAGTAGTACCATCAAAACATGTGACATTACATAAATCATGTCTCCATTTTCATGCATTTAAATTTCTAATTGTTTCGCAGTCCCTCAGAGAGCTTTTCTAGGTCAACTAAGAACTCACACTGTGCTGTATCTTTCCAGAGTCCAAGTCAGTCTTGACTTTGTAAAACTCAAATTAAACACAAGCACTGACTCATACTCTGTTGACAATAGTTAGAAAGCATTTTGCTTTGTTTTACTGTGAAGGTTTAGTTGTAGAATGTACACACTTGAAGCTTTTACATGTATGAACAATGATATTTCTAAACTTTAATATTTATCTTTCCTTCATAGCATTGTTTCTTATTCAGGTTTCATTCTAAAAGTGAAATTTACAAGCAACATGTTCAAATATCTATGGTGATAATAATATTACCAGAAATTTGGGGGCACCTCACCTGGGGTACCAGCTGCTATTGGGAAATTGGGGTTTACTCATACACTCATACGGTTTTTAGCCTCATTAATAAAAATAATTTAAAAGCAAACATAAGAAATCTCTAGGATAATTTTGTTAGCATTTAAAAGTAAAGCTGTAAATACTGGAAGGTACCCAGAGGATGGGGATGAAGGAGGAGAGATGAAGCTGTTGTGAGCATCCATGTGGTAGAATAAGATGAGGCTGGTTCACAGTTAAGGGAAAGGAACAAGCCACCAGAGAAAGCAGGCTTAGGCTCTGGTCAGCATTTGAAAGAGTGAGACAAACAAAAAAGAAAACAGAAAAGTAAAAAAAACATTCAAGGACAGAAACAGGAAGGGTGTGAGGTTAGAATCACCGGACCAGCTCTTTGGAGAGATTTAGTACAGCAGGAGTCAGACTGGAGACAGGAAACAATAGCTGACTGGGAAATCGTCTGTCTGAATTAGGTCCCACCGAAATTACCTTGTTGGCAAGAATGAGCAACAGAGGGAAGGGAGGCAGCACAGACAACACCAGCGTGATCACTTTAAAGGCTTTGCTGCCTCAAGTAAGCTACCCAGTTGCTTGGGAGATCGGAAGCTCAGCCTGTCACTTCAAACAGCACTGGCTAGAGGATTCTTCTGAAACATAAGACTGTGTGTGATCTCCTGAATCACTGCCAGTTGCACTGAAAAGTAATTCAGTTTAAGGCTGTTTTCCCATGCACCTGCTGTGGTATCCAGAACAGGGGTGAGTCAGACCTCACACGGGGCATCTTCCTCTTAGCATGCACCCCAAGTAATGCTTTCTGTTGTCTCTCTTTCTGTGGGATCCTAAATCCATTTCTACCTCACCAGGAACTGATTCACTTTCACTTTTTCCTTCTGAACAGTAAATAACTGGTGGAAATTTTGCCCAAATGATTTGGAGGGGGTGGGAAGAGGTTTTGTCCAGAATTTTACTCATCAAAGAAAAATAAATTATTGTCAAATTCATGGCATTAGCTAAAAGAGAATGCAAAGGCTTAAAAGAAAATCAATTAGGCTGGAGTTTTAATTGAATATCTGTTCTTTCCTACATGTGGAGATTATAACCACCAGTGTATTACTAAGGGTCCATGAGGGTTAGTTTCAGCATGAGAAGCTGAGAAAACTTGTAGAAGAGACTTCAAAGAATTCCCATCCATCAAGAGGGACAAATAGGACCTGAGATCATAGCCTGCACCAGACATCATTTTGGTCTTCAATTTTGACTTTGCAGCCTCTGGTCTATTAATAAGAACTTAAGTCCATGGTGCAGTTTCTTACAGCATTGAAATTAGACTCTGTGATGGCCAAAGATGATAGGATACTGGACTGTGTATAAATGAATGTTGATAGCATTGTGTGGGAAAGGTAAGGCAAGGATTGTGAACAGGGAGTCATAAATAAAAGAAATATAGACTAGTTATTGACCTGATAAAAATGACCTATTATTTAACTCTGCTGGATTTCACTTTAAATATATTTACTCTTGATTGTGTCCCCTTGATTTTTTTTGTTTCCTTTGTGAAACTTGCAAATTTAAAATCTTTCTCTGCCCTTGAGAGGTACATAAATTTTCTCAGAATCTCACCTACTATATCACGAGCATAGTTTCTTCAAGGATCTGAAAGCAAACAGTTCAAAATATAGTTGCCAAGGGATGACACTTCTATCTCTCAGTCACTGTAGAGTGCCAAGATTCTGAATACTCTGTCTATTAGCAAATACCAGTGGCTTTAACTGTTCTTTCCACTGCAGAGATAACTTGACACTGCCCCCTACCCAGTGCAATAGTCTTTAATAAACTCTTCTTTGCTGGCTTTTCTTTGTCCAGTTCTTTTTTTTCCTTTGGTCAAATTCATGTGATTCAGTTTAAGCTGACTTTTGAGCAATGTACACATTTTCAGATTGTTCCACTCAGAAACAGTGGTTCCCTTCCAAAAGTTAAATTATTATAAAATATAGTAACTACAAATGAAGTAGACTCAAAGAAAAAAAAACAATAAAAATATAAAAGTTTAAAGGTCCTAACGATGTGCTTTTTGTAAAATACACACACACACACACACACACACACACACACACACATATACATACATGCACATTTTAAATATATTATATAGTATAGTATATTTAATATGCATATATAAAGTATTTTGGAAAAATAATGAAAAATTCCAACACTACTTTGTTTTAACTGTAAATAAAGATATGGGTATTTTAATCTTGAAAAAGAATATTTTACTTATTAAATATAAAAGAGTTCCATATTTACTGAATTCCATTAATATCAAAATCTTTGGTTTAAGATAATTATAGCTCATTAAAAGACAATAAATTTTACAACTATGAGTTGATTGTAGTACTTAAATAATTTTTAAAAAACTTAAATTATTACTAGAGAGACAATTAAAGTATGTACAGAGGATCTGAAGACAGATTATAGATCCCTCAAATGTATCCTTCAAAGTTTTTGTCACATATTACCTAAAGCATATATTTGCTTAGGTATGTTAAATTGTATGTACAAAATTGTTCGAAGAATCATCTATTTAAAAAAAAAAAACTTAAAAAAAAAACTCAAGAGTTAGTTGTTTTGGAGAATAATTTATATCCTACCAGCATTAAATAAACAAATAAATTGTAATTTTGGAACTTAGAGGCAAATGCAGAGTCATTTTAAGTTTTAACAAAGGAAAAAATGTTAACAAGCTATGACAAAGATCATAAAATGAATTTTGAAAAGAAAAATTTTATCATAAGAGATTTTAATACCACATACTAAAGTAAAAGGAAATTATAACCATGTGATTAGTCAAATCATTGAACTTGCCTACTGAAAATGGAAATAAAATACAGGAGATTTCTTTCTGCGCACCTCTGTACTCGCTACAGTGATATAACCTTTACTTCACTCTGTGTCTCACTGTACCCTGTGTAAGAGATGCAGACAATACCTTGCTGAGGACTCTCTTTAGACAGTTTATGATTTGAAAGGTACACTGATAAACCATGAAGCTGTTCTGGGAACCCATGGACTAGGAGGAAGAGGTGGGAGACACCCTGAGGTGCAAAGCTGTGATATCGAATACCCAGTGACTAGGAGGTTAACACAGTGCTCGCATATTTAGATGGAGATGCTATGTGAAGTTTCTTTTTGTGAATAGTCAGAAGTGTAAATGACTGATTTGGGAAATTAATTTACAAAAACAATGGATCCTTTGAGTTAAAGCAATTCCTCACATCATAGGATATTCTCAGGATTTAATGTTGAGTTCTGACTACAACTTTGACTAGCAAGGGATACACAGGTATCTGTTCTTTAATGATTGAAAATAATGTAGTTTCTTTAGTTCATTAACCCTGTCATAGAAACAAATAGTATAGTAATTACATATTTGATCAAATGAAAGTTTAAGCACTATATTACCATTTTTACACTAAAATAAATAAAGCACACACAAATATGTAAAGACATAAAGATGCTCTCTTTTTCTCTCTCTCTTTTTTCATTTTTATTGGATATTCTCTGTATTTATATTTCAAATATCATCCTTTTTTTCCCCATCCACACCCTTCACTCCCTCCCAGTCCTCCTGCTTCCATGAAGGTTCTCCCTCTTCCAACAACCCTCTCCACCTCAACACTTTGGCGTTCCCCTACACTGGAAAAATGAACCTTCACCGGACCAAAGACCTCTCCTCCCGTTGATGTTGATGCCAGACAATAGAAGGACACTATTTGGTGTTGTGGGTTCGGAGTTAGAGCCTGTGCTGTCAGAGTGTAGGCAGCAGGGGGCAGCCGTGCTGCTGGAGGAGTAGCTGAGACCTCTTGACCTGCAAGTTCTTAGTGAGCAATGGGATTAAGCTGATATTTAGGCTTTTCTCTACTTAACAACAAAAAATAAACGATTAACATGTTTTCAAAGTGAGAAGCTCACTGATCTTTCATTCATTTGAGTTGTGTTTATTACTGGACAATGCTGCTTTTCTGTCGTTGAATGTAATAGTATCCATATCCCATGCATGGATGGCTTCCTATTATTATGTTAATATCATTACTGCACATCTGAAATGATTCATTAAAAAAAAAAAAAAAATTCCCCAACACAACTAGCCAGCCATGTATTTAGTTAGGACCACATTTCTGTATTAAGTTTTCTTTCTATATTCAGTTCCACAAAAGCACAATACTGTGAAAATAGAGATATAAATGGACCATACAGAGAGAAAAAAAGAATAAAGAAAAACAAAAAACTGTTTAAGTCTCAGCTAAGCTTGAATACCTTGGCTGTAAAATAAATTACTCTATATAGAACTAATTCAATTCACAGGCAGGCTCATGGAAAACTCAGCAGCAGATTGGTCTCTGAGATATAGTTCCGTAATCTAGGACTTTAATTTTATTCTATCCTGCCCACGTTCCCTAAAGACAGCGTTCACAGTTCTTTGTTGTAATATGGCTATGCCAACATTCAAATTACTGACAGTTTACAAAATAAATTATTTACATAGGGGTCCTCTAAAGACAACTCGCTGCTTAGGTTATCAAAGGAGGGACTCTAATCATGTAATTGAAAATTTCTGATCTTGTGTTGACATTGGCATATGCTCGGAATCATCTGAATGAAACTCAGAGATAAGAACTTACTGCATAAACAATTAGAAGTATTTTTTCTAACAGTAGACAGTTTTTTTTTTTTTTTTTTTAATAGTCAGACCCTGATTTTTCTCCTCCAGTTAAACTTGTGGAAGAATTTATACGCTAAAAATGAATTATTAGAAGAATTTGGCAAAAGAATGTATCAAATTTCAATGATGCAATTTATAACACAGACTATGTTCAATAATTAATAGATGGCTCCAGATAACTTCCTCAAGAAGTAAATTCTGTGACAGTGAGTTTTGGCTGAGAAAATCAAAGCAGGTAATTTGACACCTTTGGGATTGCTCTGCCACTAATCACATTCTTGATGGTAATCCAGGACACATGTTCACTTCTTATTTGGAAAATATGTTTGGTGTGCGTTTGCTGTTCTAGTTTGCTTCTGTGTTGCTATGACAAAAGTCAGGGAAGAAAGGGTTTATTTTTCTCTTAAAAGTGACAATTCATCACAACCCAAGAAACAAGAAGAATAGCCAAGCTTTGAACCTGGAGATAGGAAGTGATTCATAGGCTATTGAGAAATGCCATTTACCGGCTAACCTCGCTTCTCAACTACCTCCACCTGAAATGGACTGTGTCCATCTTCTCAATTAACGATCAAGAAGGTCCCTAAATGTTCTTGCCCCCCCCCCCTTTTGCTCTTGCTTTGTCCCTCAATTCCACCCCCACCTTCATGTGCTCATGTTTGGCCTCTACTCCTCTACCCCTTTTCTCCCCTTCTCTCTCTCTCTCTGCCCCTACTACCCTCTTAACCCCACTCCCCAGGCCTGGAATAAATTCTATTCTACACTAAAAATAAATCTCCTAAACATATACTAACAGATTAATATATCCAATCTGATGGAAGCAATTTCTCCAGAGAGATTTCCCCTACACGTTTTTGTCAAACTGACACCACCACTGTGAATTTGTAATACTTTTCTTCATAAAATGTTCTAAAATGTGTAAATTATAGGCTAGTGTATATATCAATAACCTGTAGCTAGAAGGCCATAGGTTCTCAGGGAAAACCTATTCCTATTTTTCTGCTAAATGCAGCTACCCTTAACAGAATGTTATGACATCCATATACAAATAGATTAGTATGGTTTTCCACTGTAATCAGAGAAGCTTCTATTTACAGGAAGTGATCACTAAAACAGAGAGAACTGACCAATGTGCAGAAAAGAGAGACTAGAGAATTCTCAGACTGAAATGCAACATTTATACTACAGCTCTTTGGGGATTTTTCCAGAAGAATGAACCAAAAGAGTGTAAGATCCAGAGGTAGTAGATGACGACAAAGAAGCACTGTCTTTGGGAAAGAGCAGTGAAGCTGCACATGTGGTCTCAGCAGTTGTGGCAGCAAGGACAATACACATGCACAGGCTCAAGTTGGGCCAAACCTCATTATGGGGTGGAGAACTGAGTCTGAAGTCAGGAACTGTTGACAATGAATAGCTAATTAGATAGGGAGAGTCAATTTTCTCTAAAAGTGTAGCCCTGGTAAGGTGAATGTACCCAATGGAAGACCACATATGTGAAGATATTTGAGCATCACAAATTGGACTCGGTAGGTTTTAGGGGAAAAAAAAAAGAACCGAAAAGTTTGGTGAATAAAGAAAGATGTCTGACCTAGAAGGAATTTGGGGAGGGGGAGTGAAATTGATCAAAACATTATATAAAAACATTCAAATAATTAATGAAACATTTATTAAAATATTAAAGTAAGGAGAAACCTTCCTGTATGTATACTTATATAAGATAAAAATAAATAGTGGAAATAAAGATTGCTCAATGTACAGGAGGCTTAATAAATCATTTGACCTAAGAGCATGGTTGGACACCATTAAATTGTTGACTTTACTTATGATAGATATTAAAAGTGAGAGAGGGGCCAGATAAAAGTTACAGAGTTGCCTGGTGCTCAACTGGAACAGAAATGGGCCACTGGTAGGAGTGCTGTAGAACTCATCCTGAGCAGTACAGTTGGATGATTGTTAACCACATCAGCTTGAACTCTAAGATTCCTGACTGTCTCTACCCTTCCAGTATATCCTAAGTCCAAAAGTGTGACCTGGAAGGTGCTATTAGAAAGCTCCTTCAAACTTTACTTATATTTCTAGAAAATGTGCCTTTAGTGACAGAAAAAAAAAATGTAAAGACTTTCTTATTCACAGAACGATAGAAATCTTTTGGAGTATACTTTCCTTCTTTTAGTAACCATCAACTGTCAGTAGTTCTCCAGCTAGCCTTGAACCATCCAGAGCCTCTTAAATTAAATTATTGTGCTAAATTAGTAACTGGCTTGATCTTGTGCAGGTCTTCTCCAGGTAACCACAGTGCCGGTGCTTTCATGTGTATAAAAGCCATGTCCTGTCCTCTTCCCCAAAGAACCAATAAAAATAAAGCAGACTTAAATGACTTTTTCCAATTGATTGCTTTTTCTCATAGGTTTGAAAATTGCACAGATTGCATTTGTAACAGATGATAGAAGATAAGAAAGCACACATAGGAAGGCAAAGGTTCTCTGTTTCTTACTAGGTACACAATCAAATTCATCACTACTTATATATTTTCTACTCCGTATTTCATTGCTATAGTACTCCACATTAAAAGAAGCCATCACTGAATTTAGTAAATATTATAATTATTTATTGTATAGTTTATTAATTCTTTGGTGGTATCTTCAAGTCTTGATTGTCTTTTCTCCCCCTTTGTCTACAGAGGAGTAAATGACAAGAGAATGAACAGCAGAGGGACAATTTGGTTTTAACAGCTATCTGGGGAGAGGTACAAATGACCTCAGGCAATTCCTGAATCCTTTGATTCTTTCTATCAAGTACACCCTTCCCATGTATTTATCCTGTGTCAAGAGACACCTAGACTAATGCAAAAATGTATATTATTTCCCTGGATGACAAACCAAAAATGACTTGCTTAAAGAATGAAGGAAAAGAAGAAAAATAGCCGGGCAGTTAAAAAGTTGCTTGTTCCAGAAGGTGTGAGTTTAAATACCAGCACCATGTGGTAGCTAATGTCCATCCATAGCTCTATTTCCCAGGAAATCCAACAGCTTTTTCTGGTCTCAAGGGCACACAGATATATGTAATTAGGAAAACCGCTCATACACATATAGTAAAAGGAAATATTTAAACAATAATGCACGGAAAACTGAAAACTGAATTGTCATAGCACTTTATCGATTGTTTGCTTTTCCTCATGCTGATGAGATCGAAATCAAGGCAATCCTGGTCAACGAACTCCCAGTAAAATGATTAGCTGACCACAGTGAATACTGTTAAAGGGTACAGTTTAACTGCCATTTATTTTGTGAAACCAATTTAAGTCTGTTGATTTGGGAAACCCAAGGCACAGCTAGGAGATGTACACAGGAAGGTACTAGAGAAAGCTGTTATCCAAAGCTGGAGAAGGACTAAAAGGAAGAAATAGAAAGAAGAGGTAACATGTATGTCTTAAGGAAGCAGTAATCTGATGAATAAAGCTAGGTTTAAGAAAAGAAAGATCTAAACAAAATGATACTAATCTGGGAAGCACAACAATTGGGTGAGAAATGTTGATTAGAGAGAAATCACACTATGTAAATAGTCTGGATTTTAAGCATCCCTAGCAGGGGACCAGCTATAATGGTTGCCCCCACCAAGGTGACACTACTGGGACATGAAAGAGTCTCATACCGGTTGGTCAAGAGATTGGATTTCAAATGATTTGGGGAGGCAGGTCTGCCTTCAAAGGGCTGTGCCTTCAAAGTGCCTTTGTCTTGTTGACTGTTCTGGTGCTCCGACCTTCTCCATGCTGCCTCACCTTTGGCTCAGGAGCAAAACAAAAATGGATTATAGATTAGACCTTGGACTCCATGGGCCACAGTAAGCCCTTGTCTTAATGAGTGATTGATCAGATATTTGATGAAGCATACAGTGAACACAAATGCACAATTGTCCTAGGGAGTTTGTTTTTAAAAGGTTGTCCTGCCATTAGCAGCAATTTCCAGCTCATAATAACATTTATCTCTTCTATGTCCCTCGGTACCACTCTATCAAGGATGCTCTGATTGGCTTCCCATTGTGTTCGAATGTTTTACTCCTGTCAAAGTGCAAGTTCATCAGAATGGGAAGCTGATTGTCTACTGAGGCCACTGTAGGGAAAAAAAAGTTAACATAGAAGGTGTGTTGAAAGTGGAAAATGAAGGTTAGAAATGGGCACCCAGGAGATGAGATGGAATTAATGGGAAAACTGAGTGATTTGATTAAGTTGGGAACAGATTCCTCATTTTGTAAAGATTAGAGCTTTATAGGAAAAATATATTAGAGTTGAATGGAAAACCCTATGTTGTACAGAGTACACTCTTCCAAGGTAATAGATTCTAACACCGAGGAGCTAATTTTGTAAGTATAAAAATGATGGTTGGGCCTGAAGATAGGGCTATCAGTGGTTAACTTTCATACTTGTGAAACATGAGTATCGGAATTCAGAATGCACATAGAAGCCAGGTGTTTGGGTGTGGTGCTTTGTTGTAGTTTCAATCTGAGATAGAAGAAACAAGATTCCCAGAGTATCTCTGACTAAATGAGCAACCAAGGATGCACCCCAATGCCAACTGTGGGCCACATACACACAAACACAAGCACATAAGTGCATGCACACAGCACATACAAGGCATTCATACACACATGTGAAAATGGGGAAACTTTAATTATATATTTCACCACAGTGAATCAACCTTTACTAATGAAAAGTAAGAAAGTACTCCTCAGAGTGAACAGGGGTTTCAGGGAATGAATTCCTTTTGATAAGCAACTACTTACTTAATTTTCTCTATGCAAGTCTATCTGTTTATTCTCAGAAGGAAGATAAGCATATAGAAATAATTTATATTAGAAAAACATAAAAACATTTGAGGCATATTGTTGAATATTTAAAATAGGTGGGAAGGAAAATTTCTCTTAGAGCTCTTGTAGTTATTAGGAGCACTTTTTTTTTTTTTTATCCTGAGTGCTGGAATACAGTCATCATTAGAACTAAAGAAGGTCATAGGGCATTAGGAGAATCTAGTAAATAAATAATCCCAGCAGAGTGTGTGAATGAATGTAATTGAGCTAAGTACAAGGCCCTACAGAAATGTGCACAGAGCAGCAATTGACTGCCCTCAGGTTAAGACAGAAAAACGTGTGTGGGAGCAACAGGTGAAAATTAGACTTCAGAAGGAGTTATCTAATCACATGACCTGCCCTGGCTCCCACCATGTAGCCCTATTATCAGATATTGTAATTTTCAATATAGAATCAAGACAAACACAACGAGTGAATAACCTGTCTTTAACTCAATCAGAACAAAAATGAGTTTGAACACAAGGTCACATTTTACCAGTACTGGATGTCAGCAAAAACACAAAGTTTAATGTTCTCTACTTAACCCATGTGGATACAGGAATGACTGAGATTAATGACACCCAAGGAAAATGGTGAGATAATATCAAAATAAGTGTAGGAAAGCTTATAAAGCAAGATCTAGTCCAAATCAAACTTTATGCTGACTTTTTAAAGGTATCAGCACAAGAGATAAGAGGAGTCATATGAGTCTGTGAAACTGTCCTTTTATTTTTCTTTTATTTTAAAAAAAGTTTATTCTGTAGGTATTTTCCTGCATGAATATCTGTGCACCACATTTATCCAGTGCTCAAGGAGATCAGAAGAGACTCCAAGTTTGTATGTATAGTTGTGAGCTAACATGTGGGTGATGGTAATTCAACCCAGGTACTCTGTAAGAGCTGTGCACATACACTCCTTAGTGTTGAGCCATCGTTTGGCTCCTAATATGTTTCTTTTGCCTGTTTGTCTGTTTGTTTGGCGGTTTACTGTTCTTTTGTTTATAGTTTGTTCTCTGCAATCCTCAGGATGCCAACTCTGGCAAATTGTGGAGGGAGTATTAGGTACTTATAGAATAAAGAGATTATTTTCAATATGTATATGCAATGCTTCTATGTGTGACTATGTGCACATGAGTGCAGGTTTACATAAGTATCAAAGGAGGATGATGGATCTTAGGGAGTTTCAAGTAGCTATGATCCACCCCACACAAATTCTAGAAACCAAACACCCATCTTCTTCAAGAGTAGAAAGCACTGTGACCACTGATCCAGCCACCAGCCCTGAAGACACTTAAACACAAAGATATCACTATATGTAAAATCTGTGATGATAGAGCTCATTGTTTTCAGGAAATTGTGGCTCATACTGTTCACAATTTTTCATATGAAACATTTCCATTAGTTCCCGAGTAACTAAACAGCAAATCCTTGTCATACTGCCTTACAGGTTTGTATTTTATGCTTAATTTAAAAATATACTTTATTTCTGAGCAGACATTGGGTGTTGGTTCTGCACCGAATCCCATAACACCCAGAGGTAGCCTATCACAGAGGTACTCTAACATGTCCAGGATCACAGGAACATAGGATTACAGAATTACAGGTGTACCAACAGGCCCGGGATCACAGAATCACAGAGAAAGCTCAACTCCCAAGAGGTCTGACACACTCAGGATCAAACTCTCATTTCTGAACATCTATGATACAAATGCAATGGCACCTACATTAATAAAAGAAACTTTACTAAAGTTCAAAACATACATTGTACTACACACAAGAATAGTGAAAGACTTCAACATCCCACACTGTTCTATGGATGGATCAAAAACACAGAAGTTGAACAGACACACAGTGAAACTAACAGAAAGTATGAACCAAATGGATTTGACAGATATCTTAGGACATTTGATCCTAAAACAAAAGAATATACCTTCTTCTTAGTACCTCATGCTACCTTCCCCAAAACTGATCATATAATCTGTCACAAAACAGGCATCAACAGATACAAGAAGATTGAAATAATTCCATGATCCTATCAGAACACCATGGACTAAGGCTGGTCTTTAATAACAACAAAAACAACAGAAGGCCACATATATGTAGAAGCTGAACAATGTTCTACTCAATGATAAGTTGGTCAAGGATGAAATAAAAAATTTTTAGAATTTAATGAAAATGAAGGCACAGCATACCCAAACTTATTCGATACAATGAAAGCAGTGCTAAGAGGTGGGAGTAGGTGGGTGGGGGAGTACCCTCAGAAAGGCAAGGGCAAGGGTGATGGATAGCAGGATTCTAGAGAGGAAACATGGAAAGGGGATACATTTAAAATGTAAGTAAAGAAAATATCCAATAAAATTTATTATACAAAAATTACTATGTTTCTCTGTGTGTGTGGGGGGGGGGGATTGTGTGTATGTGTGTCTGCCTGTCTGTCTGGGTGTTTGTGTGTGGGTATATGTCAGGGCAACTAACCTTTGAGAGCAGTAAACAGTATCAGATCCCCTGGAGCTGGAGTTACAGATGTGCTTGGTAGTAAACTCTGGTCCTGTGCAAGCTCATGAGTACTAGTAATTACTAAGCAATCTTTCCAGTACTAAATTTCCAGACTTTTGAATCACAAGGTGATTCTCACTAGAAAATTATGCTTATGTTTTCCTAAGAAGATTCAAAGTGTCAAGGAGTTTAGGCCTGTGATCTCATTGGAGATAAGATTAGTTCTGAGTCCTTAAATGCTTGGAGAGTTTGAAACAGGCTTGAGGGCCAGCGAGCCAATGAGACAAAGGCAGGAGTCAGACTATTGATCCCCCTACTTCATCCAGCCTTCACTAGGATAAGTTAAGAGTATAAAGAAGTGTATATACTGTAATTCTCTTTCCAACACTTATATTCTGTTCAGCTTTGCCAACTGAATGAAATACACTGTACATTTCAACACAAGGTGCAAGACTTTGTTATGACCTGGAAGGTAGTTTGTGGAGAAGAAACTGTCCCAATTCTCCCTACAAATAGCCTCCCTTGATCTATGGATGGCTTGTTGTGGCGTGAATTTGGAATGTTTTCTATGGGCTCACCAGTTTGATCACTGTGTTCCTGAGATAGTGGTGCTAATGTGGAACTTTTAGATGGAGGAAATTGCTGGAGAATTGAGTGACAGGAGGTATGGGCCTGGAGTTTTCTGTTGGTACAATGTGCTCACATCCTTTCCCTTCCTGCCTCCATAGCTTTCTTCCGTTGTGGACTCTATCCACTCAAACTGTAAGGCTAAAAATAAACAAACAAGCAAGCAAACAAACAATAATAAAAACCCAAAATGCAAAACCCACAGAAACAATCACAAAACCCCACCAGATTTCTTCTTCCAATTGCTTAAATATATGGTCAGGACAATGAAAAAAGAGAAAGGATACAGATGTATCTTTGCTACACTTCCTTTGCTGGGACAAAACAACCTGACCAAAGGCAAGGAAGAACAGGTTTAATTCCCTTCACATTCCAGGTAACAGTCAGGTTTTTGTTGCTGTTGTTGTTGTTTTTGTTTTTGTTTTGGAGAGTATCCATGATAGGACCTCAAGCAAATAATCATATCATATCCACAATCAAGGGGAAAGAGAGAGTGTTCTTTGTCAGTGTTCAGCTCAGTTCCTTCACCCTTATCTATTTCAGGATCCTTTACGTGGGAAATTGTGCCTGCCACAGTAGCTTCATCTATACACCTAGATTAATCATAGCAATCTTCCACAAGTATTCCCACAGGCAAGCCCATCATAGCTATTCCCCCACTAATGCCCTATTCTCAGCTGATTCTAGATTGAGTCATGTTGAGAATTAAACTAAGCATTATGGAGTGAGCACTAGTTTATATGGTATCCAATAAATTCTTAAAACCATGAGCCCAAGAGAACGCTGTAACCGACAGTTAATGTGGTACTGCAACCATCTATCCCACACCTGGAATAGGCAGTAGGTGATAGGTTGACATGTGACATTATAGTATAGAGACACCAAAAAAAAAAAAAAAAAAAAAAAAAAAGTGGAATGTCCCAGTTTGGGAGGGACAAAAGTAAGAGCATTTTCATCTCATCTCTCTGAAGACTGTATGATTTTACAAGGGACAGCTTTATTTGGTTTCCCACATCTCCTATTTTCGCACTGTGCTCCAATACAGGTAACATAATGGGGCTACTGTAGTAATGAGTTTCAGCACCTATTCTACAAATGAAACTATCTAGTGTGAGTATAAATCTTAATTATCCCCATTACATGTGAATCATGTTATGATTTGAATACAAAATGCTTCCCCCCCCATCATCCTGTTTTAAATATTTAGTCCAAGAAAAGATGGATGATAGAGGCTAGCAAGAGGAGGTGGGTGTGTGGAAGAAAATTACTCCTGGCTGCTTCCTCCCAGTCTCTCTGCTTCCAATCTGCTGTGTATGAATGGATATTCTGTGCTCTGGATTCCTTCCATCTTGATGTCCTAATGAAGGTCATGGCAGTAACTAACACTGGACCAAAAACCCACTGGAACTGAGCCACCATGAGCTGATCTTCCTCAGATTGTTTATTTCAGGCATTTGGTCACAATCATATAAAAGTAACCAATACAGCCAGATAGTGGTATGTTGCTCCGTTCACTTGGGGGCATCGTTTGTTTATTGCACATATCACAAATGTTTTTGTTTTGTTATCAATAATCTGTAAGTGTAAGGATTATGTCAAAGTATTCTCTCTGCAAGTTGCCCATCTATTCAAATGATAAAGCTCAGTCTGAACCTACATTAGGCTCAACCCACATGCCTCAAGGAGAGAGACAGACATGTCAACCCACATGCCTCAAGGAGAGAGGACAGACATGTCAAACAGGTCTTCTTCATGACATACACATTTATTCACACTATACACACATCAGCAATGATAGAGTAAGCTGAAGAACAAAGGAGAAAAGGTAACACAGCAGAGATTCTCCATAGGAATTCTACCTCCATCTTTTGTACCAACCACCTTCTGACTACCCATCTCCCCCCCTAGAATAATTATCTCCCTCTCCCAGGAAATGTATTCTGGAAAGCATAGTTCAAACAGCATGACTGATGTCAACCTCCCTAGGAGGCTTTACCTTACTGGAGACGGCATTCAGATGAATATTGAGGTGATTTCTCAGCTCCAATGGCATGCCATTTTATGGAAGGATTTCAATTATTTAGTTCCATAAAAACATGAAGCACTGTTCTGTAACACCCTTGCTTGTTCTTGCTACTCCTTATTCATTTTGATTATCAGTCATGATCATGACAAAACTCTGCACTTTGTGGGGAAAAACTGCTGAGTTGGGAGAACCAGATTCTAGATTCTTTGGGTTATGGGTAACAGTTCTGAAAAGGTGAAAGTCATATGCAACAAACATATGATCTTCCACACCTTCCTCTCTTGTGTTTCCCAGCAGGCAGATAATGGAGATTCTTTTATTTGAGGTGATCCTAATTTTTACCTCTTCATCTCTAGTTTCTATCTGTCTCACTCAGAGACAGGATGCATCTTCCTTCTGACCAGGAAGATCAAGGGTTCTCCTGGACGAATAGTCTGAGGCATGTGTCCTGGGCCAGCTCTGATGGACAGTCTTTCTTGCTTATTTTTTCTTCTTGATGCATTTTTTATCTCATTCTAAAGAGTTCTTTTATTCTTCCCTCTGATAATATAGCTTCCTCTAATGAGCTTGAAAGTTATAAAATAAAGAAACAAACAAACAGTTTCCCGGTGTTAATGAAGAGATATCCTAAGATTGAATTTCTTCATCTTTTGTCATATGGTTAGAACTTGAAGGCAAGTTATCCTAAAGGTCATCATGGGTTTTCTTCCTCCTCTCACAATACAAAGCCACCGTGCCTACTCTGCAGTATCATCCTGGACTGCTTCTATTAATGAGCATTGCTTTACTGGCTCTGAACAAAGACATATTAGGAGCTCATATCCCTTCCCTTGAGTGGTGCAGAACACCTCCCTACTGTCTACAGCCATTATCCCAGCAGCACTGAGAGGTATCACCTTTTTAGAGAAACAAAGGTCTTAGATAGAATCTACATTCATTAGTAGGTTTGAAACAATAGAAGTACTTTGACTGAAAGAAAAAAAAAGAAAGCAGTACTTATAGAGTAGTTATCAGAGAATTTATCAGGAAATTTAGAAGGTTAATAGGAGCATCAAACAGATGGTGAGATATAAGTCAAAGAATGAGCTCAGGTATTTAAGAAAGAAATGGGATACTTCAGCACTAATTCTTCCTGGAGGATAAATCTTTCCTTGCTGTAATTATAGGGAAATGCAGGAGGATAAGAGGCAAGCACAGCGGATGCTGGGCACTGCAGGATTGCATATCAAATAGTCTTGAGCTGAAAGACAAAGTGAAGGACAAAATCATAACGTGGAAAATCATCATGAAGTGAATTGGTAACAGGATCAAACCATAGAACAACTCACTCGACAGACACACTGCAGACACAAGATCTGGGTTCCAAACACAGGCTCGTTTTTACTTCCATCCATATTGGGCATAGGAAATCAAGTCAAAATGATATAATGAGCTACTTTCTGATTTGAAACACACTTGAAAATTCCAGAGAATTCTTGAGAAGTAAAAAGCACTTTAGCTTATCATCCACTCAAGTTTCCATATCAGATCCAAGTCATAAATCTCTGTGTCTCAGTTTTCCTGTTATATTGGGTTTTTTTTTCCAAAGTGTAATTTAGCTTTTGTCTACCTGTACATACAAATCTGGAGGCAGAAAAAATACATAAAATATACATTCTCATATTTAGAGATAAAGTTTTCCTGGGGAGTGGGGAAAGAGGAGAGAAGAGAGAGAGAGAGAGAGAGAGAGAGAGAGAGAGAGAGAGAGAGAGAGAGAGAGAGAGGAAGAAGAAGAAGAAGAAGAAGAAGAAGAAGAAGAAGAAGAAGAAGAAGAAGAAGAAGAAGAAGAAGAAGAAGAAGAAGAAGAAGAAGAAGGACGAGGAGGAGGAGGAGGAGGAGGAGTAAGATGAGGAGGAAGAGGAGGAAGAGGAGGAGGAGGGAGGAGGAGGAGGAGGAGGAGGAAGAGGGAGAGAGGAAGGGAGAGAGGGAGGGAAGAAGGGAGGGAGGGAGGGAAAGAGAGAGAAGAGGAGGAGAGATTAAAATTCTGTGGAATAACTTTGGTATAATATTTGAGCTCTAGTACAATTATGTTCTAGGATATCCAGTATTCATTGAAAACTTTGGACATGTGTAGTGTTCTTTCTGTAATTTCAGATGTGTGAAGACAGAGACAAGGGATCTTTGTGTGTGCTGTGAGAACTGACTCTCACAGTTTGCTTTCTGACATTCACAAGAACACCAAGGAACACACACATACACACACACACACACACACACACACAAATTAAGAATTTGCTTCATAATAGCAATGGGACATGAACTCTAAACTCATGTGAATGTGTGTGTGTGTGTGTGTGTGTGTGTGTGTGTCTATGTGGAATGTAATTGCCAGAATGTAATTTATACAAAGTAACTATCATAAAAAATATATTTCAAACAAAAACTACTCTGTGAAAAATAATCCTGATAAGGTTCATCAGCAGATCAATAAACTTTGGGAACCATCCATTACTGATGACTCTTGGTTTTTTTTTTTTTTTTTTTTTTTTTGTCTTTGGATGTGGAAAATACTCAGACTTATTCACCTTGTGCTGTGCCTGGAAACACTTGATTCAGGAACCCTAGCGATTTCACAGCTCTTCTATTGGTCTGTCTCTGGTTACTCACCATCCTGTCCTTTCTCAATATTTCATGCTTTGTGAAATATTTGGGTTTGGTTTGGGTCAGGTGCAAAGATGAGTCCTCCACTGATCCTGTTTGACAGCAAATAAGATTCTCCACAGATTTCTTACAACTCTGAAAATATTACCTTTTTTTCTGTTTAGAAAATCAAAATTTTCTGATATAATATCAGCTGTGAGTTAATATAGGCGAGTAGAGGCCAGAAATACCTTGCATGGGGTGAGTTGCTCATGCTGTGTACTACAAGATTTAGAGAGAATATATTTGCTTTAATATCGTCCATGTCATCCTTTTTTAGTGTTTCTACCATCAGAAGTTGCTGGGTGCTAAGGGGGTGAACCACATGCATTGGCAAGTAATTATTGTACTTCAGGGATAGAGACTCTAGAGGGGAAAACATAAAATGAATCTAAACTTTTGAATTTGAGGATTCTGTATCAGTGTAATCAAGATATATATATATCCTGCTAGGTCTGTGGGTGATAATATGTTTGCCTAGCACATCACCCTGGGGCAATACAAAGTACTAAATATACTGATCCAGATGGTGATTATCTGTAATTCCAGCCAAGAGAAGTTGGAGGCAGGAGGATCATATTGTTCATATATTTCCATAAACTACTTACAACTATCTACAAGTGGTTTATCTTAGGTATTATATGTAATGCCCAATGATTACTAGCCCATTAGGGGATAATTATACCATCTGTGTGGGGATAGAGAGATAGCTCAGCAGTTTAACCGTTATTATTCTTCCAGAGAACCCGGGTTCCATTCCCATCACTTCCAACACTCTAGCTTTAACTCCAAGGTACCTCCTGCTCTCTTCTGGCCTCTACCATGAATAACAAAAGACTATTACATTTACTCTGTTGTTCTTAACACAAACAGTTTTGTCAAGTCTTAGAGAGAAAATGAAGCAAGAAGGAGTTCAGTATTTTCTTGATTTAAGTGTTATACTGTTTTCTCTCCTTTAAACCAAGTTGGAATTTGGTGTTATCTTCATTATAAACGTGTTGTAATTTGGTAAGAGGAACTTCCAGTAACCTGGAACATTATCATTTTTTGCTTTCCTGCTTTTGAGAAATTCTTCAGGGTTTTTAGAGGAGGGAGGGTGAAGAAACTGTCACAGATAAAGACTCACAATTTAGGGACAGTGATTCTTCCAAAGCAACTTCCCTTCTACTCTAACTGGGTGCATTAAGATTATGTGTATAGAATCATGAAGAGGATGCCGAGATTTCAAGATAACTCATTTTATTCATCTGAGAAGTATGCATTGCTGCTGTAAACATTTAAAAATTCACAAGGAAGACCTCCACATCCACCAGTGCAGCAACAGGGTACTATTTCTTCCTAGGACCACAAAGAAAAAAAAATCTCTGAAACCTTCCAACTATGAATAATATCTATTTCCACTTAGAGAGGGTTTAGCCCTCTAACAGTATACATATAGGGAGCTATATAAGTCAATACTAGGCCTTTTACTGAAGACTAAGGATGGTACACCAGGGACTGAAAGCTGTCAATCTTTCAGCAGCATCCCTCATGGAGTAGAGAAATCTGGTCTGTTGGAAAGATTGGTGAGGTCAGAGGTGAGTCTGCGTCAAAGGAAACAGAGATTTCAGCGTAAGCTTTGTAAATTTCTTGGTGCTTTTTTTATACTGAAATAAAGCAAGAATGATATTCTTAGATTAGAAATAATTCCTGCATTTGTGTGAAAGAAGCTAGCTCTTGGTGAAGCAAAGAGAGCCTTAAGAAATTTGATGATCAGCTCTTGCTATCATAGTCTTTAGAAATGCAAGAGAGAATTTGTTCCCTAGAACTTGGTCGAGCCAGGAAAAACAATGTGCATTTTTAGCACTGAGGGGCTGTGGAGTCAGGAGGATCCCAGAGGCTCCCTTCAAGTCACGCTGGCATATGTGGTGAGTTAGCCTGTCTGAAAATCAAAACCCAAGAGCAGTAGTGTATGACAGAGGAATGAAGTTCCTCTCCCTGTGGTCCTTACACACACACACAACACACACAACACACACACACACACACACACACACACACACACACACACACACACACAGGAACACCATCTTGTTGCAAAATATAACCGATAATGCTTTACCAGGTTTTTAATTGTGTTATATTTTAAGTGATGTAGGAAATCACTTCATCTTTAGTCCACTAAACTGACTTATTAATAATTCTCAAAATGTTTGTTAGTTTTGATAGACTATAATTAAATTGGTGTCAAAATGATTAGCTTTGCCTTTTCCCTAATACTTTATTTTAAAGTTTCCCTCCACCTCATTCTAGAGCAGCATTTTAAACTTGGAATTATTGATAATGGCTTATCTCCTGTTCTGGGTACCACTTTGTGCCTATTAGGATGTGCAGCATCCTCACAGCCCATATCAACGAGACATAGTAGTCCCTACACCCAAGTTTGGAAGCCAGGTAATCCCTAGAGAGTAGAAATGTTCTGATAAGGAGCAAATATGTGCTTAGTTTATAAGTCACAGAGACAAGAGAGCTTAAATGCAGTCCAATTTAAACAACAGTTTATAGAAATTATAGAACAATTTCATTAATGTAAGAGAAGGTGTGGATTCACCAAAACATATAAGCAGATTTTATTAAAACATAAAATGTCTTATGCATAAAGTACAGATAGCTAAGCAATTAATAAAATCCATTGCAGTGAGAGTGAAAATATAGTGAAAACCTAGACATGCTATTAAAATAATATTAAAGTGCACAAATACATGAAAACAATGGCTAGGAAACATGGAAATTCACTATTGTGTAGAACTCAGGTTCAGTTCCTTGCACCTATATGAG
This sequence comes from Micromys minutus, assembly GCF_963924665.1. Classification (NCBI taxonomy): domain Eukaryota; kingdom Metazoa; phylum Chordata; class Mammalia; order Rodentia; family Muridae; genus Micromys; species Micromys minutus. Next base: position 6,397,550 of record NC_137953.1, read on the forward strand.
CAAGCACACAACCTCCTGTAGCTACAGTTCCAGCATATCTGAGGCCCATTTCTGGATTCAAGGGACCAAGTGCACACAATTCACATATGGACATGAAAGCCATCATGCAAATAGCTATCACTAAAATAAAGCATCTCTTTTATACTTTGCATGTTTGTCATTCACAGTGAATTGTTTGGGTTGGATATGAACCACAAACTGCCTGTTAGCTAAGAAGGGCTACTTCAGTATAAGCATTTCCTCTTGCACTCAAGTTCTTATGGTACAGATTTTCAGTAATACAGCAGTACTGACTGCAGTACTCACCCTGTTGTCCATCTCTCTGGCTAGAATGTAAAAACGTACCATTGGCACTATCTAAACCTACAGTTTCATTTTCCTGAATAGCAAGTCCACGTATTCTGAAGGCTAGTCAGAGTTCCTTAAACAGTTTAGGGTGCTTCCTGAGTGTTCTATCGCCTACCTCAGCAATATGAATATTATGATCAGTCCCCCTTTCTGCCTGCATCCTGCTGACAATTCACAACACCAAAATCTTACTGACAATATTCTTCTGGGTTCATATATTTTAGCTCGAGTCAGAAAAATAAATGACAATATTCTTAGTATAAAGGGACACTTCCCTCAGTCTCTTTTTCATTTCAGAGCAGACACTTAATTCAAATTATATAAAATCTCAGCCTCCAAGCCAGCTGTGTTTTATGTTTGTCAGCTGCTTCAAGTGATTTTTCTAACAGCTGGGTGTTTTTTTTTCCCAACCACATTTTACCCCAATTATCTTTCTCCATGATCTTCAAAGCTATTTCAAATGATTTTTCCTTCTGATTCAATACGCATGTTTATAGTGAGAAATTTAGAAAACAGAGAATGAAATGACAAAGGAGATCAGAGGCAGCTGGAATGCTCTAACTGGTTCAAATATTATTGCTTCTTAAAAAAAAATACACACTGGCCAGTTTCCCACGGAGGTGCAGGCAGCCATACACACATGGATAAATACTCACCCAGTCACATGTGAGCACACACTGAACCAGGCACAGACACACACACACACACACACACACACACACACACACACACACACACGATTCTTACTACACACACACACACACACACACACACACACACACACACACGATTCTTACTAGTAACATTGTTTCACAGTTTCCAGTCTGTTTGCCTTTGAGCACAGACAAAGTCCTCCCAGGTGTCATCACCTCCTCATTTTCCTCCTCAGAGTCCTTGTCATTTGATCAGTGTCCCCTCTCACCCACCTGGTCTCACCTTAGAGACTCTTCTGTGAGATTTTTCTTTCCCTTCACACGCACATCATATGTTATGAAAATCTTAATAATGGAAGAATCTAAGACAGTGTTTCTCAACCTGTGGATTCCAACCCCCAACCCTCCCACAGAGGTTCCTAAGACCATTAGAAAACTCAGGTAGTTTCATTATCATTCACAACAGTGGCAAAATTACAGTTATAAAGTAGTGACAAAAATATTTTTTTTTCTGTTGAGTGCCACTATAACATGGGTACTGCATTCATAGGGCTGAAGCATTAGGGAGTTGAGAACCACCGCTCTAAAAGAATTTTAATAAAAATAATCTAATCACTGACACCTACCTAAATCTCTAACTGCCAATCCTGGACCCAGACAATCAACATTTCTCTTCTAGTCCGAGGTAAATATCTTCCAACCAGTCACTCTTATCAGGGATTGCATTTCAGCATAGACATGCAGCTCTTCAGAGCATCCTATCTGCCTTAGTTTACTTTCCTGTTGTGATAAAATACCCAGGAAGAAGCAACTGAGAGAAGGTTTACTTAGTTCACAGAACATTGAGTCATGGCAGGCGATTAAAACCACTGTCAATAGGGGGACAATGTATATTTACTAAATGTTCAGCCTCTTTCCTCGATTCCCACGTTCTGGGATCCTGGACGGACAGAGAATGGTCCCATCTGCAGTTAAGATTAATTTTCCTGCATCAATTAAGATAATCAATATAATCTCCCACAGGCGTGCCGAAGCACTGTCTCTGAGGTGATTCTATACTCTGCGAAGTTGACGCGTAGCACTAACCTTGTCATGATCAAATGGGAAATGAAACTCAAAGCCCGCATCCTCGTTCAGTGGAGACCTGGGAGACGGGTTCCTCCTGTTGCCTGACTTTCACAGAGAACCTGGAGCACGTGCTGCGGAACTTCACGGCTCCATCTCTGCAGCTAGCCGTTTCCCCAGGTGTCCCCAGGGCTCCGTTCACACAGCCATTCCCACTTAATTTAGGTCTTATCCCAATGTCACCACCTCTGCCACCCCTTCTCATCAAAACACTTCACAGAAGTCATCACCTGCGACTTTTCTTCGATATTCTGCCGAATATTTCCTCAAAGCATTTATCACCAACTCTTATAGTAGACTCTGATGTGATATTTTTGTATCTCTGTGATACAGGCTGAATGATACCAGAGAGTGATCAGTGTGTGTCCTCATGTTTCCAATGCTTTGATAATGAGTGGCAGACACTAGGCCATTATTTAACTATTTTCCTTTATTAAACCCATTTTTATATGTGAGAAGTGGCCTTCTTGATTGTGTCTTATATGTTAACTAAAGGTAATTTATATTATTGAGATGTATGAATTTTTACAAGACTGCCTTAGATGCCTTTTTTTCCCTCATAAGCCATGCTTCTCTCAAATTCCTGAAAGAGTATTTTCTTACAATTTTAGCTGCACTGGGTGTTACCATCTCTTTGTTTTCCATTAGTTTTTGAAAATAGATGTTTGATTTCTCCAAGTTAAGTAGCAGTACTTGGAAATCATTTATGTAATAGGCCTGGAACACATGGAGCTTTCTGTAAAGAAAAGTAACTTTATAAGAAATTCTAAGCATGGTATTGTGTAACGAAGTCTTAAAATGTACAAAAAAAGTCAATATATAAAAACTTCATTTTCTAGCATTTCCCCCATATAGTATCAAAGTGTTTACTTCGGTGATATTACTGATGTCCCAGTGGAAAATATGGTTTGGTATCATTAAAAAATGCTATGAACACATTTATTGCCTCTGGATGTGGTTTCCAAAGAGACTAGAATGCCTGAGGTTGAGAATCAGTACTATTCCATGGTACACATTTCTCCTTACTACACACATTTCTCACTGGTTACAGTGAGATGCTCTACTCTATTAAGTGATAATGTGACTACCAGACAAAAGTATTAGAAGGCGAGGGCTAAGGAGATTTCCCTGCAGCTAAGATCTCTTGTGGTTTTTGCAGAGGACTGGAGGTTGATTCCCAGCATCCATATGACAGCTCAAACCACATGTAACTCTACTTACATGTATTCACACAGAGAAAAGACCTATGCACATACAAACATTAAAACAGATAAGTATAAAACTTTAAAGTATCTTTGTGAGATCCAGGTCAAGTTAATAATGAAACTAGTGTATTCCATTTAAAGTCAACATGAAGGTGCAAAAGTCTGATTCAGACATAGTTCTTACTTCTTCATATACACTCACTGTTGTTTCACACACACATCTAAATTCCATAATTTTCTTTCTTTTTTCTACTACTTTGCCTCAAAAGGTCTAAGAACATGCTTAATTACAGAGTTTCAGACACTTTGCTGGCATCAAATAACCAGAGTGTATACAAGTAAATGTTACCAGGGGTGGGGAACTCCCATATTCCTAACTTGCCTCCATGTTCTGTTCAACTTTGGAGTTGTCACTGAAAAGTTTTCCAAGGGTCTATGAGAGAGAAATAGATATTTTGAGGAGAAACAAAAGCAAAAACAACCAAGCACAAAACAAAACAAACAACAATGAGGAGAGCAGAGGGAACTACGGTCCCGACTCCACCATAAAGAAGCAGGAACACTGAGAATTCGGGCATGTAGAGAATGCCCTCTGCAGATTCTGAGTTGAGAGGTGTCCCATCATGACTCCTATATTGTAAATTTGTGTAATTACACCCACCTAAAGAAAAAGCAGATCCCTTCTGGGTGTTCTTTGTTGGGTGGATAATCACCTTCTGTGGCACATGTGTATAGTACAGTAGTTTTACATGCCAATAGAGGTCTGTGCAATCCTGTTGGTAACACCCACACAACTGATGTGTGTATAATATGTATGGTGTTTGATGTGTGGTGTATGCTTGCTCCATGTGAACTCATCTGAGGCAGAACTCTACGTTCACTACTTAACAACTGTGTGAACAACAGTGACAGGTTCATATTTATGTGTCCTAACCAGCACTGTAGAAGTGTTCGACAGAAAGGCAAGTTCACAGTCACTGGGAATCAGCATTCACCCTTTCTGGACTGTAGGCTAGTAAAATGCAAAAGCTCATGGCTATGTCTCTTCATTTCTCTGTTACCATTCATTGTTTCCATTATCTACCAAATTCACCCATTTGTTTTTCTCTTATATTCATCTCCCATGTTCCTGACTCCCATTACCCTAAACATATTCCATAAGAATTATATTTTACATACTGAGCTCATTTTTCCCCATACCCATGAAACATTAAAATAACTTATACCCCTTTTGATAAATGGAGTTATTTGAACTTCATAAAGCACTAAGGAAAAATTTATGGTGTAACTGCATAATAAACAGAGCCCGTGGAAGTCTTGGAGGTCTGGAAGGGAAATGAAACAATGTCTGCCTCCTCCCATCTCGTATATCTAATCCAATTTTCAGATCCAAGATCCATTCTGCTCATTTAAACAGCACATAAACTTCTCTGACATTTAATTATATTATGTATATGCCTGGGACGATAGGAAGACCGACAGAATGAAAAGTTCATTGAGTGTTTTCCTGGCTGCTAACCAATGGAATGCTCTGAGACAGGACAGTGGGTACCAAATGCAGATCAGCGTAAGGCCTCCAGCAGTAAATTCTCCATCCTTAAGAGACTAGAGAGAAGGACTTGGGGGTGCAGCTGGCTAAATCGTGTCTTCCATCAGCAGCGAATTTTTGTTAAGATCGAAATGAGATTGAGTAGGCCCAGCATGAGCTTGATAAGAGCTTGTATCACCTAGACACCTTTAATTCAGTATAATTATTGGCTTCTGGCAGAAGACAAGCTACCTCTGTTCTCCATACTTGTGATGGGGGCAGGGAGAGACTAGTGGAATGATGTTTTGCACACACTTAACCTTTTTGTGCCCAGATTGAATGTGGAGTGACTATTGATGAGGAAGTGTTTGTAGTGGAATGGCCATAAAAGCCAGAAGTGGACTGTAGATGACCCAGAACTGGAGTTACATGCAGTTGTGAACTGTACATTTGTTCTGGGAACTGAACTCTAGACCTTTGCAAGAGCTGTCCACTGCTCCCCTACCTCCAGAGATAGATTTTTAATCCCAATTGGTCCTTACATTGCATTTTTAAAAATTAAAATAAGGGGTTTCAAGGTTATAGATAGAGAAAGCTGGCACATCTTTGTGCCGTAGTCTGAGAGGAGAAATATGTAGACATATTTCATCTGGAAAGGTGTACATGGGGAATCATACCACCAGGGAATTGTTTATGGGGACGATTTTTCTTTACTTAAATCATTGTGAGTAGTATAATCTAGTTCCTGTCAGACAAGGCCCATCTCTCAGCTGCTGTCTGTTCAGATGTCCTTTATCAACCCAGGGCTTGCCATGCTTTAGCTTATGTCTGAGAAATATGAGTCCAGGCAGCAAACAGGTTCAGTGACAAGGAAGTGTCTAAGGCAGGCATGTGGAAATCTCCATGGCTTCTTTATTCTCAAAGGCTTTGTTTTAATCCAGTTATATTTAAAAATAATAATCAATGTATTTTAGATTTATGTTGGATTTAAGTAAAGTGTTGAATTTAGGAAAGTCACCCCTAGGGCAGACTGGGAAGTTAACTTAGGTGACTCTAACTCCTTCCTAGTGTGCTCTACATTGAGAGTTATGTCTGGAGATGGGGCAACTTGCTGTAAATTTTCTTTCTTCTGCAGGGGGAACATTTTAGACAGGAAAATATGACTTTTTTAGAGGAAACATTTTATGAATACCTTCAGACTTACGCAAAGACTATGGAAATTTGACGTATGTCACACATTCAAGTTAATCAATTCTCTTGATTAATATTTATTTCCCTTATTTTAGTATATGTACATTTGGACGAAGAGGTGCCCATAGGTACTGGTGGCTGAAGAGCTCAGAGGAGCTACTGAAGCTAGCAAGCTTTCATCCTAAGATACTGGGGTTTTGTGGGATCCCCCACACGAGCAATACACACTTCCAGCCGAGCCATCTCTCTAACTTCAGTTTCAGTGAATTGTGTTACTTAATGCCATGAAAGCATCTGGCTCGTGAGTCTTCTGTTGGTAAAATAGAAAGGCTAGGTTATTGTTTTTAAAACAACACTTCCTTCCTTCCTTCCTTCCTTCCTTCCTTCCTTCCTTCCTTCCTTTTTTTCTTTGTTTCTTTGTGTCTTTTTGAGATGGGGCCTCTGCTTTTCCTGGAGCTTCCTATATAGTCCTCACAGATACCCACTTGCCTCTGTTCACCCGAGTTCTGTGCTAGTACTAAAGGCATATGCCGTCACATCTTGTGCTTTTTATCATTCTGCCTCTACCTCCCAAGTACTGGAATTAAAGGTGTGTACACTGCCAGCTGGTTTATATACCACTGGGGATGGAACCTAGGGCTTCATGTGAGACAAAGTTTAGTTATATCCTCATCTCTGCTCTCTCTACTTTTTAAAAATCAATTGTTCATTAATTGTAATATATAATTAATATATATCGACATTAATATATATAGTCAATAATTTGGCTCACAATAGAATCTATATAGAAATGTGCACATATTAAAATTTACTGGAGTCCTGGACTGACTGAGGAGAAAGCAAACACCAGCATTCACAGCTCTGTGCTTCTTGACTTTGCAATGTGAGCGGCTGTCACACTGGACTGTACTCTCAAACTGACCACAGTGAACTTTTCTTTCTCTAAGTTGCTTTTGCCAAGTATTTTTGACATAGCCACGAGACACGTACTAATGCAGCCAAAAGAGAGCAATGGGTTTTAGTGAATGGCGTGTGCCTCAGATATAGTTCTTTCCACAGAAATAGAAGCCAGGTTTAAATCATCTCCCATCACCCATGACATCTCCACCTAAAGCCCAGTTCTCCAGCTATACCGTGGGTCGCTCCACAAGGGATAAGAGTACTAACTATGAAAAGTGCGTATTTCACTAAAGATTCCAAGTCTGTGAGTGGATCATAGGGTAGAAAACATAGTACATTTTCCAGATAAATAAAATACATCATAACAAAGGTGGAAGAGCCATGTGCCAGACTCATGGCTAAGTGGGAGGGTTAGCTCTGGCTCTAGCAACACCAGGCCGTTGCTCACTAAGCACCAAGTTACCTGCAGATGGGACCCAAGAGCAGGTCACACGATCCCTCGTGGTCATCTCTTTGTCTTGGCTCCCTTTTTCTTCCATGTCAAAAGTAGTTCATCCCTGAACATTCTATGCTTGGTGATTTCTACATATTGTTTTGAAGTCACTTGAGGGGATGTTGTCTCATAAACAAATGGCTGGATGCACCGTCCATCACCTAGTGTCTGAGCTTTGCTGAGTGTCCCTCTGCCAGAGTGTCCCTCTTTCAGGCAGGTGTTTATAGAATAGTGATTCAATGCACATCATGGGTCCTGGGAACTCAGCAGGGTCTGGACAGAGAGGTGGGAGCACGAATAACAAGGACACACTTGCGTTGCTATAGGTTTAACCCCTCTGTGTTTGATTTCACAGTGGCCTGTGTGCTCTGTAATAAGAGTCAATGGACAAAAAAAAGTGATTACTGTGAATTAAACATTAATTGTAGGATTTCAGCATCATGGAAGTGATTCTTGATTTTCTGGGACTTATAGCTTAATAAGTTCTTCATCTTCTCACACATGCATGTTAATATGTGTATCTTGTGTTGCCAGTACTATGTATGGGGACCAGTTAATCATGTTAAGTACTCAGTTCTATTTCTTGACTATGTACCTTTTTTATTTTATTTGCAATGAATTATGGCAGATGTTATTTTTAGAACACTATAAACCTCATAGAAGCAGTGAGTGGTTAAGCACAAAGAATTTCCAAGTACCCCCTGCTCCTTTATAATTTTAGCTTCAAAATACAAATGATATTTTGAGAATTAATTCTGCAACTGGCAACTGATCTTATAAGATAGTTCTAATTTGTACTATATAATATAAGTCAAGGTACTATTCAGTGTCCTCGCATTTTATATTAATAAACAGTGATAAGTCAAATCGCCACCAAAAAAAGTCAGACTCAATAAACTCCAGTATATTCATTACACAGAGTTTTCTTTCATATGAGAAAGACATTTTGTGGGGTAATTAATGAAAATGTAAAAGATATCATATCAAATAAATAACTTAATCAAGTTGCAAATGCATGATTTCAGTGCAGTGCTAAGGATATAAGAAAATGAAAATAATTATATATACATTTGCATCTTTTTATGGAATAGAATGCAGTATAAAAATGAACGACAGTGATTAGTGATACGGGGAGTGGTAGAGTGGTAGGGACTATGGAGAGAAGATATATGAGTAGGTTATAAGTCTATTGTTATCCTTTATGTATGGATATTCATGCTTTCTGAAACATGGGCCCTCTTGTTATTTTTTAAGTAAACAAATACATAAATTTAGTTTGAAGGTTCTCTTTTAGTGAGCCAGTGATTCTTCATATGTGAAGATGAAATGAAGTGGTCCACACAAAAGGTGAATGAATAAAGCTGACCTGAATATTTGATCATAATATGGAACTCGTTAATGAATTAAGTAAATGTTTGTAATTTGAAAGTAACTCCCAGAAAGTTTAAGAAAATTGGTGAGTTTTGTTTAAAAAATATGGATGGGTCTAAGTCTAACCCTGTCAGTCTCAGGGGACACAGATTTAATTAATATGCTCTTCATTTTTATATCAATTTAACTTGTCTTTGCAGGGTCTATGAGTCTGGATATTATGTCTATACCAACTACAGTCGATGATGAACTTTTCAGTGCAAAAATCCTTATTATGATAGGAGGATTAATTATTAAATAAATCATAGAAACATCTATTGTTATTAATAGATCTGTGTGAATATATTTCTTTAAAAACTGCAGGAAAAGCTTGTGAGCCATGACCAATTGGTGTGGAATATTAGTAAATTTAAGCAAGAGAGACTGCAGAAGAAGCTCACTCTGCAGGTGCAAGTGAAGTAAATACGTGCCAGAGAAATGTGGAATAAGAGGATGTAATATGATAGTAGGGTTAACAAAATTAAGTTTTCACCTGATGGAAGAAATTATTGTAGTGGCTTCTTTGACTTCTGTCAATCACTGAAGCGACTTCTGGGAAAACTTTTATAATTGATCATCTTTTTTTTTCTTTCTAATTTTTAAAAAAATATTCCTTTCAGGATTATTTTGTTTCTTGGTGCTTATTATTCTTGCTAGGAATAATTTGGAGGATAGGGTTTAAAATTCTATAAAGCTATATCTTTATTTAAAATTGACCATATATCAGAAGCTATATGTGAAATCAAGGTCACAAGACTATGCTGTGCTCATCTGCCTCATCTTCTCTATGGAGAAGTTGGTCTTGCTCACATCTCATAGCATCTGATAAATAAAATATATATTGCAGCTTAAATATCTCATATCTTATCACCTTAGGTGTAAGGAATTAAGAGAGAATGAGAAAGAACAGATCATGAGAAGACAGAATGGTATAAAGGCATTCAGAGTACTTGGGTGGCATCTTGGATGCATTGACCATGAACTACAGAGTGGTTGCGTAGTTGCTGACCACTATTCATATGAGACTTTTTATTCACCACAGTTAACAAAACAGCTCCAAGAAAAATACGTATCCCTATGGCTTTTCATGATGATTTATAGTCATAATCTGTATTTATTATGTATTTTTGAAGTTGACTTGGGTCTGCAGAGTTCATTGACCAGCATCAAATGATACTGGCCCAATGTTTGCAGTTTGTTCTCTCTCTTTCTCTGTAATGCCATTCAAATGTGTCCTTGAGTTAACTGACCTTGGATTGTGCTTAGAGGCAGGATGTTTTCTTAAGAACACTGATTCCCTTTCACCAGAAAGCCAAACGACAAGAAGAAACAACTATTCCTAGTTTTGTAGAATCAACTAAGTACACGTGCATGTCAAAGAACCCTAAGTACTGAGACTCAGCAATCACTAAATGAGATCCTAGAACTGTGATAATTGCAATATGTATATTAGCCAAGATCATGAAATTCTAACTGGGAGGTAGCCTTACTCTGTAGCTCAGTGATTCTTAACCTTCCTAGTGCTTCAACCCTTTAATATATTTCCTCATGTTTTCATGTCTCCAACCAGAAAATTACTGTATTGCCACTTTGTAACTAGAATGTTGTTACGAATTGTAACATAAGCACCCATGTTTACCTACAGGCAATCCCTTTGAAAGGTCATTCAATCCACCAAAAGGTCAAGGACCATAGGTAGAGAACTACTGCTTTAAAGGATCAAAGGTACAGGGACAGAAGGTAGAACTCTAGAGTTGCTTGCTTGCCTTGCCTGGCTTGTGTGCATAAGGCTGATTCGAGCACCAAGCACATGTTACAAGAATTAATGTGCACAAAGAGAGAGGAAGGAGAAAGATTTCTATGTGGGAAGAACTTCCTGAGAGCAAGTTTACCAGCAGCAGCCATGGCCGATTCTGGTGTCACTGAAAGCAAGCAGTTGCAGCAGTTAACTAATTCATTCTAACTTGTTAGTGACAAACTGAATACTGTAGGCAATCATCTTAGAAATGTGTTCTGCTTGCTGGTGAAATGGGTCATTCTGATAAATTAATTGACACAATTATTATGTAAGTAAAATAAAGTAAAGGCATAAGTTTGTGCAAAGTCGAATGGGGATTTAAGAGATACAACACTCAAGTTTTAAGCCATGGAGGCTGGACACTGAGCAGTAGTTGGCTTAATTGTCAAACAAATGCCGGTTTCCAATGATCAATAATGGTCTCAGAAGAATTAAGAAACGTATGCAAGGTCACATCTAGTAAATTGATGTGATTAAATTCTACTATTCCAGTTTTGAGTTAAGAAGTTCTGAGATTGTCCCAGTCACAGCTAGTGAATACAGGAATGTTTGTTCCTACCCACATTGCCTGTAAACTTCCTTAGGTAACTCTTTGGTCTCTTATTAAAATGGAAAGTGTTCTGAAACAGACTTAAAGCAGGATATGTTTTTAACCCCTTGCTGAGTTTGCGTTAATGAAAACTGGGTACAGTATAATCACCTTGTTTTGTACATCTCATTCTATATTTGAAAATTGGGTTTTATTCCTTAGGTAAGAAGGCCTGTGATACTTAGCACAGGGTCTGACATCATCCATTCAGTCTGATCATGCTGGAAATAAAACTAAAGGGTTTCCTGCTCTCGTAAACTGAGTGAGTAGCAGTCTGTAGGAGTTCTTTAGGAGAGCCAATGAGGGTGCAGATGATAAAAGAAATATTGCGGTTGGGGCTTGTGGCTTCTAGTTCAGGAAGTGAAAAATAAGCTAGAAGGTATCTTTCTCTGTCATGATGGATACTAGGTCTGAATCTCATACCCTCTGCCTCCATCGTCACCTGCTGGCTTCTCCGAGTTTTCCTTAGACCCTCCATTTAAGGACATCCTCTGTCTCCCACAGTCATTCCTGATACCTGCCCAATGTCTCTCTTGCTTTCTAGTTTCATTTTAACTTACTTTCAAAGTTAACTTAAGCATGCCACTTTTTTTTTTTTTTTTGATTTAGCACCATTTAATACAGCCTTTTTGTCATTTTACGGTACTGGAAGTATTGAGTGTGATATCGTTACTTGTATTAAATTTAAGCCATGCTTAATTCTTGCAAGTTTTCACTTCTCAGCAGCTCTTTCAGACTTCAGTGACGAATGTAACCTTTTCTATGGTTTATTTTCATTGTTTGGTTCAAAGTCTCATGTAACAGGCAGCCCAGACTGGCCTTGAACCTACTACATAGACAAGGGTGACCTTGACTGTTCTTTTTTTGTAACTTCTGGGTGTGGGAATTATGGCCATGTACTGCCATGACTGCTTTATTTGATGAGAAAGTCCAAACCAGGGTCGCCTGCCTAGTAGATAAGAGCTTAGTTTTTATATCTCACAGCTTCATTTCAGAATGTTTTTTTTTTCTTTCCTTTTCTCCATTCCGTCCGTATCTCAGTGCACCAAGTAAGAGGAAATATAAGGTTAGATTACATTCAGAGCCAAAACAATCTAAGTTGCTTTGAAGATGAACGGGATGTTTAAAACATGTTCCAGAGCACCACTGTTGCAGTAATTAATAAAATGCACTGGTTTATCTCTTTATCGCACCCCGCGGTCTCACTTCGTGAGCGGCGCCTTAGTTTGGAGCTGGACTCATGGACTCTGTCACTTGGTCTAAGATGCCCTCTCCATACGATTCCCATCCCAGGCGTTCACTCTGCCTGCTCTGCTGTTTCTGTCTTGGGTGGTGGTTACTGCCCCAGTAGCTTCTTTACTCTACGGATCGGTACAAACATTACTCCAAGACCTGATACCTTTTCATGCAGGTGTATATATTACACTCTCAATCCACAAACCCTCTATACCATAAGATTATATTCAATGAACAAAGATACAAACTGTCCTTCTATATGAGATAAAATGACCTACAGAAACCCTTAAAATAGTACTATCTACCTATCGGTGATTAAGTCCACCTGGATCTACATCTGATTTCCCCAGCTCCATCTTGCTTCTTCCTGGAATCTCCTCCTCTTCTCTCCTAGCCTTTTCCCCACCTACCTCTCCACTGTTCAATCCTGTATCACATTAGCGTAAATATACACACCATGGTAATAAGGAAAAAAAGAACATGAATCTAGGAAGAATTTACTTCATATTGATCTTCACCTCTGGGAATTTGACTCTAGGATATAGTTTTATGGTAAAAAAAAAATGGATCCAATTTTTTATATGTTAATCTTAAGGAATCCAGATTTCCAAACATACAATATTATTAGAGTGGGGTTTGCTTCAAGAGAGTGTCTGACGACATATTAACCAGTATCATAAAGCTCATGAGAAAATTGAAACTCTTCTATAAAAAGACATAGGAAAGTGAGTTTAATAGCAAAGCTGGTGATGCTGATAATACATTCATATAAGGTGTGTCATATTCAGTCATGAGTGTTGTCACTTCCCTAATAGAATTCAGGCACAGAAGGACTAGGAAACAGTTGTGACATGTTTGTTCATCATTTCATTCCATCAGTTTTCTGTTGGTCATGTCAGTTAGGGCAGATGGTTTAGGAACCATTAGCATATTTGACATTAATTTATCACATTAAAATCTAAGTAATTAAGCTTGTCTTAATGAATATATATTTATAAATATAGTTATAAACACTCAATATATAAATACATATTAATGTGTTCATAAACATATAGATATAAATAGATAATGAAGAATACAAAGTTAACTTGAGACTGTGGTATGTAATCAGAGAATGAATGGTAATACTCAGCCAAAACCTTCCTAGAATCGTGTGCTTAATTATTTTATTTTAAAATAATAACTGTGCTTTGTTTAAGCATGTCTGAAACATATATTCACAGGCTGGAGAAAGACCATAAAACATGAATACAAAATCCATGCTTCCATCTCTACTGCAGTGGACTTCAGTTTAACAGTCAGGGTTGTTGATTATCTCCAGCCAAGGCTTACTTTGCTTAACTTCTCCTCAAGCCTAATGTAATTTCTATAGCTTTGAAGAGAGAAACGCCTTTCATCATTTCTGAAACATCACATAGAATATAACGTTTTTCTTTTTCATGTAAATTTCACAGAACTGGGTTGAGAGAAGGTGCCTGTGTCTGTCATTTCAATGGGACTTGGGAGATGGTGCAATAAAAACAGTTGTTGAGACCACTTTTGCGTCCCCATTGAAGTAATTCTCTCAATTGTTCTGGCTCCTTGAAATGAAGTTCTTTGCAAAGAAGACTTCAAGGAGATATGGTAAGGACACATTTAGTCAGTGCCAAACCCCTCTAACTGAGTGATCAGTTTTCTCTGAAAACTACAATATTTCCCTGGTATAAAAACAAGACCCAAAGAAATTATAATAGTTTCTCCCATTTAGGGGACATGAAATAAGCTCCACACAAAATTAAAAAATTAAACATAAATAAAAATAGCTCCATAGAAAATTACCCATCTTCATCTGCTTTGTCTAGCCTGCTGGGCATCTTCGTGGTACAGCAGTCTCCAGGGTGCATTAGCCCATATTCTGTTAAGAAATCATCAGCCAAACTAATATGTTCCAGCTTGCCAGAACAAGGAACTAAATAATCTCATAAATTAGCAAAACTGGAAACATATATATATATATATATATATATATATATATATATATATATATATATACATATATAGCAATGAAAATATTCAAGTAAATTACAATAATATAAAAAAATCATATATCAGGTAGAAACAAAAAAGATCTCTCTAACAGCTCCTCCTAGAGCATACATCCCTTTAGTAATGTTATGTAGAATATTATTGTGATCTCATAATATGTACTAAAACACGTTCTTGATGACACCAAAGATGAAAATATGAGATGCCAAGATTTCAGACAATGGAAAAATTTAAATAAAAAAAGACACCCAGATATTATCAGAGAAGTAAATGTAAACTAAAGCTGCAAGGACAGAAGGTCCTCCTGGTGGAGGGAAAATGGACATCACAATACAAATGGAAGCACATATTCTAACGAATAATAGAGCCATGTATGGATTTATCATCTACTAAAATGAGGACAAAGGATGAAAACTGAAGAGAGCATAATTTCCTAGTGGAATCATTGTCAGCATTATAGTGGACCATCACAGTCAGGCATCAACTCAAGAACTAAAACAGTGCTCACATGACTGGCTGCATAAATAGAATATGGATCAAATGTGAAAGAGCTATTAATAAATAGTTTATAGAAAACACAAGCAAGAACAAGATACTAGAGGCAGAGAGAGAGAAGACAACTGGACAAAAGCAGGAAGTTGCACCTCTACATGGAACTTCTCAATGGAGGATGAAACAGTGCACAGTGCTAGTTTGGTAGAAGGTACTTAATGTAGAGTTCATGGTACCACTGAACTCTCCCCTCCCCATAATAATAATTTCCTTACATAAAATAGTAAAATTCTACCACTTATTTGTGCAATAACAATAACACCAACACATTTTAAGTGAATAAAATACTATATATGTTTTCTAATTAATACTGAAAATTTAGAAGAAAGAGCATGGTGGCTCACATGTATAATCTTAGCCTTTAGATGCTGAGGTAGGAAGGTTTCAGTGTTCAAACCCAGCCTTATCTACACAGTGAGAACAAGATCAGCTACTGTTTAAGTGTGAGACCTTGTCTGAAAACACACACACACACACACACACACACACACACACACAGAGGGAGGGTGGTACCAAATGAAGGGTAACTAATAATGAAAGAGAAAAAAGAATGAAGTAAAGCTAAAACCTCTCATACATTTTGCCTTGGCTGAATAACCCACAAAATAAGGCAGGGTTGAGTGTGAATTCAAAGTCTCATCATTCAAGACATTGTAACCTCGTGACTATGCCTAGTGCTTGAAATGCTTGCTTTATTGCAAGCTAGGTTTCCTAATTTCTCATTCAGAGAAACCATGTAAAAGTGTTTATCTTAAATTATTACTCAGCAGTGTATAACTAATGTAGTAAACCAAAATGATTGAATGATTATTTTAAAATAACTCTTTAACTCTCTCTCCCTCACTCTCTCTCTCCCTCCCTCCCTCCCTCCACCCACTATGTGTGTGTGTGTGTGTGTGTGATTTATGCAGATGTATGTTTTAAACAATATAATAGACAAGTGCTTCTAAACCATAATAATAAGTGCAATAAAATCATAGAGGGAAAGGTTAATTGATTTGATTATATAAAAATAAAGAGTTCTAGTGATAAAAAATAAACAAAATTAAATACCATGGATATGGACAGGAATATACTGGAGAACTCAGAATGCATTGCCTAACAGATATGATATCTTAAGTGGGTTTCATTACTATATGCTCATACAAAGGGGAAAATATCCAGTTTGATTATACTAATGACTGAACTGTTGATTTTCTTAAAATGCAGGAGAATAGATTGCTATGGAAACTAGAAGCCCGAAAGATTAAGTAGTATTGTAAATAAACTGAATTCAACTATTTAAAAATATCTTCTGCCTTTCAGAAGTGTTTGATCAGTCATAATAGCACAGATAAGTGGACAGCTACAGGGGATTTGGCCATCACACTGATTCAAGTGCCACGTAGCAGATTATTCATTAACCAAAAAGCCAAAATACCTGTCTGCTAAGTAGAGCCAATCTCCCAAGGAGAAACAGATATACAGTTCTGAAGCAAGCAGAAAGATATTTCCATCTTCAAAGAGAATTTATCTCAATTTCCATGGCTTCTATCCATTGTAGGTAAGTTCATAAATTCTCAATCAGAAGTTTTTGTTATTTTTTTTTCTGTACTAAAAAAAAATCCACCATAAGATTCCTGAGCAAAAGGGCTGGAGAGATGGCTCAACAATATCTACCAACCGGAAACTCCAGAACCTCCAGGGACTAAACCACCACATGGAGGGACCCATGGCTCTGGCTGCACATGTAGCAGAGGATGGCTTTATCTGGCATCAGTGGAAGGAGAGGCTCTTGGTCCTAGGAAGGCTGGATGCTCCAGTGTAGTTGAATGCTTGGGAGGTGAGGTGGAAGTGGCAGTGGGTGAGTCAGGGGGGGAGCACTCTCATGGAAACAGTGGAAGGGGGTCGGATAAGAGGTTGGTGTTTAGCAGAGAGTAAACAGGGAAAGAGAATACCATTTTAAATGTAAATAAATAGAATATAAAAAAAAAGTCCTGGGCAAAGCCAAAGAGGTTAAGAACACAACAAGACAAGAATGCCTAGAGAATCAAGTAATATGGGCCCATAAACACTCCCAGAGACTAAACCACAAACCAGAGAGCATGTATGGGCCTGACCTAGCCCCTCTGTCTATATGTACCAGCTGTGTAGCTTGGGCTTCATGTGGCCTCTCTGACTCTGTTGCTTGCATTTGGGACCCTTTCCCTTAACCAGGCTGCCTTGTCTAGCTTCCGTAGGAGAAGATTCACCTATTCATACTGCAGGCTAATATGCCAGGGCTTGTTGATATCCATGGAAGGCGTCCTCTTTTCTGAAGAGAAAAGAAGCAAAAGTGAATGGATGGGGAAGGGGGGGGGTAGAGGAAAAGACTGGGAGAAAATGAGTGGGTGCGGGGAAACTTCAGTCAGGATGTTGATTAATTATATTAATGAAAGGAATCATGGGAAAATATGTTTCTGGAAGAAAATGAATTCAACTCGTGTAGACTATTGAGTACCTCTCCCTCCTGAGACAATTCCTGCTGCTGGTGAATTTGATTTGGATGACCATAGTGTCTGTCTACAGAGGACATAATATCTGGTCACATTGACTTTAAATATTTCTAATACCTGACATTAAGTTTCCAGTGTGTAACAATAAGCCAGAAAGGGCTTGGACGGTTTGGCTCTGTGATCATTTCAGTTGGCAAGACTTCATTTTTTTAGGCCCTAAAATTATTTTTTGAGGACATGAGTAACAGATTATTTGGGAATTCCAAAAACTCCAGAGACCCATTATACTATTCAATGTTCTGGGTGACTTAGTAACTCTTGTAAGACTATCACTCATCTATGCAACCACCAGTTTTTTGGATTAGACTTATCTCTTGTGTGTTTCTTGTTAAGAATAAATGGTGGAATGGAAAATGGTCTTTGATTACCTGAGCATGTCACTTGTCACTTAGGGTGATTCTGAATTCTCTGGAGTCTTATCTCCCCTCCTGCCAAGCTTGCAGGAAAAGAGGAAAGCTCTTAAAAGCCCAAGGGCAAAGATTTCTGTTTTAACTCTTGCATAATTGCATCTTATTCAGGCTCAAGTCCTGTCTATATGGTGTCTAAAAATGGAGCCTTAAAGCTAACTGGAAGAGATATCACTGCAGTGCACATTTCAAAGTGTTTCTGTTAGTTCTTGTAACTCCATACTTTGAAGTGTTCTGAGAATGGAATAATGGCACTTGGGAAAAAGAGTGTCAAAATGTCTTCTTGCACATTAGCATTGCACAAGCCTTTGAGAGAGGATAAGAGAGAAGTGCATAGACCCATTAGACAGTTAAGTATTTCTTATCAAGGCTACCAAATCATGAATGGTATAAATACTAATTATAACTCAATCTGACTGTGTGTTTACTGACAACAATTATACCTTTGCTTCCTTGGTTGCCACAGATACTTTAAGTGGAGCACCTGTGAGCCTGAACACTTTTCCTTCTCAATGGCTGAAAGCGTCTTTGTGCCTCGGCTCCTAGAATCATTTCAATCAAGAGCAGTACAAGAATGGAGCACATTTGGCACACATAGCACCAAGCTCATTAATAAACACTATTCACCCTTACACCCCTTGCCCTCCCACATTCTGTCCTGCATCCTACTTTTCTTAACCTTTAGTAGGTCATATTGAATCAGGAGGTAGTCCTGGGAATTCTTATCCTGTATTTTGCATATCACAAAATGGTCTCATCAAACTTTGCATTGGTACCCCAGGTCTAAAGACTCCAGGTTAGTCTCTATTCCAGCTGTGATCTTCCCACAGTGGCTATTATTCTGTGCACATTTTAATTCCCCAACAGAGAACTCAGACTTTCCTATAATCTACATTCTGGGAGACTGTGATCCCACATTTCTGCTGACATAAGCCTGAATTCCACCTCTTCTGGAGATGAGGTACCCTGGAGACTTAAGAAACTGTCCATGGGTGATAGCTACCAGGTCAGCAGCTAGTCATAAGACTTAAGTCTTAGCTTGAAGAAACACATCCATCCATCCATCCATCCATCCATCCATCCTTATGATATTAGCTTTAATTGTTAAATTCATACAATGTACAATCACTAAAGAAGAGAGTCTTACTGAAGGATTGTCTACACTAAAGTTGGACTCTGAAGAATTGTCTTGATTATGTTGATTGATGTGGGCAGTTACATTGCAAATGTAGAGCATCCTGAATTATTTGAGAATAGAGAAACGGAACTAAGCTTAAGGAAGCAAGCAAGTGTAGAACCGTGATGGCTTCCTCCTAACTGTGAGTGTGGTACGACCATTTGAAGTCCTAGCTGTGCCTTCTCCAATACTGAAACCTAACCTGAAACTGCAAGCTGAAATACACATCTTCATCTTTCCAGTTGACATTATTACAGACATAGAAATGAAACTACAATAGGAAGGATCTTTGGTCACATATTACCAGATAATTACTCTGCCTAATTAGGGCCTTGCCCCACCTGCTGAAGTAACCTGGAGCTAGATATTCTATCACATGCTATATTGGAGTGTACTGATTAGTGTGTATATGTTTAAATATATTGTATCTGGATGGCAAGGTTTATACTTCAGTTAATTTTTTCCCATTTAATTTCTTTGTATTATAGATGTGTGTTTGTGTGTATAATTATGTGTATGTGAATGTATATATACACATGTACACATCTATGTATACACATGTATACACACACAAACACACACACACACACACACACACACACACACACACACACATATATATATATATATATATGATTATTTTGCCTACCTGAACTTTTGAGCACCATATGCATGCCCAGTGCTTACTGTGGCCAGAAAAGGACGCCAAAGCCCCTGGAACTGAAGTTACTAATAATTATGCAGTGCTATGTAGATGCTGTGAGTGGCACTCAAGTTCTCTGAAATAACTGTCAGTGTTTTTAACCACTTGGCCATCTCTCCAGTCTTATGAAAATTATCAATAGTCCTTCAAAAAATCTCAAAAAAAAATATATCCCAGAGTGTTAGCATCTTTCCAATCTAGCTTGTGTGAAATTATTAGATATCTCCTTTGTAATTTAATTGAACAAAGCTGTTGATTTTTTATCTTCCACTTACAAATTTTGACAAGATTTTATTTAAAAGTAATAACACCCTCAGGACTAAAGAAACAAGGGCGACCATTTAGTCTGACTCACCTTCTTTGTCAGGCATTCACTTCTACCCTGACAGGTAACCACCACAGTAGCCTTGGCTTTCTACATATTATAGACATCTGAGCAGCTTCAAAATGACAGGCGTATAACAAACCTTCCAAACAGGAAACTTTAAAATCTTGTTCATTTTACATGTTGTCATTAGCATTAACCTCACCACAAGGCTGAGATGTTCTCTTCTTGGAAAAGCCAGTGACCCTTTTACAACTAGTAGATGATACATTCTTTATCATTTCCAGAGTCTTCAAATTCTAAAGGACTCAAACCTTACATGTTAGCCAGTTCTTTCTACACTGACATTTATTGATGCTTGTGTGTCTCCATTAAACATCCTCACCTGGATTAAAGAAACCTTATCCACTAGTGTTAATACTTTTTACTGTTTCATTTAGAATTTCCAAATTCTACCTTAAGTAAAAATTTGCAAAATATTTTCTTTTATTCTTTGTTCTTTCTAAGTAGTGGGAGAATAGTAAGAACAGAAATACATTTTATCCATTCCACACTTTGGTTTCCTATCTTTTGATATAAATCATCTTCATGTGACTGAGTACACAGTTTCTCTGTGTGTGTGTGTGAGTGTGTGTGTGTGTGTGTGTGTGTGTGTGTGTGAGAGAGAGAGAGAGAGAGAGAGAGAGAGAGAGAGAGAGAGAGAGAGGAGAGAGGGAGAGGGAGAGGGAGAGGGAGAGGGAGAGAGAGAGAGAGAGAGAGAGAGAGAGAGAGAGAGAGAGAGTCTGTTGGTATGTGTGCATATAACATATGTTTGTTTGAATCTGTATACATGCCCATCTAATGTATTCATTAATCTTTATATTTTTATAATATATTAGAATATTGCTGGAAAGTAACCCTGCCAACAAGAAATGTCAAGATTTGTTTCATCAAAATTTTATGAACTGGGAAGATATTTCAGTGGGTAAAATGTTTGCATGACAAGAGAACCTGAGCTTGCAGACCCAGACCTACACAAAACAACTTGGTATAGTTCTCCACAGGTGTGAGGGCTGACAGATCCTTGGAGCTCACTGACCAACAAGTTTAGCCCACACAAAGGTCTCTAGATTCAGTGAAAGACCTTTCCCCAAAGAACAAGTCAAAGTCTAATCAAGGCACACATATGTCAACCTCTGGCATTCACACACATATACATGGTTGACCACAGCCATGCAGCATATATACACACACAGCACAAGCAGATAGACACCAAAAATGGCAAAGTAAACATTCTTATATCAAAACATTACTTCCGGGGCACTAAAGGGCACCCTGGTTTGCATAGTGAGTTCTAAGACAGCCAGCTCTACATAGACAGACCTTGTCTTCAAAAAAAAAAAAAAACGTACATAAAGTTCGGTAAGAGAAGGAGACAGAGAGAGAGAGAGAGAGAGAGAGAGAGAGAGAGAGAGAGAGAGAGAGAGAGAGAGAGAGAGAGACACAGAGACAGAGACAGAGGCAGAGAGAGACATTTAGTTCATTTAGTTTAGTGTACACAGTTATAATTACTTTTGGATTCTATCTGGGACATAATAAACTCTGAGCAATGCTATAGTTACAATTATGAATCTTCTTTAAAAAATGACCCAGTTTGAAAATCTTTGTTCACTCACTATTTAGAATAACTTAGTTAGTTTTAGCTTCTAACATATTTACTTTTAAGAAATTCTTCAAAGTTAATATCAATCTCTCTTCCATCTCATTTAGAGGTGATAGTACTATCAAAGACTTAAAATTGTATCTGACAAACAATTGTCACAGGTAACAATATTATTAACTTGCTATTTGGCAATGTTGAATATATAGAATGAATATATTATGGGTGTACTTACATATATATGTGATAAATACATATGATAAATACACATTAATATTTTGGTAGTTTGTAAGCACTCTATACAAATTTTATATTTTATTTTTGTATTCAAGCCAGTTTATGTATATAAATATGTATAAACTCTCTACATAATAAGCGGATTTCTGCTACCCTTTTCTCTGCACACCTAGGCATGGTTCAACTATTGATTAGTTCCCTCTTAAGCAGTCTGCTCTACATCTTCTGTTGACTCTTGTATTGCTCATGATTCCTTGTCTGTTTAGTTCATGACATCCATAACCATAAATACAAAATTTAGTGGCTAATAAATTCATGCATCTCTTGGTATGTGATCACTTGACATTTTGCCATTTGCTATAATGACTTACCGAATGGCCTCTCCTGAATCCACAGTCTAAATTGAAAACCTGCTCAGATGTATATGTTTACATACCCCCAAGCCTGCTGACATCTGGGGGAAAGGCTATTAGGATGCTCACATGCCAGTTTGTTTTTTCTCATGGGATATTGCTGCCAAGACCAGCTCCCCAGCTGCCCAAGCACCTAGGAGTGATGGCTACCATCTTTAGTGTTTTCGCCTTTTTTCATTAAAAAGATGTTAACTCACATTTATTTCTTGTTGCAGAAAATATGTGCATTCCATGAATGGTCTGTACATTAGCAGCTTTCTATTCTACATACAAGCATACCATGTTAGTTAGCTAAATATTAGAAAGCATGATAATTGGTGTCTGAAAACATTATATTCGGTAGGATAGTGGAGGAGTTATATATGGAGACTTGAAAACTTTCTCATACTTTTCAGGAACGTGTTAGGAATTTGCCTTATCAGGGAAGCCATATCCACCCCACCCAATTTGAAGTATTGTAACCGAAGTTTTTGGTTAGGGAAATTGATGTTAAATTTTATGGAGTCTCAGTACCTCATAGTTCCATGGAACTGTATATGATACGTGAGTTCAGAACTTTGGTGAGTGACTGAGTGTGGAAATACAGATTGGGGAGTTGTTTTAAATAGAGATAATTTCTGAAAATTTGATTCAGTTATACACTTATTGAGCAAATTAGGTTTTAATAGTAAGACAACTTCATAACTTTTATTTTATTTGGCTTTGGTTAGCATTCTTAATTTTGTACAACTGATTTGATTATAAGCTACTTGGAACTTTGTCTTCAATGCCTGGCCTCCACACTGCACCTCTTCTGTGTTGAATGTGAAGCAGGGATTTTACGTGTGTGCTCAGTGCTACAAAAGCAATACACACTCACATACTTTGGCAGCTTCAGACATACTGATGGACAAATGCATGTTCATAATTACACATATTTATACAATTACACATACTCATATGCATGCATGCACACACACACACACACACACACATACACACACACACATCTCTGACCACCAGCTATATTCCACATGTCATTATTTGTAGTGGTTCATGCCGCTTTTCTATATATCTACATCTAGAATTTTCTTCCAATGCTATTTAAAAGGATTTAAAGAGAAATTAAACTTTCTCATGTACTATATAATGTATTTGTCTAAGAGGAATAGATTTCTTGCTTTATAAATCTTTAAAATTTCTCAACCCAAATTTTTTCAGGTTTATTTCTTTATGATGATAAGGCATATTGACAAAACTGAAACTAGAGAAGGAAGTGATTGATAAGCTCACAATTCCAGGTTACAATCCATTACTGCAGGTGAGTCAGCAGAAGAACAAAAGGTTCTAGTCACATCATATCTATAGTCAAAAGCAGAGAGAAATGAATGTGTGCCTTGACATTTCTGGGCTTGCTTGTGCTGAACTCAACTACTCTACTTTTAAAGAATTCAGAACTTCCTCAAGACAAGGCTAGGGAATGGTGCTATTCACAGACTGCTAGGTTTCTTCCCATGTTTATATTATTGTCATTTGAAAATATTTATCTTATTAAGATTGTGTGTGTGTTTGTCCATGCATATGTATGATTATATATGTGCTGTGGATTCTCTTGAAGAAAAGAGGGCTTTATATATCTTGAAACTCAGGTTATATGTGGTTGTGAATCACCTAAGTTGAGACTCCAAACCTCATCTTTTGCAAGAGCTTTAATTATCAAGTTGGCACAATCTAGAATTACCTGGGAAGAAAATCTCAATCGGGAATTATCTACATTGGGTTGGGCATAAACTGGCAATAGTTTTTATTAAAATAATTGGTTACATTAATTGAAGACACAGGGGAAATACAAATCAATAGGGCACCCTAGCTAGTGGAAGCAGAAGCTAAAGTATCAGAACCTCTAGTCCACTGTCAGGTTGTTAATAATGAGAGATGCGTGAGAAAAAAGAGGTATCTTGTGATTATGTTAGCAAAATTGAAGAGCTAGTACATGCTTTTGGGCTAGGGAGTTTGGTAGCAAAATTTCTAGAGTTTCAATACCTCATAGCTACATGGAACTGTCTGTGATATATGAGCTCAGGACTTGGGTGAGTGGTTGTGTTAGAAAATAGAGATTAGGGAGTTGTTTTACATGGGGATAATGTTTAAAACCATAAAAATAAATGACCTCTGTTAGGGAGTGATCCTGAAAGGTGGGGAGTTTTATTTCAAAGCTCCTGTTTTCCTTTCCAAGAATCATTTGTGACATAGTAACCCACAGCCCTGCAGCAAACTTTGCTTGTAAAGAGGCTATTTGCTTTCCAACTTTGTGTGGGTGTTTTAGGGGATCCATAACTTTATTTCATCTATGAAGAGAATAGGTATTAAAGTTGCTTAAAATATATAAACTGTCCTCACATATAACAAAACTTTTAAACATATGAAGGTCTAATCATAACTAAGACAATATGAAGGCTGATTTTTCTACTTCAAATATACTGTAATATCTACTCATGAATCAGTATTTAAGGTATTTTGGCAACACAAATTAAAATTACAAAAGTAAATTGTTACTAATATTTAAAGCTGCCCATTTTTAGTTATTTAGCTTTATGTTTTTCCCCCTAACACGAATCTTTTGGTACAACATATTTTTCATAGTTCTTACAAAGCACTTGGAAATGGAGATAGTTTTCTACTATACCAATTTTCAAAAGTTTCACCTAAAACAAAATGAATCCTTTCTCCATTTGCATCTACATTCTATGTCAACACACACACACAAAATACAGCCAATTCAATTTTCCACTTAAACCTTTTATTTTATTTTCCACAATATCACGAGATAAACTTTATATGGAAATTTATTTTATTGAGACAAAGTCTCACTATGTACCTATAGCTGGCCTGGTGCTTCTTGTAAAGACCATACTTGCCTTAAATTCATAGGTGTCTCCCTGTATCTGTTTCCTCAGCCCTTGAACTATAGATGAGCTACCATTCCCAGCTCATAGAAATAGTTTTAAAGAATGCACAGTTTTCATTTTAATCAACAACAATGATTTATCTCAGGATGTAATAATTAGCGGCTATAGAAGGCCTTTTCAAATATTTGTTACTGTGATAAATATGTTTATCATCTTGACACAGCCTGTTTATCTATGAAGCTCTTTTTTTTTTTTTTTTTTTTTTTTGCCTGCATTCGGTTGGCCTATGGGAAACTCTTTAATTAAGTAAATTGCTGTGAGAAGACCCAGTCTACTGTGGGAGGTATCATTCCCTAGGACCAGATAGTACAAGAGAGGGGAAAACAAGTTGAGCATAAGCAAGCAAGTGAGTGACAGTGCTTCCATGCACCTCAATTCAGATTTGAGGTTATTCTATACAAGAACTTGCAATGCTTTTGCAACATATATAGGCATTCTGCTGCTGTAGCTACCTAATGGCTTGACTATGAAACAAATTTTTTTTATTTATATGTTTGTCATTAACTTTGCATATAAGTATTAAAGTTATATACTTTTAAAATCTATTGTGCTAGAATATGGGTTGAAAAAAAATTCATTTCAGCTGCTGTCATGAGTGTCAAAAAAGTTGTCCAATGAATTTTTGCTTAGATTTTGGTTTGTTTGTTTCTGAGACTGTATTTTAATTACAACATTCCACCCTCCCTTTCCTTCACATTGTGGCCTCTTTTCTATCATCATTGATTTTTATTTCAAGCATATATGTGTGTAGATATATGTATATTTAAGTATTATATATATATATATATATATATATATATATATATATATATATATTGCTAAGTAGAACCTGTTGAGTCAACATAATATACTTGTATGTATGTTTTCAAAGATATTTACCACTAGAAAATCATTTGCTGTGTGCTTTTCTCTGCAGGACCCTCTCTCCTGACCCCAGCTTCCTTTAGGTACCTGTACGTTTTGATTGTTTGTTCCTTTGTGTTTTGATAGGGGTTTGTTGATAGTCCTCATAGGCTTTTTCCTATCTATGTTGGCATGTTTGTTGGTGTCCTGATCAGATTGCATTTGGGTGGCCATGCTAGTGTGACTTCTTTTGGGTTTAAGATACAATACCAAAATAGACACTGCCTTTATAGTCTATAAACTTATACCAAATTCTGAGCATTAATGATTATAAATCAAAATTCCTCACATTTCTGAAAACTAAACTGAGCTGTGTCCTTCTCTATTAGCCCTTTGCTTATGATATAATTCTGTACGCAAAAATGAAAAGCATGTCCATTTTATTAGGATGCAGAACTCCAATAATAAATATGAACTGCAAATATGAACCAAACACTTTTTAAGATAAATACCCTATTTTACTTTAATTAATTCTTTATTATTATAAATATTTCATATGTATGCCTACTTGACATGTCTGTACAATCTAGATTACATAAAATTTTCTTGTCTATGGGGTAATATGATCATGGGAAGAAAGTTAAAATAGTCTAGCTTTAGCTATGATACTGTTTGAGATAGGAATACTTTGTCTGAATCCTATTCCAAGATTACTCTTTAACTTTCATGTGGAATTTGTAGAAATAAGAAACGGCTCTTACTTTAGCTTCTAATTATTTTGTATAGAAGACTCAGAGGTAAAATATATAGACATCTTGTATGACATGTGGGTCATACAAGAGATTCAGTAAATAAAGGCAAAATCTATGAAGTGCATATTATATTACAGATAAACTTTTAGTAAGTATCATAGGTTTCTTTCAGTGAAGGCTGGGGTTCCTTGAGCTATCATAACATGATAAAAAGCAACTCCTTGGAAAATAGGAGTCTTTCCCTCCTGAGCCCACAATTACTGAGGATCCAGAGGTCTACAGCAGCATTCTCCCTCCTAAGCCAATAGGTGAGTCCACACTTCTCTCTACTGACTATCAGGGGAGAGGCCAGCAGGGTTTATAATTATATTGAGAAAAATTTAGTATTGCATAAAGAGATTAAGTGATGAGTGTGGTTCTGATTAAAACTAAAACAATGAGGCAAGCATTAACAAACTTTGCCAATACTTATACACTCTACACCTTTATTTAGGTGAATATTTGTGCATAATGTTTGCCATTCTTTGATAGTGTCATTTGCTTACAGCTATTCATACAAATCAGCATTCTATTTACAGCCAGGTGAGCTGTTATTAAAAGTATGGCTTCCAGGAGATCTGAGAAAATAGATGGGTGAGAAAAATGATTGAGAATATTGTGGAAAGGTTAATCATAACACCCGAAATCTTCAAGACCAACATAAATTAATATTTTGGGGTAGTTTTGTCTTTCAAATTTTAAATTATCACTGAAGCTCCTAAATGTCATGCGTATTTGTTTTACTCCTGGCACTTTCAATGACAAGGATGTAGGAGAGAAAATGAAAAAAAAAATCACAGTGATAATGATGAATCACCATAACCAAATGCACTAAAGCACATTTGGAGTTATTCGCTAGCCTTGTCATAAAATTATACATGGTGTGCTGGTTAGCTTTTACTGTTAACTTTACAAAACCTAGTGTCACCTGGCAAGAAGCATATTCAATTTAAAAATTACCACAATCAGATTGCCCCTGTGGTCAATATCTTGATTACTGATTGATGTGGGACAGACAACCAATTGCAAGTGGCAAGATCCTTGGCCAAGTGAACCTGGGTTTTATAACAATCATAGATAAATATGAGTCAGGGGGAGCAATTCAGTGATCAGTACTCCTCCATGGTCTCCTGCTTAGTTCCTGTTGCCAGGTTCCTAAGTTGTGTCCCTCCTTTGGCTACTCTCATTGATGGACAATGGCCTGTGGGTATGAGATTAAACAAGCCCTTTAGTTCCCATGTTTCTTTGGCTATTGTGTTATGAACAGCAACACAAAAGTATCTGCAACACACGATAAACAAACAAAAACACAACAAAGAAACAGTACCCAGTGAGATTATAAAAGGTGAGTACCCTAAACTATAAATCTAATATCAAACATGCTTCAAAATCCAATGCTTTTAGCCTAGTTACCTTATACCAGATTTTCATTTCATGAGATAAATAATATCAAACATTATGATAAACTTCAAGCAGAGTATAAATTGGATATAAACCACACATGAAATTTGGGTTTAAAGTTAAGTATTATCCCTGAGGCAGTTTATTATGAAAAGGCAAATATTTCCAAATCAGGAATTCTCCTGTTTCCAACCATCTCAGACAAGGTCAGTCAATCTCTCTAAATTTTTATCTGCTGATAATGTATTACGTATGCATAATTTAGTTGTTTAAAATTGTCAAAGAAAATTTCTTTTCACTGACTAAACTCTTCTGTCTAAGAACATTAACAGAAACTCTATTACTCTCATGACTATAAATAATTAACAAGATCATGAAATCAGATTTTCTTGAAGTTGTATAAAAGCAGGAGGATTAGTAAGTTGCAGTAATCCTGATACCATTGAGCTTTTCGGGAGTCAGAGGGTGGAACCTCAGAGAAAGGAAGCAGTTCAGTCAGGAAAATACTGTGTAAAGGTAAGGACATTAACTCAGATCCCCAGGACCCACGTGAAAGCTGAGGATGGTGGTGTGCCTTGAACCAGTGCTAGGTGTTGAATCAGGCAGTAGGAAGACACTCTGTGAAACTCCAAACTCCAAATATACACGGGAGTGAACGAGTACATCTGCATTATCATGCAAATGGCATGGTGAAGTGTGCAACAATAAATCTAGAAATACTTGAGCTTATTTATTACCATATTTTAGTTATAAGCCTCAGATCTCTTAAAGATCAGTTAATTCGTACTGAAGAGGCACTACTAGAATGATTTTGACCAAACAGTTCAAAAGTATGCTTTCAATACACTTATGCTGAACAACTTGATAACTATTTCCATAAACCAGGATTGTGATTTCTTCACTGTATGATTCTCCACAGATAGGGGAATGGCTGAATGTGGGTTTATGGGCACAAGGGCAATGCCTGCAGAGTCTAGAAGAGAGTATTGGATCCCCTAAGGCCAAGGTTGTAGGTGACCATGAGCTGGTTAATACAGGTACTGAGAGGCAACCTGCGGTCAGTCTTCTGCACGAACAGAACACAATCTCAACCAATGGGCCACTTTTCCAGACCCTTGCCTGCTTGTCTTTATTTGCATAGTTTCATTATGTGTATCAACAGATTGTCAACATGAAACACCATATCCCTCAATGGAAAGCAAGGAATTTGGATACCATTATAGGAAGCAAATTATTGTGTGTCTTCTGCAGTGTAAATATTCTGCATGAAGATGTTTTTGTAGCATTTTCCCAAGGATATTTTACCACCATGCAATATTAATTATGAAACTGTTAAAAGAAAAAAGAAGAAATTAAATGACTACGTGAGAAAAATAAGAAAGACTTTCCAATTATTGTCGATGACAGATGGGAAATCAGTGAGGGAAAGAGAGAGAGAGATTTTTATCAGCCAGTGTCAATTTCTGAGAGGGAATGTCTGAAACCTTGAACTGGATTCTATTCACAGTTGCAGTGAGGTGTCAGAAAAGACCAGACTCCAAGAGAAAGAGAACAAATGCTCACTTAGTTGGTTTTAGCGCTGAAAACATTCACTGGCCATGTATTCTCAAAGGCTGGGTTGAGAATAAGAAATTGGTGGCATACATTTATTTCATAGCCTGAAGGGACTGTATAATAACTTTATAAACAATAACAATATCATTTATAATTAAAACTAATCATATCTTCCAATATTTGAAGGCTCAGTTGGATATCAGCTCATCTAGTGATATAATTTCAAACCTGTCATTTCCAATTAAGCATGCTTTCTGACTGGGGATGACTTTGTGGGAGAATGTCACCGGAATGTTATTGTATTATTAAAATGCTATTAACTAATATGGTTTCCCATAGAATGAGACAGATCGCATTTGGAAGCATGCCTTTATATAAATCATGAAACTCTTTCTCTATAAATACTATTGACCCATCATTTCAAAAATGTCGATGAAAATTCTAAATAAAGTTTTGTGTTTTAAAAGAAAAATCATTAGCATGCATGGAAGAGTATGAGGAGTAAACTCGAGCTCAGTGTTCCATTTGGAAGTTCTTACCTGAGCAACTGACTTTAAGATTCTTTATTCAACTAGTGACGATCACTAGGAGTCTAGATCAGACCCTGTGCCTCACCCTGAAACACAGGGTGAGCAAAGTTGTGTACTGATGTCCCAGTACTTCTTCCATCCCAGAAGGATCCTCCTTTAACTTTATTTTATTTTTTTTTTTTTAGGCTTAAATCCATTTGCTTTGCCATTGAGAATAACCAATACCCATTTCTCCATTGAGAATAAATTTTCTCACAATGTAGTATGATGAAAAGACATGAAAGCAGGACTGTGTTTTATATAAAGTACTAGTGTAACACAAAATTATCATCTTGGCATCATATTCTTCTCTGTATCCTCAAGCATAGCTTAAATAATTTTTAAAAGTTTATGCAAGTGGTAACAACATTCCAAGTAAGTTCTGAGGTGCTAAGGCAACTCTCTCTGAAGTTATTTCCCACAAGATCAAACTGCTGAGTGCAGAACTGAGGCTACTCCTTTGCTTCTCCTGCATTCTCTAAGCATCCACTGGTTTCCTAACAGGTACTGAGTGGGGTGTTCAGCATCATCTGATAAGGCAATGGGGCCATACCATTTAGTGTCTCAGCTCCAGAGGATGAAACAAAACCGATAAAGAGAATAAGCACAATGGAATAGAACACCAACTGGATATATTATCACCAAACCACTGACTAGATGGGAGCTCTCCATTTTTATATAAAAACAAGGGGAAAAAAAGAACATGAGTCATTTTTACCACACTGCCAGAAAAGTGTGGTTTTTAATGTATTGCCTTGAAAAGGCATTTGTTACACTGGGAGAGAATCCATAAAATACCTTGAGATTCTTAACTTTTCAGTGTGATATAATTAATTTCAATTATTATTTATATTCTTCACCAAAACCAGTCATCAAAATGATAGGAGGATACTAGTCAGTACTTTAACATCAAAATCAGAAAACTGAGCAATACAGGAAATAAAAACACCTTCAGCATTGAAGATATAAAAAGTTACTCAGCATTGAAGATATTAATAAACAAGTGGCGACTCTAAAATATCTGCAAAAATAAAAACAAAAGAAAATGGCCAATTAAATATCAAATATTTAACAGTACTAGAAAACAAGAGAGTTCAGCCATAAGATATCTTTTAAAGATGAAATGGGGAATAAAATTCAAAGAAAGGAAGTTGTTGAGGACCTGTGAGACATTGGGGTCATAACAGAAAACTACTTCATATTCCTCTAAGGCGATTCATCTTATCTGTGTACTTGACTGTGCCATCAGACACCAAGAAATGGGTACTTGTTTATTTCTGGGTGTCTGTGAAACAGATAGCCCTTCCTAACAGAGGAAGTTACCATGCTGTCAGGTGGGAAGATAAGCGTTCATGATGAGCCAAAATTGGCCAGGCTTGATGGAAGCAACATCCTGGAACCCACAGTTCTACCATATAATACTACTGTCTACCATATAATGTAATGGCTGTTGAAAATTTCATACTACAGAAGGTTAAAAGATAATATCAATAGTAATAGTGTGATTGCATTGCAGTGGATTTGACTTGCTGCTTTCAATGTTTGTTTACCTTTCATTTCTGTCATTTTTGGGTGTTAGACAATTAATATTTTTGTAATTTATTTTGAAAACTTGAAAATGCAAATTCTGGGTCTGGAGAGATGGCTCTGTGGCTCTCTTGTTGTTTGTTTTGAGTAAATGAGGATCTGAGTTCCTAGAATATTTGTGCTAATGCGTAACCCAACCCAGTGCACATGAACAGCAGAATCTCTTTGTTAGACAGCTTAACCAAATCAGTGAGCACCAACTTCACCAAGAGATCCTTGCTCAGAATATGGTGAAATTTAGTAAAAATTATCCAATCCCAATCCTGTCCATGTACACTTATGCAGATGTGAACAAGCACACAGACATGAAATCCAAACCTAACATGATCGTGAACTTAATGAAAAGCATTTGGGGCAAATGCCCTTGGAGAAAAGCCTACTATGGGCTGAAAAGATACTTGAATGTTGATGAGGGAATAAACTCACTCAGCCAGGGAGGAGCACTGAGTAGGCTTAAAACATACCCCTTTGTACACACATACTCCAAAATCTGCCACCATGGGAGCTGTCATAAAATAAATTTTTGTCTCCTTTGCTCCAAATATGAAATGACTTTTTATAAATGTGTCCACAGGGTGGATTGTGTTCATTTCATAAACAGGGCAAAAACTTTGAGACTTTTGATAAGGAGGTGGAAGAGAGAGCCTTCTCAGTATGACTCTGGTTCAAGCTCCTAATGACTTCTCAGAAGTAAGGCATGCTGGGAAAGATCTGGAAATCTCCAGGTAACTTTAAAATTAGACATAATTCCATAGAGTGGAGTTGTAGAAGTCAGAGTGATGCATGTGGTGTACCAGGGTTGAAAGAATTAAAAAACCACCCAAGTTCAGAACTTACACCTGGTAAGAACTGCCTCGAAGGATGAGGGAGAGGGTTGGTGGGTAAAGGTATTAGGCTCCTATGCCCGAGGACTGTGCTCAGTCCCTCAGAATCACATCAGGTAGAAAGTGGTATCATGTGTCTATAACCCTAGCATTCCTATGGTTAGGCAAGGAAGACAGAAGGTTCTTGTTACTTTGTGTTCCTATGACAAAACACCATTCAAAAACAACTTGGGGAAGAAAGCCTTATGGGTTAGAGTCCAAGAAGAAGTGAATCTTGAACGTAAAGTAGCAATTCAAGACAAAAACTTGGGGACAGGAACTGAAGCAGAGATCCTGGAGAAATGCTTGATCCGTTTGACCATTTATTCAAGCTAGAGTGACCCAAGTCATGTTAATCACTAAGAAAATGCCTTTCATATGTTCACACACACCCTTCTCTTTTTCCAGGTGACTCTAGTTTCTATTAACTACCAATGAACTGACCAGGAATAAAGAAACAAGAAAGTTTCCAGGGGGTTTATTTACTATCTTGCCTGGAGTATGACTATACCAACAAGAAGACTCCAGTTCAATGAAGCTGAAGGCAAGAACATACTCTTCTTAGTTTTCCACTGAAAATATGTTTGTGTGCTCACATATAAATGAATAAAACAAAATTTGAAATTAAAATAAAACATAATGTATCAAAAGAAATAACTTTTTAATCTGTGCCCAGTTACCATGTGGGAACTTCATCTGGATGACTTTACTCTAGCATAACACAATGTGTTCTGTATAATTTCAGGGAACATAAAATAGACCCAACTTCACATATCAGGTTCATATTTTATATCCTACATGTGTGTATTTATGAATTATTTCACCATTTTCTGAGATATATAATTCATCATTTTATCATCTCCCATCGATATATCTGTTACATACATACATATATACACATACTATCCATTTATACCAATAGCTTTCAAATACCATAATAACATTTCATTTTTAGAAAAGAATCCCTTGAAATGTAATTGTGTCTCGGTAGTTGTGATATCAAATTACCTTTCCTATTTTGGTCATATCAAATAAAAATCTTATGCATATTCCTGTACCTGCATACTGAGATCCATTTTTTATTCTGATATTTCAAAGATAAATCCATCCAGTAATCTTCCTGAACATATTCTCACATCTGGTAGCAGGAAGCTGAAATGTTCAGACTTACTCATCAGTGATGACAGGATGGAAAATGGTCCCATGATTAATGCAAATAAATAGTTATTATAGTTCAAAGGAACTAAAAACAAGTTTTGTTTTTTTCCTGACTGGATGATTCAAGAAAGATCTTCTGTGAAGATATTTGTATCATGTTTGAAAGACAAACAGAAAATTATTTATTAAGCCACTGCCATTTTGATGGGACAGATATCAAAAGGTAACTGTAAGCCATCAAGTTCAAGTAAAATCCATGGAAGGTGTGAAGAATGATTTTTTTTTTTTTTTTTTTTTTTTTGTAAAACTGTGCCAGGAAAGGTTGTAAGTTTTAAGAAGTAAAGTCTTTCGTCTTTTTCTCTTTCTTGCAGTACATACAGCTTGCACTGAAAATTTTACTGGGGCCCCTGTACTTCCTTTGAAACATAATATTCAACAAAATATTTCTCTAGGTACAACTGTTATTGTTAAAACACTTATAAAGATTCTATAGAGTTTTTGAAGGCCAGGAGGAACCTTATTTTCATTGACTTATGTCTGCACAGGCCAGTTACAATCTTGTTCCTTATCTCTTCCTCTTCCAATCTAGTTTTATATGTGGCTTATTCTATTATTATCCAGAGTGTGTGTTATAAATTGAAGTTTTTTGAGAAGATGCTAGCATATTTAAGTAAGAGATGATAATTGCTATGTTCTGCAAAATGTGGGGATGGTGGACTGAGAAGAGATAATAGATCAGACCAAGGAAGGAAACCCATCTGAGATTCAATTAGTTTTAATTACTAAACAACTTCTCTAGGATCTTTTTTGTGCTTTTAATAACCTGGAATGGATGTGATTAGTGTCTACCCAAAGATAGGAAAAAAAATTGGGCATGACTGTGGAGCTCAAAGAATGTATTTCTGGCCACTAAATGACAAGTACTAGGTATTAACGGGTCATTACTTGTTACTTATTTTTTGAATTTTAAAACTGCATCAGTTGAGACCTTTATCAATATCACATAAACTTCCCAATAATTTCTGCATTAAAAGTCCTCCTACTCAATGAAGCATCCCTATGCCCCCGTTATTCATGCAATAGGCCTATTGATGCTTTCCTTTATTTCCTATTTTTCAGCTATTCAGTTATTTTCCAAGTTCCCAGTTTCATCTAAATTTCAGTCTTCTCTCCATAAATAGGTATCTTGGAAATGCAAAGAAGAATGAGTTTAATATATAATGAATGTAACAACCTGATATAGTACAGGGTAACTGGGGGCTTCATCAAGAAAAGAATATTCTAATTTATGGTTCCATTAATAATCCATAGAGGGGAGGATATGAAGTTAGGAGGATCCTGGGAAAGCAGGGTAGAGGAGTGACTGTGATCAAGGAACATGGGACACATGCATGGAATCTGCAAAGAATAAGTTAAATAAAAAATGTTAATGAAGGACATAATAAGAGGAATGTTGAAAAATTCATGTTATTTTATAGACAAGTGAATAATTCTGGCCTTCTCCTACTCTATTTGATAACTGGAATCTGAAATAAGCACTGTCTACAGTTTCTTTGTGTACTTATCCATCCATGTTAGGTTAAGGGGTGTCCTAGTTAGTATTAGCTGTGAATTTGACATAGACCAGAGAAGCTTACAAAGAGTCTCAACTGCATTAATGTCTTCATCAGGTGGGTAAGTATGCGATGATGGATTGACTGATAACTGTTGGATGACACACCCACTGTGGGCAGTTCCATTCTCAGGGCCCTGCTCCTGGGCTATAATTGATCTATCAAAGCAAATGCTCTAGATAGAGGTTGAGGCAGCTCAACGTTACAGCACCATGCTCCATGGGACATGCTGTACTTTCTTGAGTGGGTATGGATTCTCTCGTCATAGATAATGCTACACGAAGAAACAAGTAGGCCTGTCTTTAGCTTCTTGCTCTGACTGCTACCCTGAGTGACTGTCTGGGGATTGCATGTGTAAGATGAAGTAGTCTATGTTAGCTCCACATTTCTTCTAATCAGGGTACTCATCACAGCTACAGAAAGAATAGAAAAGTGGGTAAACTGATGCCCAGGACAGGCAGCTGCCTATCTCCTGTCTCTGCCTCTGTTCAGCTGAAAGGTCTGTGTATTCATGACACTGAAAACATATTTGTGTTTAAACATATGTTCCCTAGCACGTGGCCCAGCATTTTAAGTATTTTTATAATAAATATTTTTAAAGTTTGTTAATCTCCAATAATTATAGGGAAAGGAGAAAAAAGTAGGCTTAGTTAGAAATGGATTAACTACATATGACCAATGTTTTTGCTCTATCCGTTGATATTCCTCCTTTCTTATCACAGCTTTTTTGCAGGCCATCCACAAAAAATTGATTCTGTTTCTAAATATAGAAAATCCCCTAAGCTCCAGTTGATTCCGAACAAACAGATGCACCCAGTGTGGGTGTATTTGAATTCCCATTTGGGCTGAAAGCCCAGCTTTGCTAACCCTGTACATTGAAGGGACACTCTGAGCAATTCTATTTATTTGGGCGTTTGGCCTCATGCTTGAATTTGCAGGTGTGGCTATAAAATTCAGATGGTATAATGGAGTAGGAAGCCCAGCAAATCCAAAACTGTAACAGAACTCAAGACTCATGGCCTCTTTTGCGAGACGCTTCAGCTTTGTGATTTGGGGAGAGGTGCCTCAGCTTTATTTTTATTTTTTTTCCCTTCCAAGTTCAATAAAGCAAAAAGGATGCAATTGAAGCTGAAAAGCTTAACAACCACTTTGCCTTTATTGAATCTGTAGCTAATGTACTGAAATAGCAGGGGCTTCACGGCAAATGCAATTTGGGTTTTTGTCTCAGCATTTCCTCATGATAAAAAATTGAGTTTGCCTTGAGTCACCTAAAAGAGATAGAAGGTGGAAACACAGGCTTGACCTTACTAGGGCTGCCCCTTACTCACACAGACTCAGAAAAACTTGCCTAGAGAACATGGAACCTGATCCCCTTGAAGCCTTCCTCCAGGCAAACCATGGTTTCGGGTACCAGCATGACTTCATCAGGGCCCCATTTTCTTAGTAATTTGACAGAGGTACAAAGGGGATCCTCTGTTCATTCCAAGGCCAAAATTGTTCTCATCTAAGGAAACTGCAGTGCTTAGCTTTTTCATTAATTAATTAACTGTGGAACTCGTTTAATGTCTCTAAATGCGTGGGTCTGGAGGGATATTATTTTCCTGAGATGGAGGAATCTGAACTCTGCTTAAACTGTGATTTACTAATCACAGATGAACTATGTCTGGTTGCATCTCACAGAGATTGAAGAACGTTACATTCATAGTTCTGGACATAAAGTGTAGCTCAGTTTTACAGAGGGTGGTGCAGTACATCCGGGGAACTTGATGCTGTCCAACCTGCTTTAAGTACTGCTGATAATGCAGAACAACTACCCAAACTTCTGGAGACTCTCATCTAGGTTATGAAACTATTTTTCATTTATTTATTTTTCTTGAACTTCACACAGTCTGTGACTTGTTTCTGGGGTGTTCAGGTTATGAACTATTAACTCAGCAACCTTAATCAAATTTGGATCAAGAGACAGCGGCATCTAGAACCCAACTCCAAATTTCTAATTGCAAACAGAACTTCAGAACATCTGTCACAGTGAGCCCACCTCTCATTACCACCCATCGCATCAGGAGGAGTCACACAGAATGGCACCCGAGGTTCCCACTGCAGTTCATTCAGCAGGAGAGACACCCCTGCAGTGTGACACTGACCCCCTTCCTTCTTTCCCTACTACACTTTCTCCAGTTTTGCTCTGACCTTGGAAACCTCATGGCTGTGTCAGTATTAAGATGGGGACTGAATCTCAATATTTATTTACTTTAACTAGTCTACGTTACTACCCATGTATGTGGGATGGGGGTCCTGTTGCCTAAGATCAATCCAGGTATTTTTCTTCAGGTGTCATCATGATTCTTCTCAAGCTTTCTGTGACAAAGTTGTGTTGGCTGGTTCTCATGTAACTTCATGCAAATTGAGTTTATCAGAAAAGACTGAACTTGGATTGAAAATAAAATTCCTCTATGAGATCTAGCTGCATGGCGGTTTTTTTTTTTTTTTTTTTTTTTTTTTTAATCAGTGGCTGATGAGAGACGACCCAGCACATTGTGTCTGGTACATCCTAGGATGCTGGCCCTACTTTCTACAAGAAATCAGGCTGAGCAAGCTGTAAGGAGCAAGCCAATAAGTAGCACCCCTCCAGTGCCTTCTGCATCAAAGTCTTGCTTTCAGGTTCTGCCTTGCTTGATTCATTCCTTCCCTCACTCTGTTTTAAGATTAAAATCTTGCATGAGACTGTGAGTGAAATAAAGCTTTCCTCCTCAAGTTGTTTTGATCATGGTGTTTCATCACAATAACAATAATAACCCCAACAAAGACACAGGGCCTCTTGCTGCACCTGAAACTGGTGGGATTGGATAGGTAGGCAGCAAGCCACAGGGATCTACCTGCCTCTACCTTTTCAGTGCTTGATTACATGTTCATGCCACCACACATTTTAAGGTCCATATATGTGTGGATCTGAGGGACATGTGCACTTCTGAGTACAATAATACATGATGGGGGTTAGAAGAGGGCTTCAGATTCCTCGGATCTCTGAGCCATCTGGCATGGGTGTCTAGAGCTGAGTTACTATTCACTGGGAAAGCAGAGCCTTCTTAACTGTTGAGCCATCTCTTCAGATCTCACCAAGCCTTAATGACATAGGTTCAGGATTACTCTCCTGTCCTTACTCTGCTGAGACTGTCTTCCCAACACATCTTTGAGGAGGTCTAGACTAATATAGATCTCCAGGATGGAATTTAAACATATCTGCAGTTTTAATTATTAAGTTAATATTATCCCATGAGCTCTTAAAAAAGTTCCCCACTCTGGTATGCAACACTTTATAATAGTCATTTATTTTATGTTAATACATTTATAATTTAATTTTTCATCAAATATCATTTCTCTCTCTCTGTGTGTGTGTGTGTGTGTGTGTGAGAGAGAGAGAGAGAGAGAGAGAGAGAGAGAGAGAGAGAGAGAGAGAGAGAAACAGAGAGAGAGAGAGAGAAACAGAGAGAGAGAGAGAGAGAGAGAGAGAGAGAGAGAGAGAGAGAGAGAGAGAGAGAGAAACAGAGAGAAAAACAAACACACACACAGAGGGAGAGAGGGAGAGAGGGAGAGAGAGTTATGAACATTTTTAAAACTCAGATAGTAAAATTGTATAAACACCAGAATTAATAGATTAAAATACCCTGCAATCAAATTCAATTTTTAAACTTACTTTAATGTCATTAAGTTGCTGGTGGGGAAACTTTTTGAGGGGAATTAGTAGGTAAGTCTATATTTTATAAGTCTAGAACTTAATAAAACATGGGAGA
The DNA here is from genome assembly GCF_963924665.1 of Micromys minutus. Taxonomy (NCBI): domain Eukaryota; kingdom Metazoa; phylum Chordata; class Mammalia; order Rodentia; family Muridae; genus Micromys; species Micromys minutus. The sequence goes on from NC_137953.1 coordinate 6,437,156, forward strand.
TTTTTTTACAGGATGATTTTGGGATAGACTATAGATTAGATATAGATGAGATATAGATACAGATAAAGTTACAAATACAGATAAGATATGGATAGATAGAGATAATTAGGTAGATTTAGATATATAGATACACATACATGGATGATGTATACATTAGGAACAAACACTTTTTACTCAGTGGAGAAAAAGAAGGTTCTGTGTAATAGAATAGGACAAAGCCGAGAGAGAAAGACAGGTCAGAAATTGATTTACGAGATTTCAAGAAATATAATCAACAGGCTGAATTGAATTGAGATGAGCTCAAGATGCCCATAGATTGTTTCGCTCTCCTTCCTTTCTATTTTTGTTTTTACTAAAAGTCTACCTTTGTTTCTATATCCAAATTGTTGAGCTCTCGTGTCAACTTCTAAATAGAACCCAATTGCTTTTTTGCTTTTTATTTTTCAGACAAACTCTGCTCTGATTTTTTTTTTCTACATGTTATACTTGTCTTTAATTGAAAATCCCCCCCCCCCCCAGATCAGAGTTTCTTTACCTATGGGAACCTATGCACGTTACTTGCCCTAAAATGTTCTTCTTATGGTATCATTCACAGTAGATTAAGTTGTAAAGCTTGTGCATAGATAAGAGAATGAGCAAATTTACTTTCATACCAAATACTAAATCTCTTGAATGTAAGTGTTGAAGGTTGTATGTTAGTGTTAGTCTGCATCTAACTTCAGACACTGCATGTGTGCAGTGCCTGTGGATGTCAAGAGAGTGTCACATCACCTTAGTTGGAGTTACAGACAACTGTGACCTGCAGTGTGGATGTTGAGAATTGAACTTGAGTCCTCTAGAAGAACAGCCTATGCTTCTAACTACTGAGCCATCTCTCTAGCCCTTGATGTATTTAAACAGACCACCACGTCTTATACAAAGCATGCATCTCAACAGGTGTTAAGATAGATATCAAATGAATACATTTTTAAAACCACAAAGTAACAGATAATATGTTATATTGGGTTTCTACAAAATATATATGTACAATCCTACACATGGCCTGACATTTAGTATCCACTGGTTCTGATTTCTTAATGTATAAAATAACTATATGCAAAAAATCAAAACAAACAAAAAACCAGTACCTTCTTCCTTCTAGCTGTGCCTATTTTGTTTGAACTTCATATGTACCTACTTTACTTAAAGTGTCCGTGCTCATTTTCTATCTGGAAAAGGCTTTACAACTTAAGAACAACCTTTTTCAGGGTCCCAATTTTTAGCAACAGGCTTTCTGAATGCCTAGTATCCACACACCTCTGTCTCCTAATAACTGTTTGCTTTTATCTACACATGCAAGTCTAGTCCTGGGAGACAGGCCACGTAGGTTGTGTATGCTCTGAATTCCAGCTGGAAGAGGATTTCCTACCATTGCTGACCATTTAGGTGGGCCATTGAGAGGCCATTGAGAGGCCATTGAGAGGCCAGCTTTGACGCTTTAGGAGGTTTCAGGAAAGCTCCTTTTCAGATTCCAGTCAAGCAACATATCTGCCTTTAAGTAAAGGCGTGATATCCTCTGAAGTAAGAGCTCGATTTCCACATGATGAGACCGGTGCAAAAGCCCCAATCCACAGTTATAAAGATGGCTGAAAAAAAAAAAAGCAGCAAGTGACCTGCAGATGCAGGCTTATACAAACTCGGGCAAATGCAAGTACCTGCAAATCACACTCTGAATGCCAGTGTTGTCCAGGGATGTGGTCCCCTGGGAGGTTTGTCATAATCCAGGGGTTAGCCATTTATTAGCAATAGTAACTAGTTTTAGGGGTTAAATGCATGTGTGTATGTACTTCTTTACACACACACACACACACACACACACACACACACACACACTAGAAAATGTGATTTGGGGGGAAGAGTTAGATTGGAAAATGAACAATGTGCAGGATCAATGTTCATTGTATTCACCAATGAGATGTTTCAAAAGAAAAAAAATGTGAACAAGCATTTCTTATTGGAATTTGAAGTTATAATGGAGTAAATATTCAGTGCTTGGTTAGCATTCTCAGTCACAGACTTTCCAGTGCACACATATGCCTGTCCACAAAACCAAGTGACTGCCCTTACTGAAGACTGTGTGCCTTAAGATATACCGTATTGTATTCATTTAACTGAAGATTATCTGCCTTACAGGGTTCTGCATTCATTTATTTATGAAGTACTCGTTGAGAACCAATGATAAGCCTGGGGCCATCTAAAACGTTTGAGATACATCAGTGTGAAAAATATAAAGAGAACACCAGTGCATTTGTGTAGCTGATGCACAGAAGAGACACCACACAGTCTATATAGATTCAGGGATCCTGACACTTGGTGCTTTCTGAAAGATAGGGGCTGTTTAGCCTTAGAGATAGAGGAGGGGGGAGTGCTGCCAGGGACAAGGCTGGGGCTAAGATCCTTTATAGCAACATTGAGTGGCCAGAGAAAACCAACTGAGAAGGAGGAGGAAAGGGGAGTCAGGCATGTTCTTGTCACTGGGGAGCCAGGAACAGTATTGATTTAAAAAAAAAAAAAGGGAGCATGTGACTAACTCTCATCTAGGACAACAACTGTCAGGAAGAATGCTGCCTCCTTGTCTGAGACAATCTTTATCAACAAATCAGCTCATGAGGTCAGTTTTTTTCTTCTCTCTTAAAACATTCATCCAGAAGGGAGGCATGCTTCCCCTACATGACAGAGGGAAAGCAATAAAAAAAACTTTATACATTTCCATTTTATTTTAAAAGAGAACATACAGTATAAATTTATCTCATTTGATGAATAATTGAGTTATGTTAAATACTTTATCAAGTTCCATTTCCAAACAGACCACTATGTTTTAAAACATGTTCTGGGAAGAGATGAACAGTAGAGAACAAAGTACACCTTTCTAACGGGAGCTTGCTTCCTTGTCTTCCACCCTCGGCTTAATGAATCCACTTAAAAGCATGTTAGAAAGTCAGGTGACTTTTTTGATAAAGCCTAACATAAAAGCTTGCAAATAATAATAACATCAGCATTGCCAAAACTATGTATCTTTTTTAAAAAAAATAGAATATGAAGGCCATGAATTCAGAGGAAGAGACATGGCCATGTAGCAGGCAGTTTCTGAACTGCACTGCATTGCGGAAAGCCATAATGATCTGATAGCACAGCTCCCAGATGGCCAGGGTTTGAGTGGCCTGAACATGATAGGAAAACAAACTCCATTTATTTGAAGGTGAAAAATGTTGGGATTCTGTAAATCCCACCCCACAGTTACCTGGCAACAGCCAAGTATACCCCCCAACAGTTACCTGGCAACAACCAGATATGCTCTGCTCCAGCCTCAGTAACCTGACACTATAAAAAGGGATACTTGCTCCCTCCTCTCTCTCTTGGCCTCTTGTCCTCTTGGTCTCTTGCCCTTGCTCTTCCTCCCTTGCCCCTCCTCTCCCCGTTCCCTTCCCCCCTCCTGGCCAGCCTCTACTTATCTACTCCTCTTCTACTCTTTTCTTTCTTTGCCCCTACTGCCCTATTAACTCCCTCCATGATCCAAATAAACTCTATTCTGTCCTATACCATCTTGTGGCTGGTCCCTCAGGGGTAAGGGCTTCCCATCTTGAGTCCCCAAGAGGCATCTACCTTGCCCTCATGCCTCATGGAACAGTAGTCCACAATCAGCACACATTGGATAAAGACGGATTATATCCCAGAGTTCTGCTGCTAGACTCTTTGTCTCAGGGCAAAGTACTTCTCAATGATAAAAGAAGTATCAATAAAGGTCATTCTGCAGATGTTTGTTTTCAGCTGATACTTAAAATACTAGTTATTTATCAATAAAAGGTGGTTTGCCTCTAAAATCTATATCTGAAAAGTTGAAAATGGTCTTTATTCCTTATATGTCATTGAATTAAGTATAACGTATATAGCTATATATATGTAATATACATAACACACACATATATATGTTAACATATATAGACATGCATTTATAGTTGAATGGAAGACTGTACACTGAAAAAAAACATTCCAGTTGCTTAAACTATTGGAGTGTTATGTTGGGTGACTATTTTCTCTTTCTCTATTACACATTTTCAAAATAAAGATAAATTTATTCTGGTTCAATTCAAACAAAAAAAAAAATCACAGCAGCCTGTTTTAACATGTGCATAAGCCAAGAGTTCTTTAGTCTTTTAAGTTAAAACATGTTTGTGACGTTTAAAGGTATTAGATGCATTTCTGTAGATGTTCATACGTAGAATTTTGGTTTTCAAGACTGGAAACACACCCTGGCATACCAGTGGTCAGGCTTGCATGCTTGTTCTATAAAATGAGGTTCTAATTGCTCCTGGCATCACCGAGCCTTTGGGTGTTTAGTTCTCCTATTTTCCCGATTATTTCCTATGTAAGTTCTCCTAAGTATATTTCAAATTGATTCTTGGGACTGTTAGCATGGTCCACATTTTAAAATCATTGTCAAAAATTATGCATAACCACTCAAAGGGCATTCATGATGATGTGGTTGTATAAAAACTAAAGTGGATAATTGATATTTGACATTGTACTTTATTTATGTCAGGCTATTTTTTTCTGACTGGTCTTTTTTTTCATTATATTTTTTGTTGGAAATTTTATTTATATTTATTTATTTACATTTCAAATGTTATACCCTTCTCAGTTTTCCCTCCACACATCCCCTATCCCTTCCTTCTACACATGCCTTTGTGAGGATGCTTCCCTATGCACCTACCTACTCCTGCATCTGTGTGTTAGCATTCCCCTACACTGTGGCATCAAACCTCCCCAGGACCAACGGACTCTCCTTTCATTGATGCCAGATAAGGCCATCCTCTGCTACATATGCAGCTGAAGCCATGGGTCTCTCCATGTGTACTCTTTGGTTGGTGGTTTAGTCCCTGGAAGGTTTCGTTTCTGGGATCTGGTTGGTTGATATTGTTGTTCTTCCTACGGTGTCGCAAAACCCTCAGCTCCTTCAGTCCTTTCTGTAACTTCTCCATTGGGGTCCCTATGCTCATTCTGGTGGTTGTCTGTGAGCATCTGCATCTGTATTGGTTAGGCTCTGGCAGAGTCAGAGTGTTTTGCATGAATTGCATTTTATTTGGGAGACTGAAGAAATCAGGACTCCTTTTTCAAAGTCAATGGCATTCACACCTTGGAGATGCCTGAATCACAGGAAGCCCAACCCTGGTATTAGGTTAACATTTATTACATAGTACTTTTCCTACATATTATTCCCTATATATTTTTCTTCTTATTTGACCTCATAAAGCTGGAAGATTTAAGTACATTAACTTAGTAAAGATGACTCAGGGTCACCTCATAGACATTGGGGTCAGAGAAATTAAATTGAATCCAAGTTCTTCAGTGAGCAATGTACTTTCCTCCTCTTCCTTTTCATCTTCACCTGCTTCTCCTCCTCCTCCTCCTCTCTTCTTTCTCCTCCTTCTCTTCCTTCCCCTCATCCCCTCTTCCTCCTCTTTTTCCTTTTTCTCCTTCAGTTTTTCAATCATGAAATGAGAATGATGAATCTGCTGTCGTCTAGGATTCTTACCAATTATTTGTAAGAAAAATATTCCCAATAAACACATTGAACACTGACAACTGACATTCTGTGAGCCTGGAGCATAGCATCCAAGCCCAGGGACATTACCTAGGACTTAGAAGACTCTCTTAACACTAAAGGCCTTTTCTAAGTTCCTGACATAGATGGAAGAAAAGGGTGGTTTTCATTATGTTAATACTTTTAAAGGAAGAATGGGACATAAAAGAGGTAAAATTACATCATAAAAACTAAGAGCCGGTTATTTGAAAAGTTAATTTGTTAATTCACTTGGAATTAATCCTCTTTCTCAATTCCCATTATAATGTCTAATATTTAATATTTCCTAATAGTACAGACTGTGACTGAGTACAAAATGTATAGTTAATAATATATTGGAAAATTCTTGTAATTCTCAAATGTCTGACATTGAAAACAATTGTAATTATAATGGATGACTAAATTTCTCTAATTTTAAAAAAGAAATGTTTACTAGATTCAAGTCATGTAAAGTAGAAAAGCTGGAACATGGTTTTAGGTCACCCCTTCCTTCTTCAAGACTACAAAACCCAAACTTTCTTTTCATATTTTCTTCTAGACTACTCTGGTATCAACAGTATTAGACATTTCAGAATTGTAAACAAATTTTTGATATAGATGAGTACATGACTTTTTCTTTCATAAATTATTCAAAAGAATTTGGTAAAGTTAACTTCCAACTCTCTAACCAAATCATAGTCCTTAGAAGTCCAGGATGCTGCCTAAGACAAAACACACTTTTCCATTGTGATGGTACTTATCTTCCTAAACATATTAGATTGAGCCATAGGTATAGGAACATGCAAATCAAACTTGGGCTGAGGAATGTATTCTGGTTGGAAGAGTGGCAGCCTAGCATGCACTAAGCTGTGAGTTTGATTCCCAGTACCATATACACTGTGGCAGAACATGCCAGTAATCTTTGCCCTGGAGAGGTAGGAACAGGAAAGTGGGTAGTTCAAGGGCATCTTCAGCTGCACAGCATAAGCTACAGGAAACAAACATAAAAGAAGCAAATAGAAAACCAAAAAAAAGTGGTGTTATTTCTAGCCTGTCACAAGTCCACTTAACCATTCACTGAGTACAGGGTAATGCTGAATGTGTTCCTAGATCAATCACTGCCTTATGTACTGAGGCAGAGACTCTCTTGAATCCAGAGGTCAAGGGTTTAGCTTTTCCAGCTAGTTAGCTTCTCCAGGGATCTTATCTCCATCTCTGAATATGGGTGCTTGACATTTAAGTAGATTCTGGAGACCCAATCTTTGCTCCTCTAGCTTTCATTTGAAGCAATTTACCTTCTGAGATTCCTCCCTAGAACACAAGGCAAGCTTTAAAGCCTTACACTGCTCTAAACACTGACCCTCCTGTTGCAAGGACATCCAATGATGAAACATGTGACAATTGTTTGAAATGTCAGCAGCATTTGGCACATTCCAGTGCCTTTGTGTTTGAGGCTGGTAAGTCAATAGGACATTTTGCTCCTGGAGAAGAAGAGGGCGTCTTGGTGAAGTCTTTTTTAAAGTGAAGAGGTAAAAGGGACATAGGTTAAAATCAATTCAAAGCATCACTCACAAAATGGCACCTTCAAGCTCTGGCAATCATTTTTTTGTTGCTGTGGTTTTTGTTGTTGATATCACCTAAAATTTGTTGAACTTCATTTTTTTTTTTTTTTAATTCAGAGAGGATCATAGAAAGGTTGATGTTGCCTCTTCTCAGGTGAGGAAAACATGAAGAGAAATTCCACAGTCTGGAAACATCTCCCCAAAAGTTATGGCTTTAGATTAGATCCAATTATAATAGCTGTTGAAGCATGACCTTCCTGAGAGCAGGGGAAAGGAGACTGCACACTGTGGAGAGGGTGGGAAATATTATACATGTGTTGACATAAAGATGCATCTCTACATAAAATGGAGCAGTGATAATACCTACAGATGCTATTTAATGCCACTTCTCTGTCAAACTGAAACTTATTGAATTGTGTCTTAACAATCCATGGATTGAAAATGAGAGCCCAATTCATATTTATTTGTAGACTTTGAAAGAGAACTGGAAGTAAAGGGAGAAACGTGACTTTAATAAATAAAGACACTCCGCTGACAAAGCACATTGTTGTGTTTGTGGAAAATCTCTGTGTTAGATGTAGCATACCATCTATATATTCACTTTCTTTTAAACTCGGAGCCGATACCACTATTAAATTATTTTTCTACTGTTTAATTATATACATTTGCAGGGATAAAGTTTCAGAACACATTCCAGAATGTCTATGTTCTGCATTGGAAGCACTTGACTGGGGTGGAAGTTTGAATGTGAACAGGTTCATATTTGAACACTTGGTTCTCAGCTGGTGACACTGTTGTTAGAAAGTCTGTGGAACTTTACACAGCTGAATACTCACTGGAGGAAGTGGATCACTGGAAACAGGCTGAACGGCTTCATTGTCTGCCTTTTCATGCTTGCACTGATTTTTGTGTGTGTGTGAGTGTGTGTGCGCGCACACACACGATGTGACCTGTTAGTCTCTTTCTCCTGCTGCTTTATCCTGCAGATGAAAATGTAGTGATCTCCCCAAAACTATGAGCCAAAGTAAGTCAATTGCTCTTTAGTTTGCTTTTCTTGTTTTACCTCAACAAATGGAAAGTAACCAAGACAGCTAGTGACTAACATACAGGCAGCTCATGGTACCTCAACACTTTTTGTGGAGATATTTTCATCCAAATTTTTATGCTATTTGTGAAAAATGCCCATGTCCTCTGTGTGTGTGTGTGTGTGTGTGTGTGTGTGTGTGTGTGTGTGTGTGTGTGTTTGTGTGTGTGTGTGTGTGTTGTGTGTTTCTTTTCTCAGAATGATGTGTTGGTCACTTAGGTTTGTGGTGTGTGTGTGTGTTTTGTGTGTGTTTCTATGTCAGTAAGTCTAAATTTATCTCAGAGGTTATTTCAACAGTATATTTAAGTTATGTAGCTTTGCAGTTAATGTAGAAATAAACCATGTATTACTTAATATGAGATTTGCCATTGCATTTGCTTGGTGTCTCGGGGAGGTAGATTTTACACAGTTCTCTTCGTTTTCCTTTTACCTTGTCTAAAGACAACTGTAGCGCTGTCAAAGTAGTAATGCTCAGTGGAGCTCTAGTGATATATAAATAATTACCTTTCTTGGACCTGAAGAAGCATACGACATAAATAAAAGTAATGTTGCCTATATGTTTATTACCAGTTTAATGTGTAACTCTTTTGCTGGGCTGCATATGGTGATGCTATTAGTTTAATACCTGTCGTTAACACCCAGGGATATTAATCTGCATAAGACACCTCATAATCTTTCCTGGACATGTGGTACATGCTGATACAATTGATTAAAAAATTAATATTCATCCTACATTTGGATCCTTTAAATATCTGCAATGTGTAAAAAAAAATCATTTAGCCATAAGTAGATAACCGAATTTAACAAGGGGAAACTAACAGAACCTACCTCAGACAACGTAAGAGGGATTTCTAATATATATGGGGTTATACCATCTAAGAAAGTAGAGGTATTCACATACAAGAGAAAACTTTAGGGGAACACATGGTAGCTTTAAACCAGTATTTTAATATGATCACAGGATGAGGAAAACTGATCAAATAGGAAACTGGGGAGATTACTCAAGTGGTCATAGGTTTGTTTTGTCAGCACATAAAGAACACTGACTTCACATTTTAGCACCATAACTGTCCAAATCTATCCAACTGATAGTCAATACTATAGGTTCAGGTTCGTTCCTAACCCAATCTCAGCTAAAAGGGGAGAGAGAGAGATCAGGACAACTGAGCTCCCCCACTGGCCCTTATCTGCACATAGAGTGCTTGTTCTCTCTCTCTCTCTCTCTCTCTCTCTCTCTCTCTCTCTCTCTCTCTCTCTCTCTCTCTCTCACACACACACACACACACACAAACACGTGCACACACAAGGGTATATTTGGCATACATTGAAATATATACACAATGAATTGATATAATTATATTTTTTTAAATGTACTTGTTTTTAAAGTGCTGTAATTCAGTTCAGAAAGCTGAAAACAGCAAGACAAGTCCCTCTTTGCGTGAAATCCTATTGTCCGATAATGGAATGAACTAATTAATTAAACATACAGGTACCCATTCCCGGGGAAAAACATGTCTGACATTTTAAAACCATTTATGAAAATTTTAGACAAGTAACTTTTATCCCTAGATGATGAAATTTTATCCCTCAAATCCCATTCAAATCATGACTGTCACTGTGAATTTGTCATAGTGCTGTGAGGGACAATTTGTATGCATTGTATAAAAGAATCTCATACTGCATGAGTGGTGTTGCTCTGTTGTAGTGTGTTGGTATCCTATCCATGGTGAAGGTCATTCATCAGCCTCCCTCAAGATTACCCCCACTTACAGAACTGAATTACTTCGAGCCACTGTGTGCTCCAGAACACCAGTGAGGATCAGCCCTGTTCTCTGACTTTCTCTTTGTAGCCTGGAAGAGCCCAGCAGTAAGAAAGATTTATAAGCAGTGTTCTCACTTGGACTATTTCCTCAAGGTTTTCAGGTTCTCAGCTGGGGACCACCCTCTCTTGACAGCAATTTCAGTTTTCTTATGACTCAGCAGGCAACATTTGGGTCAATACTGTAATTTTTTTCCCCTTTTCACTTTTGGACCTCATCTTCCTCCTTTATTACGCTTTTCTCCTAAAACAAATAAGAAGAAAATAAACCTTTGCTTTCCAAGAGCACAACCTTTATAGCTCCAAATGGTTTCTCTTTTCGGAACAATTCCCAATTGATGTATTATATTATGTCCCCTCGTGTTTGTAATGTAGCTCTTGTTCTTAGCATCATCCTAGTCACTGGCTGGGTGTAGATGATGGGCTGAAGTAAACATAGGCCTTTAGGATGGAGGGTGATACTCACTAGATGCATTTCAGTGGGGATTCGAGGAGCATTCTGCCACAGAATACGGATATGAATGCTTTCAAACAAAACAGGGTGCAAATTAGTGTGAGTATAAATGGTTTAAGCACAAAACACCTGAGATGTAGCTTAAAATATTAGAAATACCATTGTTATTGATTTCTTCCAGGTATATTTGCAACTATCTGTTAAATGTATTTCTTTTCTTTTTTTAAAATTTTTTTATGGATATTAGAAATTTGGTGTTCTGCAAAATACCTCTGGGGACTTTTTAGTTAAAGTGATATTTGCCTTTAGCTTTGTATAGAACTGATGTTATAGTGGTTCTGAGAACACAGACAAGGCACTCACTGAACTGTGTAGAAAATTTCCCCACTTGATTATGCTATTTTAAGATGGAATCACAGTCTTGACCCTGTGAAATACATTACTCTTCCAAGTTCAGCTTTCAGCACTATTGAGTTTGTGTTCTGCAATAGAATACATTTTCTATGTCATTAAAACACTCAGCATTTATATCCCTTCCCATCTGGATTACTAATAGAAAACATATATGCTCCATGATTCATAGGATTAAAATCTTAGTGGCTTTAATACCCTTTGGAATTTTCTAGATTGATCCGTGAGCTCATCATACTGATTCTTACTGCTACATTGACCAGGAAGTCCTACTGAATCAATTCAGCCTTAGTGACATTGACTCAGACAGTACATCTTATGTAGGGGACTAAGATTTTTGGCTAATCAAAGATTGAAGTGGAGACCATAAAACTCAATGAGTAGAGGTAAGAATTTTTTTCAACTAAACTGAATCACTCTATTATAAGACTATAGAAGAAATCTTTCTCACACACACCCCAGGAAACAAATCTCAAAATGACACTGGAATTTAAACAATGTTAGTATTCTCATTTGGTAAATTTAATAGCTTGTGACTTATCAAATTCAAGATCCAGGCTCTACTCCTACACAAGCCTGAATCACATATTTAAATATTCCAGTATTTTCTATCTATAGACATCTAGCATGGTCAGTTTTCCGCAAAACTCTTTTGAGTGTTAACAGAAAAGGAAAAAAATTATCTGTCATGTGTATAGCACCTTTCAATCAGTGTGTTCTTTGTACACCATACGTGGTTAATTTTCTCCCTCAATACACGTGTTAAACTCCCACGAGTCTATCAGCAATTTTATGGGGGCTATTTTAAGATTATATTAGAGAAAAGATTTAGCAGAATAAAAACTCTTTGCAAAGCCTTGCTTCAACTTAGGCTATTTTTTGCATTATTGAGTTCTATGTGGAAATATCGCTGAGAACATAACAAAAATGTCCAACTACATTACCCTTTGTCCTTTCCTCTACTCAAATATTCTCCTAATAACTATCCTGGTCACCTAGTTGGACTCACTTTGAGGAAAAAAATAGGAAATTTGTTTAACTTTATAACATGACAAATTAATTACTTGTCTCTGTGTCTATAAAGAATGGCTGTTGAGAATATCATCCTGAGTAAGATAACCCAGTCAGAAAAGAACAGACATAATATGAAGTCACTGATAATTGGATACTAAGCCCAGAAAGCTCTGAACACCTCAGAAACAACTCACAGGCCATATGAAGCTCAAGAAAAACAAAGGCCAAAAATATGGAAGCCTCAGTCCTTAGGAAAAAAATAAATATATAAGCACCCTCTCAGAGTGTGGTACACCTGAACCTTAAATCATTAATAATCCAAGAGTTAAGAATATAGCCTTGAGGCAATTTTGGGTATTCAAATGATTATGCTTAATCTATACTCACCAAGAAAACTGAGTGTTTCCATGTTAAGTTCTGTCCTACATGTACTTCATGCTTATGGTAACTAGTGGGATTTCAATGCATACTATCAAACCTCTAAAAGAATTAAGTACTGACAAAAAATATTCATATAGTGCTATGCCAAAATGCCTTTAAAAATCTGTATATGTGTCCCTCTTTTTTAAAAATAAAGTTGTAAGAGAGGAAATAAAAGATTGGTGGAAGGGCGGGAAGGTTGATTTTGCCATGCTGTTCAAGGGACAGACACTGTTTGTCATAGCTGAGATTGAATGCTGCACAGAAGCCACTCATTCCAGGGTACCTGAGAGGAGGAGGACAATTGAAGTGGAAAAGAAGTTGGGCACTGCCACCCTAGGTGGACCACTAATTTCCATAAGCCTCCACTTCCTGCAAGTCCTCTAGTTTCCCAAACACCTGATCAGGGAAGAGTAGGTAAATATTTGAAGATCTAGGGGACAGTTCACATTCAAGCACAAAGCATGGCCAACTGCTAATGGTTTTAGTTTACATCTCTGGATGTAAATCTAAGGCAAGGCTTGGAAGTCCAAGTTTTAGGTTAAAGAAGCTTAGTTTCCACTTTGCCTTTGAATGCAGGCTAAGAGTTCAGACATCTCTCAGGGATGCTGTTCAGCTCATTCTGAGGCACATTTGAAAAATGTTTGGGATATAGGGGAAAAAATGATTGATTTTCTTTTCTTTGATAAAGGTCAGACCTCTTGGTGAAACTTTCCAAACGCTTTTTAGCCTCAGGACATCCTTAAAGATGTGGGTGTTATGATCTGGGATGCAAGTTAACATATGCTATTAAAGCAAGAAAATATAATAACCAATGAGAGAAAATGAATTCTTTCAATCTAAGAAAAAAGATTGAGATCTTATGTCGTATGGTTATAAAAGAACTTGAAGGAACGCTACCAGGAGATAAAAAGGAGAAGGTTGCTAATAATGGCCATGGGGAGAGACGCTGTCTTACCCTTTACCTGATAAATTTACACCTGTACCCTTCAAAGATGCAGTCTAACTGAAGGACAGTGTAATTCATTTTGGAGAGAAAGAGAGTTGTTTTAACACAAATGTAAAGGAGGGTGATTTAGAAAGACAGAAAACAGTTACCCAGATTGGAATAGTGTCAGAGCATATAGATTAATAGTCATGTCTCCTGAGGAGTGGCCGGGCCCTTCGCTTCTCACCAGTCATTAGGGTCCTTTATGCATTTCTCACCAAAAGGAAAGATGAGCCTCCCTCACCGCTGAGTCCTGCAGGGTATCCTGCTTAACCAACATTTTTCCATACTAGTAAATTGTGAATTTGCTTCCTTCTCCAGAAAACAATCCAACCATCCAAACAAAAACCATACGGTATGCTATGGACCTGTACAGATGTGAACTTAGTTAGGCTGACAGTGTCCAGTACTTGATATGTCCCGCACAGGGATAATTGTTTACATCTGTATAATCATGGATCTCAGAATGATTTATAACTCTACTTTGACCATTTCCAACGAGTATAAATCCAACTCTTTCGAGGAAAAAGGAAAGGAATGTGATGGAGACGAGTCTGGAGGAAAAGAGGAAGAGTAGGGGAGTGCACAAGAGAAGAGGACAAAGAAGAGGTTAGAAAAAAGGAGAGAATCTGGAGGAAGGAAGAAGAGGAGTGGAGAAAGATTAAAAGGAGGAAGGAATAAGGGGAAGGGAAGAACAAGAAGAGAAGGCAGGAAGAGAATGGAGTAAAAAAAAGGAAGGTGGAGAAGAGAAGTTAAAAGTGAGGAGAAAAAGCAAAGGGAGAGAAACCTGAGGAGCAGCAGCTGCAGACAAATGAGTTTGACAAGTACAGGTCACTAAGAGGTGAATGAGCTTTCTCCAGGGTTCCCTCCATGCCATGACTGATGCTGTTATACAAAGGAGTGGGCATATTCCTTCCTCAAATCCTCAGAGCATTACTGTTTATATACCATTGCACATGTAAAAATTATGGAAAGCTAAGCATCCCTCCTTTTTCTTCTGTTCTAAACATCTGAAAATTTCTTTTACAAGGCCAGTCAGCACTGCTTGTAGTGCCGTGGAAGCAGCATGCTTATAAAAGGGCTTCGCGGTTACTCTGCCCTAGACACCATCACTAGACAGGGAGCTCCAGTGAAAGTGGGTACAGCGTGGAATGTCAGGACATTATGTGCAGGGATGTCTCCACTCAGCAGGTCTGAACAAAGCCTGTTTCCATCACTCTTCCTTTGTAGTGAGGTGCTTCTCTGACTGACCCAAACACACCGTTTTAGACTATGCCTGCAGAGTTCTGCATGTTATGAATTGTGCAATTAGGCTTCAAGAGAGTACCACAGGCGCTGTTTAACCTTTGGGGAAAAAAATCAATATAGCATCAGTGTGAACAGCCATACTTTAAAATGGCATATTTTGTTCCGTATCGAACAAACATTGTTTTAATTTCCATCTTTAAAAGTTTTGTGCTGGGAGAGGAACTTGCTTTAACCTTCACTTTTTCTGAGATGAGACTTTCAAATCATTGTATTTGGTATATGTAACAGAAATGTTCTCCTTTGGATGATTGGGTAGATGGTTCATTGCTTGCTGTACAAACAGGAGGACCTGAGGTCAAACTCAAGAATCTGATTAAATGTAGATGTGGTCCTCATCACAGGTAACCTCAGCTCTTTAGTGGCTACATGGGATGCAGATGCAGGACCTCCTGGACCAGCTGTGTTGCCATATTCAATAGTGAACACAATGGAGAGGTATAGAGGGTTGGTTATTATACATGGTTGTCCTTTGATGTTCACATGTGCTTTCTGGCACACACATGCAAAGAACATATAGACATCTAGAAGCACACACACACACACATGTATATACAGAAATTGAATATATAGAAAATTGAATTAAAGCAAGATTAGCCGTAGAAACGTGTGAGATGACTCAGAAGGTAAAGGGATCAGAGACAAGCCTGATAACTTGAGTTCGTTTCTTAGGAGCCATACGGCTGGGGAAGGAATTAACCCTAAAATGTTTTCTCACTCTGTGAGATGTGTATATTTTCTACAAACACAGGCAGGGACACAGACACACACACACATACATACACATGTGTGAAAAAAATTTTGAGTAAAGATATTGCTTGCTGTGTAGACAAGGGCTGGCTTGGAACTCAGAGATCCACCTTCCCCCAAGCTACCAGTGTTGCAATTAAAGGGAGATACAGGATAAAACACATTCTAGAAATTCATTAACTTTAGAAAGTGCTGAGTCTGTGGATGGCCTTTTCTACAGTCTCTGCTCTACTCTTTGTCCCCGTATTTCCTTTAGACAGGAGAAATTCTGGATTAATATTTTACAGGTGTGTGGTTCCATCCCTCAATTGGGGGCAGTGCCTAACCTCTGGATATGGTTTCAACAGGTTCTCTCTCCCCTTTGTGAGGTATTTCAGCTAATGTCATCCTCGTGGGGTTCTACACAATGGAATACCACTCAGCTATTAAGAATGAAGACATCCTGAGTTTTGCAAGCAGATGGATGGAACTAGAAAATATCATCCCGAATGAGGTAACTCAGACCCAAAAGTACATGCATGGTAGGTATGTACTCACTAATAAGTGGATATTAGGCTCCCACAAAAAATATACAGAATACCCAAGATACAGTCCACAGAACTCAGAAGGTCAAGGAGCTGAAAGGCCCAAGTGTGGATGCCTTAGTCCCACTTGGGAGAGAAAAGAAAGCAACCACAAGGAGGGAGGGAAGGAGGAATCAGGGATGGAAAAGGGGATGGGGGGATAGGAAACAGGGGAACATGATCTGGTATTGAGTGTGGGAAAAGGACTAAAGCCTTGAGGGCCAGCAGAAAGAATGGAAGCAGGAGGTCGGGAGAACCCTCCAGAATGTACCAGAGACCTTGGAAGTGAGAGACTCTTGGGACTGAAAGGGAGGGACCCTTGATGAATCGCCTTACAATGGGGAGAGGGAACTTGTAGAGCCCACCTCCAGCATCAAGTGTGAGATGGGGTTGCTATCTCACAGTTAAAACTCTGGCCCATAACTGTCCCTGTCTGAAAAAGCTGCAGAGATGGAAATGGAGAAGAGCCTAAGGAAATGAAGGTCCAGCATAGGTCCAAAGTGGGTTTCAGCTCAACAGGAGGCCCCAAGGCCTTACATTATTACAGAGGCTATGGAGAGCTCACAAAACAAAGAAACCTATCATGATGCCCTCTGAAAGACCCAACACAAAGCTGAAGAAGTCGGTTGCAGATATTTACACCCAACTAATCAGTAGCAGCTGCTGAGCTCTGTGGTTGAATTAGGGAAAAGCTGGAAGATGCTGAGGAGGATGCTGTAGGAGAACCAGCTATCTCCATTAACCTGGAACCCCTGAGTTCTCTCAGACACTGGATCACCAACTAGGCAGCATACTCCAGCATACATGAAACCCCCAACACATATACATCAGAGGACTGCTGGGTCTGTGTTCAGAAAAGATGTACCTAACTCTTAAGAGACTGGAGGCCCCAGGGATTTAAAATCTGGAGTTTAAAAAAAAAAGAAGAAGAAAGAAAGAAAGAAAGTCTGAGTCTGATCACTTTATGCATCATATGGGAATGAGAGGTGGGCAGGTTGAAAGACTAATCCAGCATTATCTGCTCAGTTGTTAAAAATCTTGAGCTCAGACTACTACACCAAGAAGAAACCAGTGGCACAACAAATGTAGTGTTACAATCTTCTATAGTTAAAGACACATTTCACGGTAACTTACACATGTATGGCAGACAGACTCTATACAAAGACAGTGCTGATCTTGAACTCTACCTCCCCAGGGACAAGACGACAGATGGCTTTGTATGTCCAGATAACCCAGGACTTTTTGTAATATTAAAAGTTATCAAAGGTGGTATCCTCTACATGGGACTCACACTGTGCCTGATTTCCTTCTTGTTGAGGAGGCAGAAGTCTCTACTGAAAGCAAACAGAATGCAAACAATTTGTTGCCATTCAGTCTATATTTAAACTATAGGTGATTTTAATTTTTGTTGTGGGCTATGAATTATCTACTTCAGCTGCTATCAATGAGGCCACCGACCGCGTGATGAACACAGCTTGAGATTCAGCATCATTCCCAACAACTGGGATGAAATTTATTAGTCAGACAGTAGACAAGGTGTTGAATCATATCAGCATATCTGTAAGGGATTTCCAGCATTCCCCATCCAGCAGATGCTCATCTTAAAATTCAGCTTGGAACATGATCCTATTCTGGCCTTGAATTCACTGTGTAGCTGAGGATGATCTGATTCTTCTGCCTTCCAAGTGCTAGGATTGCAGTGTGGACCACCATCAATGGCCAGTTACACTAATGACATTGTCACATGATAGAGACCCTGAGACAGAGGTCTCACTAAGTCCTAGTGATACTTAAGTCCTTTGCTTTATGGATACAGGGTCTCAGTATTTCAAATTCCAGTAGGCACCACACCTACCTCACAGTTTAGTGGTTTGCTGGGCATATGAAGTCCAGTCTTCACACTGGTGTAGCAAGGACTTTGATTGATGAGTTATCTCCCTAGCTCCCTGTGCTGCTTGGTTTTGCCATCTTGCTACCAATCTATATATATGCACTGAAGAAGGAATCATATTTGAGAGGAGGGTTTCATAAGATCATCGTGTAGGCACACTTCATTCACATACACATACACATACACATCGTGTAGGGCATTCTCTTGATTACTGATATGTCGAGGAATCTGAACAGGTGTGGGTGGTGCAGCACTTGGACATGTGGTTTCAGAGTATAGTAAAGAGCTGGCTGAACAAATCAGGCAGAGTAAGCCAGTAAACAGCATTCCTCATAGCCTCTGCTTTTGTTTCTGCTTGTTGGCTACTGCTTTGAGATCCTACCCTGATTCCTCTCAATGGCAGACTGCAATCTGTAATCTGAAACCCTTTCTTCTCCAAGCTGGTTTTTTTTTTTTTTTTTTTGTCCTGACATTCATCAAAAAAGAGAGAAGCAAAATCAGACAACTCAAACAGCTATTCATGTCCTTACTATCTAATGCTAATTATTTAGATATCAAAATACTCAATGAGAATAGGATAGCCCCATTTCAGTCCAATAGTAGACTGGTTAGCCTTTCAAGCCCAGTGTACTGTTTGTTACAGCTTATTTCCCCAGTCCCTGTCAGGTGCCTTTATACTCAGCTTGGCTGGAAAAATCAGATTGGGGGTGTGTGCAGTCCTCAAAGCAAATATTAATTTCTCTTTTTTAATTCGACTGGGTAATTAAACTCATACTTTGCCCAGTCTTTAAATTTTGTGATTGCCTTGTGACCCTGGCACAGGTAAAATAAACACAGGCTTTTAGGTGGCAAGTTAGCACGTACCCTTCCTGTTAGCTTCAGGATCTGCCACAGGAAGCTGGCGCATTTTAGATGTGAAGCATGTGAGCATGCTTGATAGATTAGTACACCAATATTGATATTAATGTACTTAAAAGACAAGACAACTCATAAACCCTGTACAGAATAAATTTAAATATCCATTCCTTCTTTGGAAGTTCAGCCTCATCAGATAATTCACATTTCCTGAAAATGCACAGGGCAAATGTTTCCTAACATAATAACAAATCATAGTTATTTTAAAAGCATTAATTTCTTAAGGCTGGGAAATGCTTTTGATTTTAATCCAACAAAATGTATTTCATTTCATATAAGAAGTCATGGTGAGCTTCCTGGGAGCTCTTCACTAACCTAGATCATACTATATAGAAATGTAAAGGTTGGATTTTTCTACATATTTGGATGTGGTTTTCCCTCTAACTAAAACGTTCTTCTAAACACTTTGTATGTGTCTAAATCATGATCATCCTTACAGGGCATTTAGTAGTGCCTTGACTTCATTTCAAACAGCTTTGTTTCGTCCAATTGTTCATGTACTTCTTTTGTACCCTGTTCTGTCATTCTGTCTGAATGTCTGTCTGTGTTTTTGTCACACTCTTACCCTCTCTCTATCTCTTAATTCATCAGAAATTCTCAGAATAATTGTTTTTTATTTTCCTGCCTAGAACAACACCCTAGAAAGATTATGCCTTAATTTTATACTCTTAAAATAAACATATATGAACTATATAGAAAGATAATAGGTAAGAAATTACTGGGATGAGTGAACAGCATCATTTGATAAATATAAATGTGACAATGGTACATTTGATGTGATTACTGAAAGTAAGTCAAATAACTGAAAAAATATTTTAGGATACAGGTCAACTATTATTTATTTATATGCTTTTATTTTTATAATTTATGTTATTTCTTATGCTTTTCTTTTCTTTTTCTGTTTCTTTTGTTAACAGCACATTTTACAACTTTGTAATAGAGCCCTTGTGTCTATTTCAGATTATTTTCTAGAAATAAATTCCCAGGGATGGGATACTTAGATGGTGCCTGTACAATTTTCAAGATTGTATTTCAGAAACATTAGATAATTGTATTGGTTGTAAGTTTTTTGTTGTTTGTATGTTTGGTTGGTTTGGTTTGGTTTATGTGGATATGTGTGTAACGCCCATGGAGGCCAGGAAAAGGCATCAATTTCCCGGGAGCAGGAGTTGCAGGTAGTTATGAGTGGTCCAGGCTGGATACTGGGAACCAAACTCTGGTTTTCTGCTAGAGAAACAAACACTCTTACCTGCTGTGCCATCTTTCCTGCCACTGCCATTTATTTCTTTGACTTTGCTAGTATTACAGGTAACAACAGATTTAACTCTCATTACAAAAATATTGTAAGTTAGATGCATTGTTCATGTGCTTTAATATATTGCTTATAAGATTTGCCTCTCTTAATTCTTTATAATCTTTTGCATATTGTTTGCCAATATAGCTGCTCCATATATATATTTCTAGCCTCCGTCTGAGAAATCTTCCTGTTTCTATATCCCGAGTGCTGGGATTAAAAGTGTGTGTCACAAGGTAGTAATTACTATATAATGAATTTTTGATAATTTTGGTTGTCATTGTTTCAGTTGTTAACCTGACACACCCAGAAAAAGCCAGCATCAACTCAGGAATTACTCAATCAGACTGGCTTATAAGTATGTCCCTGGGACAGTTGCTTGACTGGTAACTGATACAGAGGATTGTGACCCACTGTGGTCACTTCCAAACTTAGGTAGGTGTGCCTGACTTGTATAAAAGCTTAGCTCAGCAAGCCCAGTGAAGCAAACCAGTAAGCAGCAGTACTCTTCATAGTGTCTAAGTCAGTATCTACCTTCAGCTTTCTACTTCCAGTTCTGGCCTGTACTTTCTTTGGCTATGAGACCTGTAAGGTGGAAGAAACGCTTTTCTCCTTTAGCTGCTCTTGGCTAAGGCCAGTGATACAAAGACTTGATAATGCAATGAACTGCAAATTGTGGTTTGGAATAAATGCTTCTAATGTTTAGTTTCCAAAAACATTAAAATACACATCTTATATATTGTATATAACAGGGAATACTCTAAGATGAGATAATAGTATGGAATTGAAAATATTTTTGAAAACTGAACTAGAAGAATACATAGGGGTCTTAATATTTTATCATTGCAAACCATTTTGTGATGATTACAGATATGATTCTTTGTATAGTGACTGCTTTCTGCTGTACTTGATTAATAATATTTGTTAATTAATTCATTAATTCCAACCAAATATTCTGAAAATAATTATTTATTCTTTATTAATTATTACATCTAGGTTTTGTTAAGTGAAATGATCATTTTTAAATATGTTATGTATTTTAAGGTGATTTATTTTACATTGTTTTGTTAATGATATTTCCACATTTTTTTTTTTGTTTTCAGTAATCACTGTTTTACTTTTATGAACAATGGTTAATGAACTAGAACACTAGCACTACAAAACCATTCTGTACTTAATGTCTTCAGGGTGAGGGTAAAATAATGTTGCTGGTAATTAAAATTCTTTAACTAATTATCAGAACCGAAAAGTCTTTTATCTGTTTTACATTTTTCTCAGTCCTGTATAATAAAATCATATCTGTACTTATTTCAGGTCTATAAACTGAAAAAAAAAGTTAGCTTCTTGTTTTAGAGATTTTTTTTTCCTCTTTCTTTTATCTTTTAGTTTTTTGTGATGGACATGTTATCTGAGGTTGTTAGATTTGGATTCAATATAAGGCCTACGCAATAAAAAGAAATGGCTGAACCTTGAGAGCTTGGGTCAGCAAAGCATTTCATAAGATGGATCAAAGGTTACAGGGAGAGAAAATTCAAGGGGAAAGCAAAGGGCATGATGGGTCAGAGAAAGCAATATAATATTATGTAACAGAATTTCCAGGGGGGAGTTGAGCATGATTCATAAAAAAGAAAACCCTGATAATTTTTTTTAAAATTAACCTATCAAGGGGTAAATGAAGTCAACTGCTTAAAGTGGTCAGATTCCTAGCCTTAATAGACTTCTTAACAACAGGCTTATGGCTAAAGAAATAACTGAAAGTTTTTTTTTTTTTTTTTCAGAGAGGCCAACAACAACCATTACATGACAAAATGATGGCGTAGCCTATCAACACCTGGCTTAATAGATGCAAAATTCAGTGTCTGATTTTTCAAATTTACATGGGTGATAATAATGAGTGGTTGGAATTGGGACTACTTTATGATGTATCTGAAGAGAGACAAGCTCATGTGTCTCCCGTTCATTGTCTCCTCTACCTCGTGTTTCCCTTTTGATTACAGATACTGAATTTGTATTAATTCCACTGCATCACTAATCCTAACAGTGTTCAAATTTTCCCTGGCTTAAAACGTAGAAAATAAAACCTCAAACTCCGTGAAGCCTGTTTTTCTTGAATAACTATTGTCAAAATCAAAATTAAATATTTTAAATGGTTTTTCTAATTTCTGACAGTGTAGCATATTACATTTTGAATTGTACACTCAAAATAATTGTAGAATAAAAACCTATAGAGACATACAGTACAGATAACAGAAGCACTGTTATTTTTATTTAGTTCTAATTAGAAATGACTGTAAGTTTTATGAACTTTATTATTTATGTTAATAATATGCTGTGAAATCTGGCATTATTCTCGTTGCCGAAGAATGCATTCAGTAGAGGCCATGTTAACACACTGAATAGCACTTCATAGATGTTGACTATAAATTATAATTTCTCAGTATGAAATTCCCTTCCCAACAGTCCTTTCCATGTACTGCTCTGCTTCAGTATGAGGGAAAGAATGCTCAACTAGGAGACCAACTGTCCTCACGGTGGAACATGTGTATGTGTGTGTGTGTGTGTGTGTGTGTGTGTGTGTGTGTGTGTTTGTGTGTGTGTGTGTGCGCGCACGCGTGTTCATGCGCGAGTGTGTGTGTATGTTGTTAAGTGTTTGTTTATGAATCTTTTCTAATATGCTAAAGTGGTTTAAATTCGTATCACATTTTCCCTTATTTCTGGTTGAAAATTATTTGACATTTTAGTAATAAAATGATATAAAAATTGAGAGTGTCCTGTTATGTTTACTTCTCAAGTTAGAAAGCAACAATATAGAGCTTAGCATATTTTACTGACTGAAATAAATTCTAAAATCTGTATGATTACACAGGAAAGGACAAATTCGTGAGATGGATTAGGAAGAACACTTTGTTCTAGAGGTTACAATGCTTTCCTGCTCTCTACTAATGTATCTATGAAAGAAAAGCCAACAAATGGTTTCTGGAAACATGACTTGGTCAGTGGAATGCCATCTACCATAGTTCTACAGCCTGAACAAAAGGAAGAATTGTTGCCCAAGCATGATCAAGAATTGTGTTGTCTATTCTTTCTTCCCATGGAGGTTCCTAGAAGCTATCAACCTGTGTGATGTAACCCAATCACCAAAGAACACACATGGTATACACTGACTGATAAGCAGGTACTAGCCCCAAAAGCTCAGAAACAATTTACAGACTTTATGGAGCTCAAAAAGAAGAAAGGCCAGAATGTGGATGCCTTAATCCTTCTTAGAAGAGAGAATAAAACACTCAAGGGATGAAATTCAGGGACAAATAGAGGAGCAGGGATTAAAGAAAAGATCATCTAGAGGCTGCCTCACCTGGGGATCCACCCCATGTGCAGCCACCAAACCCAAGCACTGTTGCTGATGCCAAGAAGTGCTTACTGACAGTATCCTGATATGGATGCCTCCTCAGAGGCTCTGCCAAAGCCATACTGATACAGAGGAGGATAATTGCAGCTAACCAATGAACTGAACACAGGGACCCCAACAAAGGATCTAGAGAAAAGACTGAAGGAGCTGAAAGGGTTTGCAACCCCATGGGAAGAACAACATCATCAACCAACCAAACCCTCCAGAGCTCCCAGGGACTAAAACACCAACCAATGAGCACACATGGAGAGACCCATGGCTCCAGTTGCTTATGTAGCAGAGGATGGCATTGTCTGGCTTCAGTGAGAGGAGAAGCCTTTGGTCCAGTGAAGGCACATTTTCCCAGTGTAGGGGAATGCCAAGATGCTGAGTTGGGAGAGGGTGTCTGGGAGAGGGATCACCTTCATAGAAGCAAAGGGAGGAGGAGAAGGGATGGAAGTTGTGGAAAGAGGATAACATTGAAATGTAAATACAGAGAACATCCAATTCAAAAAATTAAAGAAATGACTCTTACCAGGAGGGTTTGTTATACTCCCTCCCACATTATCTAAGATTTCAATGACACATCTCCAACCAGCTTGCTTTGCTGACCTGGATGCTTCTTAACCTAAATGTAGCCACAATCACAAAGAGCCAATGACTATAAATGTTCCCTGGAGTTTCCTTCAGAAAGATCTATCAGCAACCAGGGATGTGCCCCCCTAACACTCAGTTCATTTGGGCCTGTGTGAACACCGCTACAGGCTACTCTACTTCTAGTCTGACTAATTTTCTTCTACTCATGTTAAGGTAACCATCATGAGGGTGAGAACTGCATCCATTTTATATCTCTTAGCATGGCACTGATCTAACTCCAACCTTCTCAAACTGTGGGCTTCAGCCCAATGTGAGGTCATATAGCTATATGTGAGGGTTGTAGAAAAAATAATTAACAGAAAATGATCTCTTTTTTTATGGTGTGTGTGTGTGTGTGTGTGTGTGTGTGTGTGTGTGTGTGTATGTGTGTTTGTGTGTTCCAATCAATGTTGTTGATGATAATTTAGCTCAGGTCATCTGCAAGAGAGCATCAGTGTTCTTTATGCCAGAATCATCTATCTACCGAGTCTCTATATGAATAGATTGCTAAATGCATAAAGACCATCCACAAAATCAATTCAATGTTCAGCACATAATAAATGCAAGGTATTTCTGCCAGTGCCTTGCTGTCCAGATTCGGAACAATTGCACATGCTGTGCAATTACACTGTGCTCAGACTCAAGGCTCTTACATTATGGACTGTAGAGCTTTTGCTACGATAGGAAATGTATTTGATCTTGTAGAAACACAACAATTTCATCATGAAAAACAAAGGCTTAATATTTCTCTACTGTCAGTCCTCAGCTTGTAACAATAGTACATCTTGGATGTCAGTATTTGTGAAGGTCTTGTCTTTCTAAAGCTCTGTTTGAGAAGTGCTGATGTGAGCTTCCTACCATCACCACCGAGAGTGAATGCTGGCTTAGATGGAGGACGGAATTTCCTAGCATTTCTCAAATGACCTCCACCTCTTTCTGCCCGTTTGTCCTAAGTAATTACAAGAAGCATCATTGACAGCCGCAGTGATTATGAAATCAAGATATTGATTAACTCTGAAAAATATTGGGGATGCCATATGCCCGGCAATGCCAAATATCCAGCCAGTATTTAGCAGTGTAAAAATAAACAGCCACGTTCATCTCATTGGTATGCTTTTGTGTTTTTGTTTTTGAAACATTGTAAATTATTGTATATGAAGGATTGTTTTTCCAAAATTAATGGATTACTAGTGAATGTTTTATTTGTGAATGTATTTTTACATGTGTGCAGAAATAAAACCAGGTCTGTGAAAGTTTAAGAATCCCGAACTGACACACAATAAACCTCCTAAAATACTGGACAGGTGGGCATACAAGATATCTCATTGGGTAAAGATGCTTGCCACCAAGGCTGATGTCATGAGTTCCATACCTGGGACCCACATGGTAGAAAGAGAAACCTCTCAGAAATGGCCCTCTAATGTCCACCTTGTGCCATAGCACTGGCCTCATCCCCTAAAACAAACAACTGTGAAAAGAGTGGACAAATGATTGATTGAGGAATGATGCTCAAGACCACCTTCTGCACTTTCCAAGTTCCTGATTCATCATTTCCGAGCCACAGAGGAATTTTTCTGACCGTGCTTCACACCATGATGGCATCTTACACCTGAGATGCCCAGGACACACAGCCCAAGAAAGCCTCCTCCTTTGCTTAGCAGTCTTGCATACTTACTTGAGAGTGATAATTGGCAGCACTCTGTATGAAAGCAGACTGTGCTCTCGGATTAAGCAGGGTTTGAAAGCCTGAGTTCTATGAGCAAAAGCAGAGAGATAATCTATCAACCCCAAGGGACATGCATGACTGTGGGAGATGAGAGGAGACCAGAAGGGGCCACTTGAAGGAAAAAGAGTTAAGTTTTCTAGACTCATCATTTTCCCACCTTTTCTTGTATACCACTGCCCCAGGATCTAGAAACTTTAAAACACAAACAAATCATTACTTCTTTCCTGGAGGCTTCCTCTATAAGGCCTCATTTCTGTGATTGGGAAACCTGATGGTCCTGTGGGGTACAGGCGGGTTCTATGTACCAATGAAGAAATGTCTTCTGGTTGATTTTAAGCTAATCAGAATTAGGATGCTTTCTTGTTACCAGGTTTAAGTTAAGCAAGACAAACAAACTTTTATGAGCTCTCAAAATGTCTCTCTAAATTATTCAAGCTTGATGAAGCAGTGGATGCTCTACATAGAGTTGTATTTTTTGACATCTGAATTTACCAGATCTTTATATAACTTAACAAGAGCCCCATTTCTATAAATCCTCCTCATTTCTAGGAAGAATAACAAGGCTTACAAAAGTAAAAAAAGTTGCTCAAGTTTTGAACTAATTAGAAGTGAGCAGTAATTAAAATTCAGTTCTTCAAGTTTATAGCATTTTTACTAAAATTACTGATTCAGTAAAAACGAAATCACACACTGCATCAATCTAAAAATTGGAACATGACTAAATCTCAACAATAAACAAATATTTAAGAAGTCTATAGTTATGCCTAGTAATTGAATATATATTATTTCTAATATATATACTCTAATATATATACATATTAGAAGGTATACAATGTATAATTAACCACAAAGCAGACTAAAATATAAAATTATTATATTATGATCCTTGTGTATGTCCACACATGTGTGAGGGTACATGCATGCTTGTGTGTGAAAGATGTAAAACAAAACCAGTAGAGTTTTGAAGAAACATAACACGGTCCAGTCCCAGACTTCTATTCAGACTGCCATGAGAGTTTCAAATGTTGGGATGGTGAACTAGCTCAGCCATAGCATTTTTTTATACTGTATTTGAAGCTGATCATCAATAAAGTCATACAGCTCATGAATAAAAATATTCTTAAAAATAAATTCTTCAAAGGCTGCAGAGATGGATCAGCAGTTAAGAATATGCACTATCTGGCAGAGGACCCAACTTAGTTTCCAGCACCCATGTTAGGTGACTCACAACCACCAATGTCTTTAGCTCTAGGGAATCTGATACATCTAATTCTCTCTGGAATCTATAATCCACTGGATATACCTACACACAGGCATGATCCCACACATAATTAAAAGTAAAAGAAATCTTTAAAATAGCTTGCATTAATCTATAAACAATGTCAATGTCCAAGTGGCCATAAAACAGTGCTACATATACATATACTATATATACATATACACATACATATACATATATGTGTATACATATACATATATATATGTGTGTGTGTGTGTGTAAATATATATGTATAAATATAAAGACGTTGGAATTATGTGTATAGGATTTGTGGATGGTGTGATCCTAAAATGTAATTACAAATGAAAACATACTTCCTACACAGCGTTAAAGAGTGATGATTCCTGGGAAGAGAAGGCATGGTTGGTTGGTTTTCTGCTTAATAAACTGTCTGTGATTTTTTTTTTCTTGTCATCATGATGCATCATTGCAACTTAAATCAAGCCAATATGACCCCAAACCTTACTCTAAAATGTGATGAAACAAATACAAACAACTATAAAGAAAACCTGAATGGTAATTTTGAGGTAAGATTTTTTCCTACTAGATAATGAACATGGGAGTTTATCTTAGCTGCCCTTGGCTTTCTCCACAGTAAACATCACTGCAGTCAATAATTGTTTATTGAAGGAATCCTAAAAGCTATGTAGGATGTGAGCTGCCTGATAAACAAAAATTTTACAGTGTTACACTAGAAACAAAAGAAAGCAGAAAGAAAGCCAAAAATGTTACCAGTCTTAAAGATGTTCATAGAATATATTACATTATTTCAAATGAACAAAAACTTTTCTCCACAAACCTTTTAGATTAGGAAATAAATTTTTAAAAAATTTTGATGAATGTACAAGTGTCTCAAAAATGAACTTGAAAATTAACATACCCTAAATAAAAGAGTACTATATAAAATAAATATAAACCATCTTGAAGTTAAATGAATGTTGATTTTATTTCTTTATATATTTAGAGAGAGGGTCTTACTATGTAACTGTCCCTGACTAGAACCTGCTACGCAGATGAAGCTAGCCTTGAATTCACAGAGATCTGCCTGCTCCTGCCTCCTCAGAGAGTGCTGGAACTAAAAGCATGCCCAACATGACTGGCCGAATATAATTTTTCTAAACAAAGTTAAACTGAAAGCCACATAAAAAGAAATGCAAAGAAAGTCTTGAGAGATAATTTAGAAAACATTGGAAAGTTTAAAATGTAATATTTACCCAAAATTGTAATGCAGAGCATTTATTTCAAACCAACACTGATGTACTTAATAATGAAAATAGATCCTGTGATGTGGTGCAGGAGATAATGGCTCTTAGCACGAAGCTTGACCATCTGATTTTATTTCATAGGACCCAGGGCTCTCATGGTGAAGAAGATAACCAAATCCTGCAAGTTGTCTTCTGACTCCTTATGTGGACAGTGCCATGTGCACACCACAAATGAGCACACACACACACACACACACACACACACACACACACACACACACACACCTAAGAAGGCAAATAGACAAATGTAATGTAAACTATTTTCATGAAGAATGGTGTTCAACAATTTAAGTTGCAAACATTTCAGGAAATGTACCGTTGCTATAAGAGGTGTGGAGTGCACACATTCAGTGATATAATGTGAGCTAGAAGACAATGGACTTTCAGTTGTAAATATTCACTAACGTAGTTAACAATTGCACATTTCCACTATGCAGAGGTTGATTGATTGTCAAAATGAAGTAAGTGGCTTACATGATGGCCCATCTTGAAGACATATCCTCAACCCCTAAGTCAAGATGATAGAAGAAGAGAACTGATTTCCTTTGATTTAGATGAGCCTACTATGGCACCTCCCACCTCCACAGTGCAAACATGCATGTCACCACAGTTTTGAGGACAGGAATAGTTCCTGTGATTGGTCGCCCGTGTGACTGTTTGCTCGACAATGCATCAAAATAAAATTAGAACATACTGAGGGTTCAGTGGATGAAAAGAACAATAAATGCTCAGGTGAAAATGGGATATTTCAAACATGCAAAGCCCAAGAGAAGAAACTGAAACTAAGCAGTAGATTGAATATGAACATTTGTTAAAATGTCTGGTTATAAAAGTAAAAAGAAAAATGAACATAACTTTCTTTTGATCCTGCAGGTAAGCTTTAAGGAAATTGAGTCCATAAGATTAACGAAGATATTTTCAACCTCCTAAAAAACTATTTGCTCTGTTAATGTAACCAAAAAGCAACTTGTGATACCTTAAAGAAATAGGGATCAGAAAAAAATGCCTGTGGTGGCTGTACAGAAATATCTAATATTAAAAAGACACCTACTCTTACATAATTAACCCATATTTGGAATGAATAATTCAAACGTACAATATCGATGGTCAGGTTGTTATATTTTTATACATAAATATAAGTTGATGAGGAAAAGATTTCTGTGAGTCTGAAACTTTCATTGTTTTCATAATTGTGATGTTTGTGGGTTTAAGCTTGGACAACACCTTGGTGCACATGGGGAGACTGAGGAAATCCTAGGTGTCCATACTCACCTTGCTTTCGCCATTTTGAGGTTTGAACTCTTGCTGCATGAGTTGAGAAACTGAGATTACAGACCCACACTGACACTCTAGGTCCTATATTGTTTGGAATTTGACAAAGGCCACCATGAGAAGATATAAACATCTGCTGCCAAGCCCAAGGACCAGAGACCCAGACTCAGAAGGCCATGGTGAATGGAGAGAGCCGACTCTAGGAAACTGTCCTCTGACCTGACCAAGCACCCTGTGGTATAAGCAGCTACAGTTACATAGCCATTTCAAAATAATACATAAAGCAAAATGCTTTCCTAAACCTCATGAAACATGCACACCTTTAAAAGCTTATAGATCCAAAACACTAAGGATAATCAAAATAATATATTCCAGTTATCTGGATGCCAATAAATTATAATTCAAGATTATAATTTACTACTATCCCACTGCCCAGAATTAGAAATAGATTTTGAAATAAAGATAACACTAATTTATTAAGTTGAAGACCCAATCATCTTATATATAAACAAATTGGCATTTTTCCCTTAGAGGTGACATGCTGCTGTTAGTAAAAAGTAGTTACATCAGCCCTATAGAAATTTATAAAAAATTATCAAAATATATAAGCTCAGGGGATCTCTTGAAAGAGCCATATCATCATAAAAGAATGATATGTGCTTGTCTATGATTTACAGGGTGTTCACAACAGCCAAGATATGGGATCAGCATAGCATAGGTTTCCATGAACAGATGAATCCACAAGAAATATCTGACATGCAAAATGAAATTTTATTCTTTTGCAAGAAGATAGTTATGTCATTTTCAGGATTATGGATAGACCTGGATCCCAATCTGGTAAACAAATATATGAAGAAAAGAGTAAACTCACAAGTTTTCTAGTGTATGAACTACCTAAAGGAAAGTGACATTAAACCAAGTCGTGATTTAGAGAAAAGGAAGGATGAAGGGGAAGGGGAAAGACAAGAAAGAAAAATGGTGCAAAGGAGTATCAGTATATGAAAATGTTATAATGAAACAGCTTGTAGAATTAATACATGGTAATAAAATCATAAAATAAAAGTAAAAGTATACTACTTGTTATAATTATTTTGGTGTGATAATATATAAAGTACATTTACTTTGTAATAAATTGATGCATATATATGGTGGAAATGTAGCTAGTAAAATGTTTTTAGAATTATGAATTTATAGTATGAATGCATGAACATACATATGTATATATAGAAAACTACACATACTCCTATAAGAGTAGAAATCTATTTATATATTCATACCCTTTCAGTTATGTGTGCATATGCAATGCACATATGTAGACATGTATATGAACTGCTTGAATACACCAAACACAAATGCACATTAATTTATATGCACACATGTATACATATACATATATATATATATGTTTATATCTTGAATATATTTCCATATTCATGGTTTGAAAAGAAACTAAGTTAGCTGTGCATATAACATTTGCACAATCATGAAATGTAGAAAAAAATGCAGAAAATATTGAAGTTGATTTCAATAACTACATATTAATACTTTTATAATGACATGTTAATATGTAATTATGTAACATTTATTCATTTGGAATAATTATATAAGCATATCTAATTTTTATAATGGCAAATGTATTAGGAATACAAATTAGATATATTTTGTTTTTGAAAAAAAATGAACCTAATAGTTCATATCCTATTTTTCAAACTATTGTATTAAAAACTAAGTTTAATTGAAGTAACAAATTTAGAGTTCAATAACAAGTCCTTTGCATTCTAAATTACTTCCTTAACTTGAAGTTTTATTCAAAATTATTTGTTACCCCATATCTTTGTAAATTTTACTGTGGACTAATGAATCCCTCCCCTCTGTGTTTTTATCTCTAGTAGTGTTATTTAATACTGTTATGCTATTATTGTGATATAATAATCAATATGTTCTGCAGCTGGCCTTCATTCCCAAAGGGAAAGAAGTCTAACCCTGATCAGGCTCCTGTCAGCAAGCACTTCTTGGCATTGTTTGGTGGCAGAGTATGGGATATATGTACTCACTGATAAGTAGATATTAGGGAAAAAAGCTCTGAATACCTGCGATACAACTCACAGACTATGGAGGGCCGAAGGCTGCACCCTTAGAAGATGGCGCTGGTTTCAGGTGCCATGAATCAGCTAAAGTGTGGTAAATAACCACTGGGCGCATGCGCAAAGAGTGGTGCGAGCCAAGTCACCGCCCATCCCGGGGCGTCATGATCAGGCCACTAGTGGGCAGCCAATCACACAGCGACACGCCTAGGGGATATAAATTGGAGTGCTTTCTCCTGCTCGGGGTCTTCCTCTTCAAGATGCAATAAAGGTTTTCTGCAGAAGGATCCTGGTGTCCGCGTGTGTTCTTGCTGGCAAGACAGTAGCGCGGGACAACAGACCATATTAAACTCAAGAAGGAAGACCAAAATGTGGATGCTTCAGTCCTGCTTAGCAGGGGGAACAAAATAATCACAGAAGGTAGAGGGTGGGAGGAACTTGGGAGGAATAGTGGACTGAGAAAAGAAATGGGGCTAGGGATTATGTATGGGAGGAGATGAGATAGGGTCAGGAAATTAAACAGAGCTGTGTAGCAGTTGTGATGGGGACCTGGGGGTCATCACTAGAAAATCCAAGATACAGGAAAGCAAAAGGCTTCTAGGATCCAATAGTGATGACATTTTCTGAAATACCCAACAAGGGGGAGGGAAAACCTGTAGAGACCATATCCAGAGGTTAGGCATGACCCATAGTTGAGAGATGGGGCCACCCACCCATTTCCAAAATTTTAACCCAGAATTGCTCCAGTCTAAAAAAATAAATAAATAAAAGGACAAAGATTGGATCAGAGACTGAAGGAAAGACCATTCAGAGACTGCCCCACATGGCAATCCATCCCATATCCAGACACCAAACCCAAGCACTATTTCTGATGCCAAAAAGTGCTGTCTCCTGAGAGGTTCTGCCAGAGCCTTACCAATACAAATGTGGATGTTCACTGTCAACCATCAGACTGAGCATGGGAACCACAATGGAGGAGTTATGGGAAGACTAGAGGAGCTGAAGGGGTTTCCAACCCCAAAGGAAGAATAGTAGTATCAACCAATCAGACCCCAGGGATTAAACCACAAACCTAAGTGTACACACTTCTTTTGAAGAAACTAGCAAACTGAACTAAGCTTTTCCCTGAAAGTATATCCATTTTAACTTTGATCCAGAATGCTAATAACATACAAGAAAAAAAAAGGCTGTCAAAATCAAATTTAAAGCAGTGTAAGTTTACTATTTTTAATAGAAGAGAGGCAAGAAGATATGACTTGTACTGTGGCTGAATTAACTGTAATTAATAGAAAATTAATTCTTCCCTTAATGATCAACTTACATGGTTAGGTATGAAAGATGTGATTTCTAGTTTAAGAATGTCCTAAACTTGAAGCTCCTCTCTAGAAGCAGTTTAGGCCTAGCTACTGAGTTTGACCTGTATCACAATTCTTCCAGCCAAGTTTCAAGGGCCATTGCAAATAAGTGGGTATGAAGATTATGAGAGCTAGAGATCTGGTACATATATGAAAAGTGTTTCTAGAATATGGCATTGCTATGGGCTCACAGCATCTGTGTTTACCTGACCAAGATTTGCATAGGATCAAGCTGGTCAACATCCTAGCATGCGGCTGGGATCAGCATGGTTCCTGGCTGCTGAGGGATAGATAGTC
The DNA here is from genome assembly GCF_963924665.1 of Micromys minutus. NCBI lineage: Eukaryota > Metazoa > Chordata > Mammalia > Rodentia > Muridae > Micromys > Micromys minutus. The sequence goes on from NC_137953.1 coordinate 6,470,527, forward strand.
AATTTTCTTTCCGGTGTTCTGAACCCAATAGATTTTCTTTTTCATCCCAAAATGGATGCACATAAAGGCAACTGTTTCATATATATATACATATATATATGTATGTATATATATGTATATATATGTATATATATGTATATATATGTATATATATATATATATATATGGAGATATATATCTATATATATAATGTTAAAGTTGAGAGGGAAAATGGCGGGGGAGATATAGAAGGATATGGAGGCATGAGGATATCTATCCATCTGTCTATTTATTCAAGATGCAGGATGTGTGTGTGTATGTGTGTGTGTGTTCAAGATTTATTTTATACACGCATGAAATTCTTAAAGTTAATTGTATTACAGACCTTTTTTGATAAAAAAAAAATCAATAAACTATGCATTCATCTTGGAAAACAACACTTTTATAGAGTCTCCAAAATTGTGCTTTCTCTGTGTATCATCTTACAGAGAAGGAATAAAAGTGTACGTTAGTTTTGAAAGGCACCAGTTGCTTTCAGTATCCAAGTAAAAAGTACCTCAACACTCAGTGCCTCTTACAGATTGCTTGTTTCCTGTTACTCTTACAGGAATGGAAGCAATGTGGTTGTTACAGTTAGGTTGGAAAGTGTACCAAACGCATATGCTGACAGCTGGGCTCCAAAGAACCCAGGACAGTGCTAGAGGCAAAGGCAAAGCCACGTTAAGGATGATTCCACTAGGAAGTCAAAGACCTTAGCAGCTTTCAGCTCTTACCTGAGGTACGGCCCTTACCACCTTCTTGGTAGACATGTAAATTATCTTATGGAGAAAATGTCTTTGTTTCTGTGTTTTTTTTTTTTTTTTTTTTTTTTTTTTTTTTTTTTTTGATTTTTTGTTTTATTGCAAGCAAGGAAAGAAAACAGGGAAAAATACAGAAAGGTGGGGTGCAGAGGGGAGGTGTGTAAAAGGAAGAAGAGTGGGGTGGAGAAGGGAGAAATAAGAGGAGAGAGGAGGAACAGGGAAGGGAGGAGATAAGGTGAAAGTTAAAAATCGAGTGAAGAAGAAAAGAGATGAGAGAAGAAGAAAAGAAAAAAGCAGAGGAGAAAAGAAATGAAATAAAACGCCACACAGGAGAGACAGCAACTGAGCTAGAGCGAGTAATTCTGAAGACGACCATCGAGACCTCCGGAGCCTGGGCTGGAATATGAAACCCCAGTTTCAGTTGCGGCATTCTGTTTTGCCATCTAGTCTTAGATGGATGAGTGCGAGGACATTCGGGGAGTTCTGTCATTCTGTCAAGAGGGAAAAAAAGGCTGAGTTCATTCGCTGGTGAAGGTCTCACCTAGGATCAATGAAAAGAAATGACTGCAGTGCCCTGTCTATCAAAAGCAAGATAGGCTGCGCCAGGCCTGCCCTGGGATTCTATCACATGGCCACTGCAGCTGAATAATCCTGTGCTCAGAAGCACAAGAGCCATGGCTTTCAAAGTCCACAGGGCTGCCTCCTGGCCTCAGCGTTAATGAGAGCCAGGCCTTATGGCCACAGAATCAGCACAGATAATAACATGGGGTTTCAACTTCCCACCTGAGAAGTCCAAGTGAGCCTGGGCCTTCCTAATGAGAAGAAATGACGTTTTCTCCCTGAGATTTACAAACTTTGTTAAAATGTATTATTTTAATTTGAGTGTGTGTGTGTGTGTGTGTGTGTGTGTGTGTGTGTGTGTGTCTGCTTGTGCTATGCATGCTGTTCATGTATAACAGCCACAGGATATTGCTGCCTACCGACCACCGATGTCCTCTGCTTTATTAGTTTCAGATATAGTCCTTTCTTGAACCAGACGCTTTAATGTTTTGGACAACAGTGGCTGCAGAAACATTGCTAAGGTAATGGGAAGGCAGGAGACAATACACCATTTTAAAAGTCGGTCATGGGATCTGATCTTTGGTTTCCAGATTTCAGAGCACATGTTCTTGCTCACTGCATAATCCGTTAAGCCTATGGTTAAGTAACCTTTACTTAATTCTCATTTAATTCTATTTAAATGCTACAGAGGTTAAATAAGTGTACCTGATCCTGTTTGGAACAATCATATTGTCTAGACTATTTTAAATTTCTTCTCTCTCATCTAAGTCAATAATGTTACATGTTAGTGCACATTAATGCACGAAGCTTAACATAGAAAATGTATATATAACCTATAAGTGTAGAATGTATTATATATACACATAGATATGCCTAAATATGCATAAATGCTGCTTGACAAACAGTCTGGTAATGGCAGTGTGTATTTGGGAGGATAGTCAGTTAACCACGCCAAAATCATACATATCAACAAAAATAGCTTCCATAATTTACCATAATCCATACCCAAACACAATTATATATAGTATTAAGCGAATGTTATAAATTTTTTTTCATATGAAAAAGGTAAACATCTCAACTAGCATTGTTAATTCTGCCTGGCCTATGAGAAGAGAGAACTGAGCACTGTTGCTGGGAGCCAGAAGAAGGTGATGGGGACATGAGGAAGAACTCAGAGAAGATTCCCAAGTGAAGGAAAAAGCTAATGGGGGAAGGAAGACACACCATGTCTGGATGCAAAAACCAGTTGTCACAGGAACTACTGTGGGTGAGAGATAGGAGGCCTGGGAATTATGGGCAACGGTGCCTTTACAAGATGAAGTGAGGAGGAATATAGCACAAGGAACAGAGGGGGAGGGGATGAAGAAAAGACCGCATCAGCCAATGAGAAGCAAATATTATTTTACCACTTCCCAGAAAATAAAAAAGGGGAAAAATTACATGATGTCAGCTTGGTATTCAAATAGAAACGTATAACATTTTAAAATTTTATATATGTATGATTTTCAATATCATATAATGTTGATGATAAACCTGTAGTAGTGTAAATTGCTAATCATATATCAGAATAGCGTGTTGTGGTCTGGTGTTCTCAGAAAGTAAGAGTAAATTAGCATACATCTTTTGATAAAGTTTATACTTATAATTTGTGGTAGAAAAATCATTGTTTTTACTGATATTAGATAAATCAACACCTCTCCCTGGTAATACGTCAGAAAAACATTTATGTATCAATGATACACAGAAAGAGGCATGCATACACATAATTAAAGATAAGTAACTCTTCAGGTCTAAATCCAGCATCTTCCAGACCGGGAGAATATCAGATGCATTCTTACCATGTATGTACAAAGGATACAGGTAGCCATTTTCTTCACTGGTACTTCATGTAGCAGTGGTTTATTATTCACACCATTCAGATAATTACAAACTAAGGGAAAACTCATCACAACAGAGGAAAACTAATATATTTATGGTAATTGAAGGAAAATGAAAACATTTTTCATAAGTTACACAATTGAAGAACTTCAGAGCAGAACTCAACCAGTTCTCTCTCCCTAGATTGGTCATGTGTTTTGGTAGTATATTGCTAATAAAAGGATAATTAATATATAATATAATTTAATAATATATCAAAATTACACACACACACACACACACACACACACACCATGAACCCTCATTGGTCCATAAAGAGTAGTAGTATTAGAAGGTGTAGTCTTGTTGGAGTCTTGTGGCTTTGTTGGAGGAAGTGTGTCACTGAGGGTGGACTTTGAGGTCTAATATGCTTAAGCCAGGGCACAGCCAGGGCCTCACTCTTTTCCTATTGTTTGCTGACCTGAATGTAGGACTCTAAGCTACTTTTCCAGATTTATGTCTGCTCCCATGCTGCCATGCTTCCTGCCACAATGACGATGGACTAAATCTCTGATCCGTAAGCTAGTCACAGTTAAATGCTTTCATTTATAAGAGTTATAATCATATTGATTCTTCACAGCAATAGAAACCCTAACTGAAAACAGTATGTGTGTATTATATAGCATATATATGTAGTATTTTATTTACATATACATACATAATACATGCATATTAGGGTTGATTTGTTGATTATAAGGATTAAGATTATTAATATTTCCTAAAGGTGACAGAATAATAAATAAGAAAAAAGAATCACTATTATTTATAAATTATTAAGAGCTTGTTAGAAAGGCTGAAAAAAATGGCTCAGTGATCAAGAGTGCTTGCTGCTCTTTCAGAGGACTTGAGTTCCTTCACCAGCATGGATGACAGTTCATGGTAGTTCACCATTACCTCCAATTCCAGCTACAGGGGATCTGGTGTACACTCTAGTCTCTAAAGGCATCTGCATATATGTGGTACATAGAAATACAGACAGACACATACACACAGTCACATAATAAGAAATAAAATAAAAGTTATTTTTAAAACTCTGTTGATTGAAAGCATAAACCCAAGTAATGAAACCACAGAGAAAAAAAATAATAAGAAAATTTTCGATGATTTGAATAAGAAGACATAATTGGGAATGGAAATGGAATATGATTATATGATATTGGAATTTAAAATAACTGGGAAGAATAAGGACATTTTGCATAAATGATACCAAACACTTAGAAAAACATGTGACAAAAGATGAGATTTATATCTTCAATGAGAAAGAAATATCCAAATGAATGACCTATGTAGACAGATGAAGCCATGCAGGAACATCAACCCTCTCTCTCTTTAGACTTACCTTCAACAAACTGACCCTCAAAATTAGTGTAGAATTAAACTGCACTAGTATTTTATGCAACATAGTTTTCTTTCTTGCTACTGCTCTCTTAAATTTTTAGTATGGCTGCTGTTAATGCAGAATTTGCATTGAGTTTGCTGCTGTAAGTATTTTAGAGAATAAAGTCATGTAACAGGTTATACGCAGACCATTTGCAAACAGTTGAGACTGGTAGTTTGCATGGGGTTTGTGAGCCCAGTCTCTTAGAATATCTACAGACAATGGCCATGGAGGAAAACATACATTAACCCATATAATAATAAGGAAGCTTTTATAGTTAGAGCTTAATTTTTTTTTTAAAAAAGTGTGTAACAGAAAATGTTGGATTCATTTGACAAAATTTCAGCAAAATTCCATATAATAAATAAAGGTAAAATTCAGAATATGATCAAGAGAGCTATATCCAAGTGTATAATATGAAAAAAGCTAAGTGTGGCAGAGGAAAGTAAAAGTGAGAATATGTGGCCAAATCCTCTCTAGTTGGTACTCTATATGGAAAATAAATGACTTCAACAGCATTGTGGTATTACATAAATTGCCATAAAACAATATTTTAAGCACTAAAATGTTTTAAATTAGATTGACCTTGATTCATAATTATATGACAAGTTCATGTGGTGACTTAAAAAAATGAAAGAGACTTTATCACTTTTCTAGACAAAAAGACAAGATATTACTTGTACCTGTGCTTGAAGAATTCTCAGTGTTGAAGAGGAAGACCCATTTCATGTGTTTTTGTATATAAGGTTCTTTGATTATTAGCATCTAAAATCATTCACATATATAGGATGAAAGGATGTCTTTAGCTGGTAAGAATGCTTACCAAAAAGCCTGAGTACCTCTGCTCAATTTCCAGGTCTCACTTGGTAGAAACAGAGAACTAATTGCAGCATGTTGTTCTCTGATCCACATTCATACCCCCACATACATCAGTACAAGCACACACACTAGAACATAGACAAGCACATGCATACATGTAAGAGACAGATATGGAAGAAAGAGAATAAATAAAGGCAGGTACATTTGACACACACAAATGTGCATTTGTGCAACTATTAATTTCAGCTATATAGATGTAATATTGACACAATACATGTGTCTTGAAAGTCTTAATATATTTGTGATAATATAAATAAAATAATAATTGTTGTTATTTAGAAAGGCTAACACATGCCTCTCGTTGCTTTACCTAATTTTCACATGCTATCTCCATGAAGTTAGCATAAGGTGATAAGTCAGCATGTGGTTATAACCATTTTCCATGTTAACTACAGAAAAGCTATCAAGTAACTTCACCAACTTGGCATGCTGGCCACAAAACCATCAAGATTCAATCTTGCTCTCCCAGCTCCTACCCAATTACCTACCAATATTGCTTCCTATAAACTATCATCAGCAATTTTCTGAGCATATCAAACTTAAAAAAAGTGATGAGGGGAGGTGAGGTTGATGCCAGGCCTGGGTGATCTTCTGGATGATAGAAAATATCTAAAAAAGCAACATGTCTGTCAAGAATCTGATGACTGGCAGTACTGTCCAAGGTCCCTGTGGCTTCAATTCACAGACATTTTAGAGACTTAATCACTTTATATAGCTGCTTCCAGTATCTGTGTGGCTTGCAAATACCAATCCTGGTTCTAGGCAGGGATTCCTTCATAGGTAAAACCATACTTCCTCCTGGGCAAACTGTAAATTGTTTAGAGATGTGTCTCAGTTTCATTTCTGTTGCTCTGATAAAATACCCTGAGAAAAATCAATTTCAGAGGAAAAGGGGGGTAAATTCAGCTTACATTTCCAGATTATAGCCCAGCATTGTATAAGAGCCAAGACAGGGCCATACTCAAATAGCTAGTCACATGATATCCAGAGCCAAGAGCACAGAGAGAGAATTACTACTTGCATTTTTATCTGATTAGCCATTTGTGCTCATTTTAATCTCCATTCATACAGTTCAGGACCCCCAGACTATGGAATTATGATGCCCATATGGAGCTGGGTCTTCTACATTAACTATTTCAGCTAAGACAATAGTCCACAGACATGCCTAGAGGTCAAACTAATTTAAACACTTGCTCTTCTCAGGTGAGGCTAGTTCTATAAAGTTAACTTCTAAAACTAACCATCAATCTTCATAAAGGAAACTGATCTGAAATTCTTTCAGTGTGTGTCTCTCTCTCTGCCTGTCTCTCTGTCTGTCTGTCTCTCCCTCTCACTCTCTCTCTCTGTCTCTGTTTCTGTCTCTCTCTGTGTCTCTGTGTGTCTCTGTTTGTCTGTCTCTCTCTCCCCCCCCTCTCTCCCATCCCCCACCCCATTGAGTCTGTGTGGTATCAGGGTGACTGTGGCCTCATAAAATGAATTGGGTTCTTCCAGTTATGTTAGTGACTGTTCTATTCCTGCTGCAAAACACCATGACCTAGGTAACTTCTAAAATAAAGCATTCAGTTGTTGGCTTACTTAAATTTTCATAGGGCTAATCCATGACTATCATGGCAGGGAGCTTAGTGGTAGGCACTCAGGCATCATGATATTTACATTTTATCAAAAAAAAAAAAATGAGGCAGACAAGAGGATGCAAGAATGAACCTAACATGGACTATTGAAACCTCGAAGCCCACTCCCAGAAACACACCTCTTCCAGCAATACTATGGCCCCCTCAACAAGGCCAAAACTCTAAACAATCCACCAACTAAGGACCAAGCATTTCAATATATTAGCCTATGGGGACATTATTATTATTCAGACTACCACAACTACCCTGATGAGACAGGGAACAGTGAACTAGAGAGATGATTCTGAGGATTAAAGGTACTTGCCACCAAGTCAGACTACTTGAGTTTGAATACTAAACCCTCCAGATGTTACAAGAAGGTACATGACTCACAAAAGTCTTCCTATAAGGCCGAAGTATAAGCTAAGTGCTCACACAGCTATACACATATAAATAACATGTGATAATAATTTAGAAGAAAGTTGAAAAGGAAATTAAAGGTTGATGAGTTCAGTATTCCCTAGACTTGGCAATAAGTAACTATGCTCATATCTCTAACTACACTCCAGCTGATGCTTCTTGCCAGAGCCTTTCCTACTGGCTTTCCTTTCTCAATCTCACATTTTGTTTTCTGTTAGAACATTATTTGACAATGCTCCTGCTCAGTTTGAGTCCTTCAACAAGAGTGAGGGATACTGACTCAGTCTTGGTTGAGCTCTCCAGGTAAAGGTGGCAATGCAGATGCGCTCTGCCACCTCCCCTACCTGTCCCAAAGCTCTTCCTAGGTCAGTGACATATTATAATGCACACCTGGCTGTTACTGCTTGCAGAAGAGATTCGGGGAGCAGAAGAGATATGAAAGGCAGTTTCTCACATCTGAGACCTCAAAATGTCTGTGTGTGAAAGCCTTACTTTTTCATGTTTGGCTAGCTCCACAGATAGTGATATATATTAATAGTTTTTACAACACTATCCAAGAAGTCACAGAATGTGACTAGGTTTGGTTTCAAAAGCAAAACCATCAGCACGAGAAAAGGAGATTCAAAGTGAAATACATTTATGAAAAGCTGGCGATTTATTCAGATTTTAAGCTCAGAAAAGCACAGATTTCTCTTTTTAAAAAATATTCATCAAGTGCTCTAAGAGAGAAATGAAGCGCATAGCATTTTCTGAACAGTCTCTTTCCCTGAGTTCCATTTCAAGGAGCATCTTAAAGGACCCTGCTTTAGGGGGAAATGTATTTGGGGAATGGGAACATAAAAGGAAATGTGATAGGAAACTTTTAATAGCACTACTGAATGCTGTGGGGATTTAAGTGTTAGAGTATTAAGGCCTACAAAGTATGGATGAATGTTGGAGATCATGTTTAGATTTAATTTGAACTTCAGAGAGACAGATAAAACTACTGGCATAAGTCATACAGGGAAAAAATGAGTGTATAAAATTTTAAGAAAAACTGTAAGAGTTTGGGTTTATAAATAATCACGAATTAAAATGTATTTCTTCCTTTTTCTTCATCCTCCCCTTCTCTTCATCTCCTCTTCCTTTCTGCCTTTTCTTCTTCTTATGCCCTGTTTCTCTCCCTCTCCCTTCTCCTGTTTCTATGTCCTTCACTATCTACCCACCATGTGTGTGCATCAATTCGAACAGTGCTCATGGCATTCAGAAGAGGGTGTCTGAGTGCCTGTTCTGGAGTTACAGATGGTTGTAGTCACTTTGCAGATGTTGGGAGCCAAACCTGTGTCCTTTGTGCAAGTAGGCAGCTCTCTGTGAGGCAGCTCCCTGTCTCTCCAGTCTACACCTTTAAGTTCTCTCCTACTCAATCTACCATTAGTTTGTTGGATCAGTCTGATGCCTCTTCTGAAGTACAAGTCAAGTCCTTGTAGATTTGTGACACTTTCTCAGGACCAAGGCTCACTTGGCTAGCCTACCAAGCTAAATTCATTTGACTTCCAAAGTATAGGAACTGGAGACATGTTGGAATAATATTTCTTTCCTAGACATGGGGGAGGAGTTGATTTATACAAGAATTTCTTTACTTTCTACTTTGAACTCTATAATCATCCATTACCTATTTATAAAGCCAGTATATTCTTCAGGGTGAACAATTAAGAAAACAACCTTCCTCCCTCCAACCAAATGGAGTATGAAGAGCCACAGGGATAAACACACTGGCAAACGGCACTGGTGTTTGCAGAGCCCAACGCTGCTTTGTTACAAATAATTAAGGAGATGGCCAACTTCCACACTGACTGTGGAGGGTGGCAGGACAACCCCAATTACTTACACTGACAACTGAATTAATCTTCTTCTTTTCTTTCTCTCTTCTCAGCAACATATGGGCTCCACTCAGCTGTGGAGGGTGGTGGAACCTCACTGGGATCACATCTGTCGGGTTTACAGGGTGAAGACAAGTGCCCAGCAGGCATGCATGCTATGATGTGGGAGGAAACAGGTACGGACTTGTGCCAGGGAAGCCAATGTCCTTGGAAAAACACTTTGTGTGTGCCTGTAACTGACTCATTGGATGAACGCCATGAGATAATTTATGGGTACATTTGAATTGCTGGCTCTATTATTTATGCTAATAAGCATTTCATCACACCATGTAGTCTCTCTTACAGAAAATTTTGTTATCTACTATATGACATGTCTTCCTCGGGATGTGTTCAAATAATCACTTTGAAATATTTTAAATGTTCAGTATCATAATCCAGGTTATCAGAGCTAAAGATAAATAAAATGGAACTGTAGGGGGAAATTGTGTTGCTTTGATTTTTAAAAAGTAGGCATTATTACTTGAAAAAAAATGTTTTAATTTGTCTCATAGCCTTAGAAGGTTGCACTGCAACTTATGTTCTTGTATGGAAAAAATACAATACTAGGCTTCAACAATTAATGTGGATAGATGTGTGTGTGTGTGTGTGTGTGTGTGTGAGAGAGAGAGAGTTTTTACACTTGTCTGTATGAATGAGGGTGTTCACATCCCATAGCATGCTCATGAGCACAACGACAACCTCAAATCTGTGAATTTCATTTTTTTAACCTCCCTGATACGGTACCAGTTTGTTGTTTTTTGCATACACAGCATGCTACCTGTCCTTCAAGCTTTCTGAGATTCTCCATTCTCCTACTCACCCCCATGCAGAAACACTAATATTATATATAGAGATATCCATTGCATGAGTACCTCTTCTTTTACATGGATTTTGGGATTTCAGCAAGGGTTCATTCAATGACTTTTAGTTAGCAAGAGCTCTCATCCAATGAGCTATCTGCTCAGCCTTTGGTTCTGATAGCCAGCAAGGATTTAGCTATCAGTTTATATGATGTGTTTTTTTTGTACCAAGGGAATATATTCGGGAAACATAAAAACTTTTTTAAAAGCCTATATAAAAATAACTTTTAAAAAGCCTATCTAAATGCCTATATAAAAACCTGCAGAATTAACTACTACCAAACTAATAAAAATTCCACAAAACACATGACCTACACATTATTAAAAACTATTAGAATAAATCCAGACTCTGTAACTGTGCTTCCTCTGAGTCTGAGGGAGAGTGTTCTCATGGTGGTGCTCATCAGAGCTGAGAAAGGCACATTCTTGGTTATTTTAATTTCAGAAAGGCGGTGGTTGCTTAACAACCCAACTGCCATCGCTCGCCATAAAGCAACCCACATACTAAGACAAGAGGGCTGACTAGGACCCGAATCCTTCCTGCTTACCCAGTGAAGAGTGGTCTGCCAGTCAGGATAACTGCCTTTAGCATTGCGTGCAAGCAGAGAACATGAAGAGGTCCGATTTAAACTCATGAAGAAAAACGGTTACTACATAATGTCTGTGAGTGCTCAGACCGACTTACAGTTTCACTAAAGGAAACACAAAAACCTGTATGTGTTATGGAGAATTGTTTGCTATCAACTACATTAGGTATCAAGGGAAAGGAAAAGTTTAGCACCTAGATTACTTTTTAATTGTGTGTGTGTGTGTGTGTGTGTGTGTGTGTGTGTGTGTGTGTGTGTGTGTGTACTTGTGCAAAGAACCCAGCCTAACCATTTGCCGTGTGCACCTCCTGAACATCCAGCCTAGCCATGTGCACGTGCACCTGCTTCTTTGAAAGCTCAGCCCTTCTGCCGCCTGCACTTCTGTCTGTTCTCTTGAGGACAGAGGTTGATTTCACAAAAAGAAGAGTCAATAGAGCTTTTCCTGTGCGGGTGGAATTATATCACCCGAAGGAAGAAAATGTCATTATTAATGATTTTACATACAAAAATATATTTGAATATCTTATTTTTCACTTATAAATGCTAATTTCAAGTATCTCTGAAAGTGATATGAATCCCAGTTTCCTTCACAAATTCTATCTCAAAACCGAATGAAGAAATCCAAGGCATGAGTGAGTGATTAAAGCCTTCCTGGTCTAATTAAATCGGCCCAATGGAAAAGCAATGCACAAGATCGCTTTTTTTCGTGTGCGTTATTACTCCTGTTGATTTAAAGACTATTAATTGAAACACCATATAACGATGAAACATATTTAGTTGTTTTGCTGCTTTTAAAATACATATGCAAATGCAATGCATGTTCATTATGTGGGAACATGAACATTTATATATATTTTAGTTATGAGCACTGAGCCTATAGCCCTTACATACATAAACACACACGATAAGCCACTCTTCTACAACTGAGTTATATTCCTAGCTTGAACTGAATCTTTTGTTTTGAAGCAGACTTTCCATAGATCTCTGACTTTGACCTTGACCTTGTGTTTGCTCCAGCTGCCCTGAGCCCCTGAACCTTCCCTCCAAGCCAGCATGGAGCTGGGATTACAGGTCTGGCTCTGTTTGCTTTGAATTCTACTCTAAACCTTGTGCAATGAAGCCTTTAGCCCTTGATACCTTGGTCATTAGTAATTTTAAGATTAAGTTGTGGATAGATCAGTAGATTATCTGGCAATATTTTACATATAAAATAGTTGCTTTATGCCTTTTGATTGCACACCACAAATCAATTTTATATTTTGAGTCAGAGCCTGGTTGGGCAGCTCAGACTAGCACTGAATCTGTGATCTTCCTACACTAGCTTCTTTAATGCAGGGATTCCAGGGGCTTCTACTCTGGCTTTAAACTGTCACTATTACAGTAACAGATAACTTCAAAACAGTGCAGTGCCAACTGTAGCTCAGGTAAAATTCTTCCAGCACAAAATGTTCCATTAATGCTTTTTACTTCCACATGGAATTTGGAAACAGACACAGAGGGTGGGAATCATATGAAAGATGGGAATGAGCCTGAAAGGAAACAAGTTCTTCCTAGACAATATATTTTTTAAAAAATAGAAGACATTTTTGTGTGTACACATATAGTTAGAGATTCAATTAATGAGTATGTAGAAATTGTAGGCTAAATCTGCACATCTCCTTTTATATTTGGGAGTGTTTATGTTTAGAATGTTCATAGCCCTAGAACTTGACTCACATAAAAAGCTGATTTTTGATTAACTTTCACTTAGAAGTAAGTGGAGAAAACAATGTTTATGAACGAAGGTATTTTGTTACTGAACATTACAAGCACTATTGACAGGAAGATCAATAGTTATGGATGATGGTCATGACAGGTTGGATGGTGAAGGTAGCCTTCGTGCAGGAGACGGTATATTAACAAAAATAAAAGGCACGAGATAATGAGAAATGCATTTTCTGCCAAGTCTGAGGACCTAAGTTTGATTCCGCAGACTGCACATTGTTCAAGGAGAAAAAGATGAGAACGAGTCACAACATTCCTCTTCAGACTTCCACATGTATGCAGTGGCCTGTGACATACTCACACTTATGGCAAGTAAACAAGCTTGATAAATAAACTAGATAAAAATGTTTAACAATGAATATCTGTATTATCACACCCTGGAGATTCTAGTGAACCTCACATGGGGAAGTAAAAGTAGATTTGACAGACCTCCTGGGAGGCGATGCCTGGCTCACTAAGGGAACAAGGTAATTAGTGTCACTAAGACAGAGAGAAGAGACAATATATTGGGAACTTTTCAAAATCACAAAGGAGGTAGAAGAACTGGTAGATGGCATTACATATGAATACTTCCCTTTCTGACCACTGAAGAAAGTCGCAGTATAGAAAAGCATAAAACTTGTACCAAGTTAGACAGTGGTGGGAATATGACTGAAGTCATACACCACTGCCAGGGGCCAGGAAAGACACAGATCAATTCTTTCTAGTGAAATCACAGCACCATACTAATCACATCATTTTCTTTATGAATCCATTGTTTATAAAATGTGATAGAAGAACTGATGGCTAAGATACATTCTTTTTGTATACATAGAAGGAAGATATTTCATGGTATTAGAGAGAAATAATTAAAACGGGTTTTCAAACGTCATGCTATTTTCAATTTTATTATTTATAATTATTGTCAGAGGAAGTCACCCTTAACATTAATTAATGAAATAATTAACGTATAGCCACTTGAGTGCTGATTTTGTTTCTTTACTGAGTGATAATGTATTATATAAGAGTTTATACACTTTCAGTGAAAAAAAGGAAGGTGTTAGTAATGGAAGATAGGGAGCAGGAAGGAGACCATAATTAGAATCCATTATAAATACATATAAATTATCAAAATATCAAATTTAATAAAAACCTTAAAATAAGTAAAACAAAAATTATTAGTAGTATCAAAATAATTACAAAATAATATCTCATAGTTTTTGAGACAAAATCTTAATCAAAACTTGCTTCTACAACATAATCCAAGTAATAAGAATATAGATAAAGATTTATATGTAAGGATATTCATTTCAGTGACAATTTTATGCTTCAGATGGCTCAGAGGGTAAATAACTTTCTGATGACCTCATTCCCATCCCCATTCATGGGAAAACAAACCTCTCAAAGATGTCCTTTAATGGTAACAAGCACATATACCATGGAAATGTCCACAGGCTTCTTTCTCTCTCTCTGTCTCTCTCTCTCTCTGTGTGTGTCTCTCTCTCCCTCTCTCTTTCCATGTATCTGTCTCTTTTCTTAATAAAAAGAATTTCTTTATAAAAAATCAAATATTTTGAGAAAGAGGTTGTGTTCCACTTAAAAATCAAATATCTAAGTACTAAATCCACTGATGTTCAAGTAACAGGTGTTCAACTGCATTAGACTAACTAGAAAGTTCCAAATGTCAGAACTGTAGGAAAATGTAAAGGACCCCATTGAGCACAGCCTTTAGCATATTTATCTTTTTCTCCTTTGGGAAAATAAACTCTTTTTTTCCCTCAAATCAATGTCTACATAGAAACCTGAACATAACACATTTAAAATTGAGCTAAAATGAAGAAGAAGAGAGAGCTAGAGTTGTGTGCTATTCAATGGTCTTCCTTTGTTTTCTTCTCATGTTTAAACTTATTCTTTTGTGAGTCTGATGTGTGAATAAAGAAACATGTTTATACACTCCTGACTGATTTCCTCATTCTCACTCTCCTCAGACTTTTTCCAAGGCGCATATCCAATAGACTTTGTGTCTTCCCATAGAACCACTTGCTTATCCATCTTTATTGTTGATATGTTCACAACAGCTAGGAAATGGAACAAAGCAGGTGTCCATCACCAGAATAATGGATAATAAATAGGTGCACATAAAATATACACAATGGAAAATTTGTCATCTCCCCTTTCAGCTCCTATTCCTGCTTTGTTGCCTACAGAAAATTTCCATTTTTTTTTTTATAAAAAGGGATGATCTTCAGGCGATTTATAAAAACAGTAAAGTTTAGGATCCCCAAGTCTTTTTGACTAAGACATAGAAAAGTTTCAAAGATACAGTTTTTTTATCTAAGAGAAATGATCCTGATTCACAAAAGCCCCAAATATTTTTGAAATCTTTGAGTCTATATGTGGTGTGTGTGTGTGTGTGTGTGTGTGTGTGTGTGTGTGTGTATGTGTGTGTGTGTGTGTGTGTGTGTGTGTGTGTGTGTGTGTCTGTGTGTATTACATAGTAGCTACAACATGCAGGGGACATTGTAAGACACTGACCATCTCACACATCCCAGCTTCTCTTGGCCACACTGTAAATACACCAGATTCACACTTCTTTGCTTTCTGTCAGTTTTACCAAACATGAAACCATCAAATCTTTTCTGATTAACTAACCAGCTCAGTCCACATCCCTGTCACTGTGGAACAGACCATCCTGATATACCTTGAACAGTAATTCATCATCAGACTTTGATACTCAGCAGGAATTCTTGAAGTAAAGATTTGAAAAGCAGGAATCTTGGTGATGGGAAGAAACCAGGAATTCTGGCATTTTCAGGGGGAGCTGGAAGAAGCTGTTCGCACATGAACAGGAGCATCTTTGGAGTACAGCTAAACTGATGTATCCCCCAAGGACAGCAAGAAATTGATTGTGGATGAAATACCACTCATTAGTAAACTGTGATTTCTTTACATGTTACCTGAATTTATTCTTTAGAAGAATTCTGCAGCACAGGATTTTATATTTTATTGAAAGATTGAAGGCTGCTCTAGTTTTAAAATGCTCTACTTAATCATGTATTTGATAGCTCCACACTGAGAGATTTCTCTCAATTATTAGTGTTTTTGATAGTGGAACCATGCTCACTGGAGTTTTTAGCATTTTATACTGTCTCTTAATTAGCTCTATTTTGGAAGATTCTCAGTTACTGTTTCTATAATAAACTAATACTTTAGATGGGTCAAGGTTAATGCAATTTTAAACTGCCACCTCTAGTCCACAGTTTCTCAGCTCGTTAGTGTGAGCTAATGGCCTTATCTTTCATTAAAACTGCAGAAGCTTATTTTATCTACACTTGATAATGTTTGTTGATGACACTGTGAATTTGGGCGACAATCAAAAGTGACACATTTCTTCTACTCATAAATACTAGGAAGGGGCCTTTGCCTAGATTCTGAAAAGTTACAGATTTGATGAGTAACAAGCCAAACCTGGAGCTTTCAGATAATGTGTGAAGCTCCTTTTCTCAATTAACTACTTTTTGTTATGAGACAAACCCTGGATGACTACATTATATTTATTTGTCAATAACCACTTAGAAAAGATTGCTGACTGTGAGAAGAGCTGAAGGATGGCAACCCCACAGGAAGACCAACTGACCCAGATCCCTGGGAGTGCCCAGAGACTAAGCCACCAGCTAAAGAGCTTGTATGTGCCTGGCACCTGGCACATATGTAGCAGAGGACTGCTTTATCTGGCCTCAGGGGGAGATGATGCACCTAAACCTGTACAAACCTGATGCCCCAGGGAAGGGGGATGTGGGGAAGAGTGAGGGGGGAGTGACTGGGTTGGTGAGGGTAGTGGGGGTGGGGGATGGGGTGCACTCTCTTAGAGGCAAAGTGGAGGGAATGGTGTAAAGAACTTTTGGAGGGGTGACTGGGAACGGGGGCAACATTTGGAATGTAAAAAACCAAACAGTTTAAAAAGAAGAAGAAGAAAAAAGAATTATTTGGCTGTGGGAACCTTTCTTCCAGTGCAGGAGTACAGACTGTCTTCGTGGAAGGCAGGTGTTTCCTATTCAACCTCATCTACCTGTTGAAGTTCTGTTGGCAATTTCCATTCTTACCCCTAATAAGAACCAGAGGGCAGAGGAGTGGGCATCCTCTCTAATGTCTGTAGACTGGTGAAGTTCATATTCATAAGCCTTCTCTTTACTCACAATCACTCGGGAGCCAGAACAGCATGGGCCTTACTTTCTGTGGGATCTTTCTTGTGGAATAATCTACTTAAGGAAATCTACTGGGTAAATCTTTTTGTCCTCCCATGTGTGTTCATCTACAGCCTAAGTGAATTTGACAATTCACTGAAAACAAAATAATTCTTAGGAAGGAGAAGGAAGTAAAGTGGCTTGAAGTCATGACAAAAACCTCAATGTGGTCCTGGGACCAACAGTGTAGAAGGAGAAAATCAAATGCTACAAATTATAGCCTGACTGCTACTGATTTATGTGCAACGATGCACACACACAGACACACACACACACACACAGAGAGAGAGAGAGAGAGAGAGAGAGAGAGAGAGAGAGAGATATGCATGCACACAGGCACACTCACACTATGTACATACAAACACACATATGAACACACAAGTACACAGGCACACATATACATACACTGAGCTGATACACACATGCAGTTGCCTATGCATACATACACTAAATAAAAACATAAAGATGGAAGACTGGAAATGATGTAAAAATAGGGTACTTATATATGAGAATTTTCAAAACTTATTTCATGACTACAATATTTTTAAAAAATAGTTTACCTAGAACAACTAGTTGGAAGGAGACAGACGGAAACAATTATTTACAGAGAAAATTAACTAAATGCTCATTTCAAAACAAATAATTAAGGAAATACAGAAGGGGAGGAAACGGTATCATGACTTAACCTGTTATAATTTTTTAAGAAAGGAGAGTAATGGAGAAAATTGATTTTATTTTCTATCAACAAATATCAAGAATTTCCACATATTTTCTAACACTATGTTTTCAGAATCCATGTGCTTTACCTGAAACTAGGTGAGGCACCTTCTGTGACACGCTCACCAGGGTTCGTTACATAGAAGCAAACGAAGCTGAGCTAAAACGAGGCATTTTGCCTCAGGTTAGTCAGTGTCAGCTGCTCAACACTAAGCGGTCTGTCAAAGTACCTCTCAGAGTCCATTGCCAAATGAAGAAAACGATACTGATCGCCATGAGAACAAAGAATAAATGTTCACAGTTTTGGAGACTCAGCCTCAGACTGTGAGGAAGGTTGATGTGGTGTTGGAGACATTGCTGTTTCAGTAGGCTTCTGCCAAAATGTAGCGAAATTATATAACTGGCAAAGTACTGAGTTGTCCTGAATATTTAGAATTAAAGGGTGGGGGGGGCTTTCATCACAGTAGTAAGTAGGAATTCTCCAAAATTCAAGACAGGAGCTATGGAAAGAGGCCAGTTAAGTCATTGTGAGGGGAATGGAGGACATTTTTTTTTTAAAACTTATTTATTTAGGTTTTTGTTTTTGTTTGTTTTTAACATGGACTAATGCTACTGTTTTACACAAACATAAGCAACGTTATTCACAAGATGTAAATCTCCTCCACACATATTCCCCACTACACTTCTGAGGGGCTCCAGCATTGGCGTTGGGGGAAAGTTTACACTAGGTAATATTGATACCTGGGTCCGAAGCTGGATTTTAACAGCAAAGCTTTCCATTCGACCACCCTAGAGCTCCCTTAGGAGTTTGGAAAATCTTACTGCTCAGGGAAACTGATGCAGGACTTTGGGGCTGACAGGGATCTGGCGCCTGAAGTCCTGCTTGCAGGGTCAAATGGGGATTTAGCTCCCAGGCTGGCTGTTTAGAGTCCCTGAATGAAGTGGACAAAGAATCCGCTAGGGTGGTGTTAGATCTGGACTGATGGAAGTAAGATGAAAATAAAAGAAGGGGGCACACAGCTCTAGAACCCAGATTGTCCTTCTAATAAAATCAACGGATGAGCCACAGTCTCTCTGGGGAAGTAGAGACTGTTAAGATGTAGAAGGGGTGACTTTGGGAATGGAGGGTTCAGTTACCCCGCTGTCAAGAAGCAGTGAACTTCAGTGGCTTTCGGTATGTTGATCTCCTTCGCAGAAGTTTCCACAGTCATGATCTGTTACTCAACCTTCCTCTCCCCAGTCTCAGTCCACCTGAGATTTTTAGATAGCTAATCCTTCATTCCAGATCCTTGGGGAAGAGGAAAAGTAGGGAGCAAGATATTTATTTACTCCTTGGCTACTCCCTAAAGAAGCAGGATGAATTTGCATCTCTTCTGGATGTAAATTCTGGCTGACTTCCTAGAGCAGAAGAGATTTAACTTGATTAGATGCAGTGGATCACGTGCTTTGTATTGTGCGCTCCTAGAGAAACCTCTGAAAATGATCCTTAGAGGGATAAAAGTGGATTATTTGGTTACCTAGTGTAGCATATTTCTCAGGAAGATACAAAGGAAGATGAGTGTAGAGGAGGGAGACAAACAGAGAAGCCCAAGGAAGGTGTGTCCATGCATAGGGCAACCCCACACAGGGGAGAAGAAGGGTTTATACTGCGTCTCAAAGAACTGTGTTTGTTTAACAGAGGTGAGTAGAGTCAGATGGAAAGATGCCAATAGAATTGATTAGGGGGAAGGGGACAATAACTCATCATTTTGGAATGAAAAAAAAAGAGTGAATGAATGGTAATAAACTGGACAAAATGGAGTTTTCATGGAAGGCTTGCTATGAATATGGAAATTCAGTCATGTGATAAAGATGTAGCCAGAGAGGAGTATATATCTACCATGAGGGGAAGCCAGGGGCAGCCCAGGAGTGCTGGACAGACAGACCCTGTGGTTGGATGAGTGAGTGGGACTGGTTATTGTTGGGAGCAGGTGAGTTCCATTTAGGAAGAGCATTCTACTGTCTCATGCAGAGATCAGAGGGAAAGAGGGAAAGCAGAGTCCATGAGAAGGATCATAATTGGGAGAAATGGGGTAAAGCAAGAAACCATTATTTTCAAACAAAATTAAGTCGTACTTAAAGAACCATGTCTGACTCAGAAGCTGTTGATTAAGCAAAGTGCACTGATGCTCAAAAAGTACAGCAACTGATAGACTAACAGTCATCGTACCAGTCTTTGTTTATAGTTACATGTTCTATTACAGTAAGATCTTCATGAAAAGAAGTGTTCCATGTCCCTTTCATTTTGTAGAAGAGGGTGGATATTTCTAGAAGGATCATGTATGTATTGGCAGTAATACCTCCAGTGTCTCTAAAAGATAAAACACTGTATAAATGCTCACTGGGGAGTCTCAGTAGGCAGATGGAATAGCAAAAGCAACAGTGACTTTGAGGTTACAAGACCCATTTTCTAATGTTAATACACTGTTAGGGAGTTTTTGTGACAGGAGACAACATGAAGTGTCAATAGAAAGTGACAAAAGTGTAACAGTGATCATCATGGAGTGTTAGAGAGAAAATTGTGAGAGCCACAAGCTTCATGCTTGTCAAAGATACTTTCAAGATGCTTCGTACTTTCTACTGATCGCTAGAGATATACACTGTAAATCATATCGATAGGTATCATTGTACTATACATTGATTGACTTCTACCTTAAGAAATACGTGGAACTACAGAGGTTCAGTTCTTAAAGTGCTTGCCATATAAATATGAGAACCGGATTCTGGAATCTCCAGGAACCATGTAAAGAGTTATATCTGTTTGGTGCATTGGCTTGCCTGTAACCAGTAATCAACCAGGAGGATGTTTTGTTATGATCCCTGAGAACTCCTGGCCAGCAGGTCTATTCCTCCAGTGAGAGCCAGGCTGGGTGAGACACCATGTCTCACAAAAAAGGTGGAGAGTGATTGAGAAAAATATCTGATCTTAACTTATGTATAAACATTTATGAATGTATGCACAAACACACACACACATACACACAAACTCACACATTCTAACACAAACACACACTGAGTCTTTTCCTACCAGGGTAAAGTAAGTGTCATATTTCTTACTTATCCTGCGAATTAACTGTGTGTCTGAAGAGTCCTTTGAGTTAAATACTCACAAAGGAGCTGAGAAGTTATTTAAATTACAGAATTACTCCCTTATATGAAAGTTGATAGTTCACAATATGATAATTTTTAACCAATATCAAACAACTACTTTCAAAGCATCAACTAACTTTTACATTCTCCATTTAGTGTGTTTAGATTTTCTTCTACATAGAATGAACCTGAATTCTTCTGTTGGGTACTTTTGGTCTTTTCCAATCCTTCTTTGGCATTCAGAACACATCCTAATCAGTAGCATAAAGGATGTCAAAAATTTTTATGACAACTCATGAAGCTCATCCCTAAAAGATACCATTACTCAAAATAAGCTTATGATTAAACAATGATGTGGTGAAGCTATTTTAAAGTACAAAATTCTGTGGAATAAAATGTGTCTCGGCTTATCTAAAATATTTATACATTTAAATATGAAATCAAATGAAAGGGACATTGTGCCTACATTTAACAGTTGGAGATTTTGAGGGAATTATATTTAGTTAAAGTTAGAGAATGAGGCTTAATCAGATATGTAGTTTACAAAGGACACTCTCTGGGAAATTTTTGTAGATAGGTGTGCTATCCATAAAATAAAATGTTTGTATCCCATTATAATATTGGTTAATGAAGTAAGTATTATTGTTAAGTTTCATAATTATTTATGCTCATTGAAATTGCCTTGAATGTAAGAATACAATTGTCTGGGCAGCAGAAAGAAATGTTATCATAGAACATAGCAGTTCAAAGACATGGCAACAGTCTCTGGAAAATTGCTTCATTTCTGTAATCTGATCAGGTTTCAAAGATTTATATCAGTAGGTAAGGGATGCAGCTACCCCATGGTTTCCAGGGAGGCAATGATGGTGGCATCATTGTCCCCTTGAATGGTTCATTTGGAGATACTGATACCCCCATTCAGAGGTAAGAAATTGAAGACTGGACACACAAAGAAAAGCCAGAAAGAGGTGAGGTAATAAGGAACAAAGAAAAGTCAAGACCAGTGGAATCATTCACTTCTTTTCTGATGAGATATAATTCACATATTCAGTAAAGACTACAAAAGTGAGAATGTGATGAATGTGATTATAAGTGGGTATCTCTCCCCCCCCCTCTGTCTGTTTCACTGTGTGTGTGTGTCTGTATGTGCATAAGACTGTCTTGATATTGGATCAACTCAACTACAGTGACATGACCATGAATTACTTGGTACATAATAATTTTTTAACAACCCACATTATACACTGTAGCAGGAATTTTTTTTTAAGAAAACAACCCACACTACCACCAGCAAGGCACCTGTGGAAAGGCCTGACTGTTCTCAACCTGGCAGACAGGTCAACTTTTTCTCAACCCAGCAGACCCTCTGACTCAGATCTCCAAAATTTCTCTTTATACTCATGAGAGCTCACTGAGTTTTCATGGCTTTCTGTTGACTCGCCAGCTCCACACTTCCAAATTCCCATGTATTCTAAGCTATAAGTCCTCCACTAGCTGATTCTGGTGGATATGCCACCCGAACCCGGGCCTCTGTACCTACATTTTTGTCTCCATCTCTCCTGTCCAATAAACTGCGCCTTTTCTCTTGACCCGGAAATTCTGCCTATGTGCCCAGTGACTCGCTCCTTGAAAGCTTTACTCATTAGGGGAAGGTCCTGCCACAATACACAACCTTTGAAAGTGATTTTCATTTATCTTGTCAAAACTCTCCTTCCATATCAATATGTAGCCTGGAAAATGATGTATTTTATCTTAAGGATATGGATTAGTGCCGTCTCTTTCAGTTACATTTCTTCCCATTATTTGGCTATGATGAATTTCTTGCAGAGTTGATCTATCCTGAATTCTTTTCTTAGTTTGCAGCTCAGTATGTAAAGTCACAGACTACAAGTGCGATGGGGCTTGATAAGCAATTTAAAGACAACATCCTCCAGAAAGTGCTTGCTAATTTACAATTAACCACCATCACCTTTGGTTGACGTGGCTGTTTTATTGTCTTGCTAAACACTGTTTATCCGTTGTGATCATTAGTTTAACTGGTGTTTTTAGGAAATCCAGAATCACCTGGAAAAATTAGGTCCATCTTTGCACACATCCAAGTGATTCTGTTTATTGCCTTAAGTGACGTGGGAGGGGGACCCAGATGGAAAGTGCACCCCACTATTTCTAGCTTTGGGCCTTGGATTCTGTAAGGGTAGAGAAAGGCTGCTGAGCTCTAAGCTTGTGTGCACTATAATCTGGTTTTGATTAGTTTATAGATTATAGATATGTTGTCATGTTAAGGGATAATTTACAAATAATTATAGTTTTGGATAAGAAAGAAACTAAATAGAAAATGTAAAGTTGGGGATTTCTATCTTTCTTTTTCTCTCCTCTATCCCTTTTTCTTAGGAAAAAGAAGAGGTTTAAAAGGGAAAGGGGAAATATAGTAATATCATAGACATTAGACAAATCACAATGGGTTATTAAATTTACTCTTAAAGCATTTTATAGCCACAATCTTACATTGGTAGAAATCTTTGTATTTTGATGCAGAATTGAAGTTATATTTTCTTATATTGGTACAGAATTTATACATGGATAAAAGCTTAAGGTTTTCATTGGTGTAAATCTTTGTATATTCATTTAAAAATTAATATTAAAATTGTTACTCTTAGGCATTGTGCCTGTGCAACTCATGCTGGGAAGAAGAGAAATGGGTGGGATTAAATTTGGGTGGGCTTAGAAGAAGGAATGAGGAAACAGGGAGAGAGAAGAGGCCATAAGCTAGAGGAAGACCACATAGGAGAGGAGAGTGGAGAACTGCCGTGGATTAGCTGAGCCATAAAAATGTGACCATGTGTGCTGGCCCATTCAAGCTAAAAACAGCCCAGATGAAGTATAATAAGTAATAACTTAGGTTTTTGAAAGAGTCATAGATTCTAGCAACATGGAGGGTAGGCAGCTGCCCAGCTATTGTGCTACCTAAGGCATATTTGAAAATATGAGACTGTGTATGTCTTTCATCTGAGAACATAAATGATCTAAGGTGGGTAGGAACTCCAGGCTGAGATTTTTTAAAATAATATTTTGGCAACATGTATCAAATAAGTTTGAATGCTTAAATACCCTCTTCTTACTATAGTTACTTTTAAATAATATTTGAAAGAAAAATGTAGCTTTTGGAGTAAAGATTTGAAGGGTTTTATAACATATTTATTCTTATTATCCTTAAACAATTTTAGAACTTTCTCTCCCAAAGTTAATATTTAATTGATGAGTTCTGGGTATTTAATTAAAATCATCATAACATGCTATGTGTTTAATTAGCTTTTTTATTGGAATAGATTTATATACAACATGTATATATGTTAGCATTATCTATTTATTACATTTATACTCGTTTATGTTTTGTTTCTTAAATCATTTATTATCATTTTCTGATTTTTGTTGTAAATCGAGACTCACTGCTTTGTCCAGTGCACTATTTCTTTGCATTTGAACATTTTTCATCACTTTTTAAAATGTAGGATTCGAAACCTTCAATGGCTTTTTCAAAATTTACATATTTTCTGTTTCTACAGTAAAAGTAATATGTTCATGATATGATCATGAAACAGTTATTGATGATTTTATATCTTCTCTGACTGTTTTGTCTATATTTTCAATGTTGTCTTCGGCTCCCAAGGTTCTCTCTTCCATCTCTTGTAGTCTGTTGGAAATGCTTGCATCTGTGACTCCTGATTTCTTTTTTAGGATTTCTACCTCTAGGGTTGTCTCTTTTACTGTTTTCTTTATTGTGTCCATTTCCATTTTAAATTCCTTCTTCCATTCCTTTATCTCCTTGGTTCTGTTTTCTTCTAGTTCTCTGAGTTCTTTGAGTGTTTTTCTTGTTTCTTCTTTAAAAGCTTCTAATTTTTTATGCTTTTCCTCCCGTTCTTGTTTAAGGATCTCTATCATTATCTTGAGGTAGGATTTCGGGTCTGAATCTTCTTTTTCTGGAGTGTTTGGCATTCCGCTGTTTGTTGTGATGGGAGAGCTGGGTTCTAGTGTTGCCAGGTTGTCTTGGTTTTTCTGGGGTACATTCTTTCGCTTTCCTCTTGCCATCTTGTTGTCAGTGATTGGTTCTTCCCTTTCCCTTGTACCTGGCCTGTGTCCCTGAATCTCTGCTGTTCCTGATGGCAGATGGTCTGAGCACCTGTTGTGCACCCAAAAGCTGCCCGCTGGGAACAGAGGGCCCAATGCTGGGTTCCTGGGTCCCTGGATCAAGGGACTTCCTATTTGAGTAACTTTGTTCTTTCTTATGCCTCTGATACCAGAGTAAAACATTTATTGTCATGAAGTGGATATACTTGTATGTTTTCTTGATCCATAGTATAGATACATGCATTTGTTAAAGATCAGTTACTGCATGGCTTCTCCATAAATGGCAAAAGAGTATTTTAGATGTTTTAAGCAGTATAATTATTATTTCAACAGTCTAACTTTACCTTTCTAGCCATAGACAATGTGCAATTGAATAAAGATGGATAATATATTAACTAACCTGCAAAATAGGAAGATGGGTCAATTTGTTACATCGGTTATAATTTGCTAAGAGATGGAACAAAACATTTCTCAGAATTACCTATAGGACATTTTAAAAATTAAGTTCTCATTTGTTCACATGTACATGCGTGTAAATTCATAAAAAGAAAACATTGTGCCACATGTACACACACATACACACACACACACACAGACATTCTCACACACTCACACATAGATCCTTTCAATGTCTAATGAAGACTGCCAGGAAAGAATAGAATTAGCAGTACAAAGAGTGGGAACCTAGGAAAGCTAATAGAGAATGTATATGGTAACGGTGTAGTACATTATGTACTTGAAAAAAATTATATATATATATATATATATATATATATATATATATATATATATATATATATATATCTGAAATGTAAATACAAAGAATATCCAATAAATAATTGTTTTAAAATTTTTAAAAATTCTGTAACCTCAACTGTATGGGCCAGCTCCTTTCCTCTCTGCCTCTCTGTTCCATCCTGTCTATCCTTGTAGTCCAGAACCCCCTTTCTGACCTTCCTGAATGCTGGGCTTGGAGGTTTACTGTCATATGCTACAAATTATATGGACATGATTGTATGTTCACCATTTTAAAGCTGTGGGGTACAAGTAATCATGATATTAAAATTGAGCCAGAAATTTACTTTCTATCTTGGGTAGACTTTGCCAAAATGATATAACCTGGAGATGCTTTTTTGGAAAGAGGGAGCCTCAGTTGAGAAGTTATTAACTTGTGTCTATGTCTGTGAGAAGTAATCTTGATTTATAGGTGATAAGGGTACAGTCCATTGTGGATGGTACAATTTCTGTACAGGTGGAACTGGGTTATATAAAAATAATAGTAAGTAAGCATATGTGTTGTAATATGCCAAACAGAGAATCAGCAAGCAGCATTTCTTCATAGTTTCTGATTTAGTTCCTTCCCTGACTTTCTTCTGTGACAGATGGGAACCTAGAAGGATAAGCTGAAAGAAGCATTTCCTCCCAAACCTTGCTTTCGGTCAGAGTTTTGTCAGAGTAACAGAAGGCAAACAGGGACACTCCCTTTATACTCATGCCGTTTTTAACTCAAGACATTCTCCTGTCCACTCTCATGGCCCTGCCACTGATACTCTTGAGTACCATTCAGGCAATTCCCAATCAGTTACTCCCAGCCTACTGTTGCCTCTGGGTTTAACCACCCCATGATTATATTCAGTGATGTTGCCTACTCCCCCTGGTTTTCCATTAAATGGAGATATTCCTTCTGGCCCTCTTTAACATGTTCTGAGTTTAACATGACCAAAACAAGGCTTTGTTTTCCTAATTATCCAAGAAGAGTGGGAAAAGACCACATGACCTTCCAAGGTGTTGACCAGAGCTCTTCTCTATATACTTCTTTCCCCTTCAGAAAACAAAGTGATGCTTTATTAACCAAGCAACAAATACCCAAAGCACAAGAGTTCAGCAATGTAAAAGAAATACATCTATATAAACATGATGAGCACTATGATAGCACCTTAGAGAATAAAGATTTCAACCACAACATAATAATAAAATTAAAGGAGGAAAGAAGAGGTTTTAAAATGTAATGTAAAGCACAGGGTTTTACCTTGAGATTCATTCAGACAGGAGCACTGACTTTATCAGTTCAGATTTACATTGTATCACCTATAGGCCACGGTAGGCCAACCTATATCATATGTGTTGATACAACTCAGACTTAATGCTATTCTTTCAACTTGCCCATCAATATATCCCACTTATCATCTCTTACATACAAACAAGGTAGTACAGACATGCCTCATGCACAAGACAAAGAGTGAATTCTTGTAATAAAAAAGGCAGCCCGGAAGAAGGGATTAACAAAACAAAGTAAAGACAGAAGAGTTAGTATCGTCTAGCAGTTTGCTATGAATTCCTGTATTCTTTCTAAGGAGGACTGGTTCCAACTTCACTGGTCCCTCCTCCTTGTTAATCATTAACCACTGTGGATTGGGGAGATGGTGGTGACTGACCAACAAACTGATTGTGTAGTATTTCCTGGCCTGTATACTTGCCACTGGATATTCTACAGAGTTTCATGGGGTAACTCCATGACTCCCCACTCAGGCTTGAGTTTGCTTTTCCATGAAGTCCTCACTACCTTGGAGCTGTTCTTACTCTTGTAAGTAACCTGCCATTCACCTGCATCCTCTCGGCTGGACTTCAGTGTAATCTTTAGTCCAGTGCTGGTTCCTCGGTCTAGGGTCATTTGGTATTTGTGTCAATTCTCCCCAAGAAGAGATTTACATCGCACCCGCAGGTCACCTTCTTCATTCCTTTCACTTTATGATCTTGTTACTGGTTTTGATGTTATTACAATTACAGGTTGGTTTTTTTTTTTGTTTTGTTTTGTTTTGTTTTTCTAAGAAAGTCTAGTGTATACTAGTCAAAAACACATTTGGGGGTTTATCAAGGCTAGCCTTGAACTCTTGATCATTCTGTCTCTACCTCCCATGTGCTAGGATCCATCACACATTTCTTCTAACAACTGTCCTCCTGGCTTCTCTAACAGTCAGTTTCATGCCCTGATTTCCTTAATAACACCTGTTTGCAGAGGGGACAAACAGCAAGACTACCAGGCCTGAAGGCCTCAGTGCTCCTGCTGGCTCTGCCTTTTTAGCCCTGGGATTATAGGTGCTCTCTCTGCTGGTTTTTTTTTTGTTTTGTTTTGTTTTTGTTTTTGTTTGTTTGTTTGTTTGTTTGTTTGTTTTTTGTTAAACAAGGATACTGGGGATCTAAACCCAGTTTTTAATGATTTTCCAGTCAGTGTTTAGAAAACAAAGCTATCGCCCTAGATCTACTTGATATGTATTTTTAAAGAGGCTTTTAACTTCCACTAACCTAGTTCAATATTTTGCATAAAGAATTTAATTATATAATTCCTCTGAATTCTATTATATAATTTTGCAAAGAGAATCACTTAATTGAAAAGAAAAGCAACACACACACACACAAAGGATGGTCTTGCTTTTCATGCCTGCAGGTGATTAATAGTCACCAAGTCAAAAGTTTGTCCAACATTTCATTTCATAAAAAATGATTAATACATCTGAGGCCAGAAAGACAACGTTGGGTCTCCTGGAACTTGTGCTATAGGCAGTTGTGAAGCATCTGTCATGGGTGCTGGGAGCAGCAGTGTGGTTCTCAGCCAGCTTTAGCAGAAAACATGCTTAACTACTGCTTCCTCCCTTTAGCCTCTTAAGTTTTCGTTTTTGAAGAATAGCAAACTATGAGTAGAAATTTGGTATATTTATAAAAATGAACATATTGACCCCATAGCCTGAATGTCAACATACTCATACTCTTTCATGCTAACGAATATAATCATGTTTATTTTTGATTTTTGTTTCCTTAAAACGACGTGTTTATAAACTGCCTCAAGTCCCGAGGCTTCCCTGGATCTAATTTCTTCAGCATCAGCTTCCAGCAGCCAACCTTTAAATTCCTGAGTAGCTTGGAATCTAATTTCGAGGCAGAGATGTTTTCAAAAGCAAATCATGTTTGTTTACCACAAAAGTTACACCAAATGCAAAAGCAACAGATACAGAGACAGATGCCTAGGACAGTGGAAACTGAGCCTGACCACCTTGTGTGAGAGCTCACTGGGTGACTAGTAAAACCAGTGAGGCTTTGTGTGGCCTGACATGGGTAACACCTAGCTATCATGCTGGCTTTAGTAGATGCTATGTCAACACTGGCAGATATACATGTCTGCTATACACCAGATGGGCATTTTGTCTAATACCACCCAAAGTTGCAACTGACATTTTATTATGTTTGCTTTTCTCCTGGGCTTGGCTCATCCTTCTTTACACATCTTTCCTTATATATATATTTTAATTCACATTTTTCTTGCAACTGGAATTTAGCTGTTACGTAGAAACCAATTGGAGCTATCCTGACATAAACTGAGAAAATTTAAAACAGTTAATGCTCGCCTTGAAAACTCAATGGGCTTTCTTTTCCATGTTCACTCTCGAGGTATGGGTCAATGTATTTATTTTTATTTTTCCTACATATTTCTTGTTTTTCACAAAGTTATTTTTTTCCTCTGCTACAGGTTTCATAAAAGTTTTTTTTTTTTTTTTTTTTTTTTCTGCACAATTCTAGTATTACTGTTTCTAACTCCCTTTAAAGCACACTGGATTGATATTCTGCGTTGAATTCTCTGTGTAGACATTGACTTGGTGTGGTTTCTTTACTGCATTTCACCAAAGCTAAGAAGGGCACCCGTGCTTTGGCATGGCCACCAGACTGAATGGCATCATTCATTCAGATGGTAGCCTGAATGCGGTGCATGGTCACTAATCACTGCCTTCAGTGGTGACACTGCCCATTTCACATTCCTGAAAGAGTTGAGCTGGTGATACATTTACAGGGTATCCCACATACTGCTTTGCCCAGATGGGAAGTGTATTCTGAAGACCTATTTTGATAGTGAGCTTGCTTTCATTTGGCTCTTGATTATCTCTCTTTCTTCCTAAAACAAAACAAAAATCCCTTCATGTAGGGGTGTGTGTGTGTAGACTATGTGTGTGTGCCTGCATTTGTGTATATACATGCATGTGCATGCTTGCATGTGAATATGGACATATATATGATGTGTCTGTTCCAGAACTCCTTTGGAGGTCAAAAGACAACCTTGCATGTCGGTGTTTAACTTCACTTTGCTTGCTGATCTCTTGCTGTTTACTGCTGGAAAAACCAGGCTGGATAGCCAGGGAGCTGCTTTTGCTTTTCCTGTCAATCTGCCTCCCATCTCCTTGTCAGAGTGCTGGGTTTACACACTTGCATAATGGTATTCAGCTTTTGCATGAATATTTAAACTCATTATTTTCCCCTGTATAGCGAATATTTTACCTACTGAGCCAGATCGCCTCAGCCTAGCCTTTCTCTTTAATGTTCTTTATTGTCAATAAACATCTACTCAGAAGATGCTCTGAAATTTCTTAAATGTAGTAGAACTCGGCTACCTAGATAGCAGTTTACAAAGGGCTTGACTGAAAAAGACGAACTTATTTGAATCTGTCTGAATGGTTCCATTGTAGAATACATCTACTCTTGGAATCTTACCCAAAACACATACTTAAAGAGAAAAGCAAATTATATCCAATACAGATGCTCCTGGCAATATTTAAATGAGAACTCAGTCAAACTACATCTCTCTGCTCTTGTGGCGTATTTTCCTCAAGCCGCCTCTCTGTCTTTGAGAGCTCTGTGTGAGAGCATAGATGAATGGTATACCCAGTGCCTTTATTTCTTTTACTTTAGCTCCTCATTGGAATGCAAAGAAAAAAAATTAAAGATTTGAGGGACACTGGTGAATCACATTTCTATCAAAACTTCCATAGTATGTTCCGATTCTATTACAGTTAAAAGATGTGATTAGATTTTCAGTGTATGTCAATTTCCCTTAGGTATTAAAGGTGCTAGGAAGAAAGTCTATAAGACACATGGCTATCATGTTGTTGTTGTTATTGTTGTTGTTTGTTCTTGTGCGGTGCACAATAAATTTAATAGCACTGATGACTAATGTATAGGGCGATTTGAAAATATAATAAAATTACATTTAATTTCATCCATGAAAAACTGTGAGCATATATGGAAAATTTCCCTTAGGTGAGTAAAATAAAAAAACAATAGAAAATATGGAACATACACATCTTAAATCATTGTTCCTTGATACCATTCTTTGACACAAGTCACATCTGTTAGTCAAAAAGAACATCCAGTTTCCTCTTGTTCTTCTATTGCTCCCTAGTTATGGGCCAGCTTGAATGGTCCTGTCTTATACTTAGTTCTAAGTTGACTTCCCATGATTCTCTCATGCCTGACCATGTGCTCCTGAGTGAATAGCATCCATGATCTGCTTCTAAGCAATACAACTCACTAGAAGTTTAGAGAAATCACTTCAAGAATGCTTGAATCTTACTCAGAAAGAGAAAGAAAAGTTTTATCAGAGGTGTCTGGATAGTGGAAATGGGTGTGAGAGGAGATGGGAATGGAGATGGTGGGAGGATCAGGTATAGGGAGAGCTGGGGAAAGAGGGTCCTGAGATATCGGCAGGGGTGGGAGGATCTCTAGGACATGCCAGAGGCCTGATATGGGAGAGACTTTAGGAAGTATACTAGGGTGACTCTTGCTGAGATTTCTAGCTGAGGGGAAAATGGAGCCTGAAGTGGCCACCTCCTGTATCTAGGCAGGACTCTGAGTGGAAGAATAAGGACACCAATTATCAAAACCTAGTACTCAAAATTTGTCCTGCTTACAGGAAGTGCAGGGACCAGTATGGAGCAGAGACTGAGGAAGTGGCCAACCAGTAACTGGCCAAACGTGAAATCTACCTCATGGGCAAGAATGAATCTTTGACACTAATAATGATGCTCTGTTATGCTTGAAGACAAGAGCCTTGTACACCTACTGAGAGAGTCCACTGAGAGGTAAGAGAAGAAGACACAGAGACCCACAGCCAAACAGGAAATGGAGCTCTGGGAGTCTAATGAAAGAGTTGAGGGAAGAAGTAAGGAACCTGGAGAAGATAGAGACTCCAGAAGAAGACCAACAGAGGCAACTAAATTGTACCCTTGAGGATTTGTAGAGACTGAACCGCCAATCAAGGGGCATATGAGGACTTGATTTAGTCACCTCTGTACCTATGTCGTAGACGTCCAGCTTGGTCTTCATGCGGGTCCTCCAGCGACTAGAGTGGGCGCTATCCCTGATTCTGTTGTCTGCCTGTGGATCCTGCTCCTCTAACTGGACTGTTGTGACTGGACTTAGTGGGAGATGGTGTATCTATTCCTGCAGAGACTTGAGGTGCCAGGATGTGTTGGTGGCCAGCAGGCCCTTTGGGTTTCTCATATGTCAAGGAGAGGGAGGAGTGGAAGATGGGGTTCTGTAGTCAGAATGTAAAATAAAATAAATCAATGGAGAAAAATTGGTATAGACAAAGTCAGAGATCATGAGAATCACGGCTACTTTTCTGGTCCCCATGAAGATGCATCAGTTGTGCTATGAACTCCAGTGTATATTATAATAGAATCAGCAGTAATAGAAAACTGAAATTTAGTGCATTTTTATGCCCATGCATATAAACTTTGGACCCTTTACAACGCAAACTACCACTTTTGTCTGCTTTCATATTTCTTAGCCATTTGCTACATGTAAATGTGTAAAATTTTATGGAGTTCCTACCTTTTCTAAAATGTCTTTTAATTAAATTTCACAAATGTCATGAAACAAAATAATTCCTGCAATGATTTTTGTGGGTTTGTATACAACCGTTTTTACCACTGCACATAATGAAGTGATGCCACTTGTGGAACTAGTATTCAAACTAGTTACTCACACAAGAAATATTTACCAAGCGTAATTTTACATCCTCCAAAGGGTTAACATACTTTCTCCCGGGCTTTGATAGACATGTCATTTACCCTCATGCTTGTCTTTTCTTATGTGGTAAGACACTTTAGAGGCTAGATGGTAAAATCTGATTGGTGTAAAATTGTTTTATCTTCCATGCCTGTCTTCCCAATCTACATGAGCTCAGTTTGGTACTTCTTTTAGGAATCCTAAACTATAAAGGGATTTCTTCAGATATCAGATTTTTTATAAATGAAAGCATACATTGCTTCCTTGTCTAAGGAAATCCTGTTTTCCATTCAGTACTTTGAGGGACTCATGAAGTAGGTAAGACTGGGTTTTTAAAGGATTAAGTAAGGTCTTAGAATTGCTTACAAAGATGAACTCTGTTTAGGAAGTTATGTAACTTTCCACTGAAATATCTGCCTAATCAAACTATCATATATTCAACAAACTTGACACACAAATATCATTATTCCCTTTCCATGTAGGACAACACTTTTACACTATTGAGGAATGTAGTGGTCAAATAAGATAAAATTTAATTATAATTAATAGATGGCTATAATGAACCTAGCTCTACTTCCAGTGAGGAAAAGGGAATGTTCCCTCTATGTATGTCAATCCTACATGCATGCAACTTCATGGTGTATCATTTGGAGATTATATAGCCAATTTCTGTGTCAAAGGTGCATACCAAGATTTAGAATCTCCTCTTGCAGTCTGACTATTATTGATTGAGACTTTGAGCTCTAAATGTTTGCGATTGTGCAGGAATGTGATAGAACGGAGACTTTAGAAATGCATTAAAGGAGATTTTACATGGGAGAAGTTTAGACATGGGGTTGAATGCTAGGATAAAATGTAGTCAGCACAGCACACCTGGTGGTCACTTATGTGCTCAATGCTACAGTACTGGGAGATGAGATCTAATGGTAGGTGAAGTTTGCTAAGAGGTTCTGCCCTCAGTAATATGCTAATCGACTTACTTAGTGTAGGCTTCAGGTGGGAGACATCATTACCATATAAAGGAAAATATCTAGAACACACTTGCTCTCGCTTCCTCTCTTCTGTCATGGATAACACTCCAAATGACCTTAATGAAAATTCAGTTCCTTCACCTTCCCACAGTCCAGAACCATAGTTCTCTCTCTCTGCTCATAGTTAATTCCAGAATATATTACACTCTGTAAGAAAACAGCCATACTCTGTAGGAGCACACAACTAAAATAAATAAATAAATAGATAGATAGATAGATAGATAGATAGACAGATTAAATAGATAAATAAATAAAATAAAGTTGAAACCACTCTCCCTCTGTGTCTTGTTTCTCACCTAAACTTCCATCAAGTAGATATAAAAGAAAAACTTACCCAGATATAAAATTTCCTTCTGGTTCAGCAGGATCAAATCAAAGTTGCAGGGAAATAAAAGATATGAGGACAGGCACTTTGCTTCTCCTTAATTACAAATGGCAAGCATTCCTGATATTTCTCTAATGCCATTTACATTGTGATTACTACCCAGTTGCCATGCTCATGTTTCTGACTCAGTAGTGACTATTTATAAGGATCTTTATCCAACTCTCAAGTCCCTCTTAGCAACAAGCCTTTCTTTTCCATACTATATAGTTTTACCTTAGATGTCATGGTATGCACACAGAGCACCTGAGGATGTAGTACATTTATGCTCATAGTTGATTTGAATCAAAATAAGGACTTTGTTCAAATGGGAAAATTTAGCCCCTTCTCTGGGACTTTAGAACTTGGGAGAAAAAGACAGGGACAAAAATCCTTACATATATACAATTTTTCAGGCTTTATTCTTTTGATTTTTGGGATTTATGAAGATTTGGTTTGAAAATAATGAAGCTAATACCAAGTACAGTGGCAGCCGATGGGAGGACAAAAATAAATGATTAAAGCATTTGTTCTTGGAGGAGCTGTCAGCCTTTTGATTTTGTTTCCTAATTGTCCTGTGTCTCAAATGACGAAGTGTTCCTATGTTCCCATCCACCAATATATTGGGTTTCTGTCACTTGGCAATAATGGAATGCTAATTAAAAACTTGGTTGACAATTCACACATAAATGGACATACTTCATTTTTTGGCCTTTTCTTATTATGCCTCCCAATTCTACAAAATGGAATGATGTTTTGGGACTTTCCATTTCAAAGTACTCTGTAGTATTCAGGAGTTGGTCTGAAAATCGGTAAAGCTAAACAGATAAAAATGGAAGAAGAAATGTTAAGAGGTCAAGGGTCAAGCTCTCCTCTACAGAGGCACTATGATTCATTTCCTGGTACAACCTTTTATGTCAGTGATGTGATAGCGAGGGTTCATTGTCACGGTGACCAAGACTAGAGTCCTTATATGAATAGAAAGGCTACTGGGTGCCTCTGTGAGGAATTATCAAGATTGAGTTATTGATGTGGGAAGAGTGACTCTCAATGATGTGGATGGTACCTTCCTCTGGGGTTCTGGACTGATGAAAAGGCAGAAAGCAATCTGAGCACCAGATTTTGTTCTCTCTGTGTGTCTCTGCCTCTGTGTCTCTGTGTATCTGTGTGTTTCTGTGTCTGTCTGTCTGTCTGTATGTCTGTCTGTCTCTGTCTGTCTGTCTGTCTCTCTCTCTCTCTCTCTCTCTCTCTCTCTCTCTCTCTCTCTCTCTCTCCATGACCCTGGGTGCAATGAAAGCAGCTGCCTCAATTTTCAGCTAACACAACTTCCCAATGTAACAGACTAACCCCCAAACTATGAGCTTAAATAAAACTTTCCTTCCTCACAATGTGTTTTCCAGGGATTTTTATCACAGCAGAAACATGCATAACTAATGCAGCAATCTTACTCTTTTATTTCTTTTTAAAATATAGTCTTATTATATTCCCCAGGCTTGCCTAAAACTCCCTGTTTTCCTACTTCAGAATAGGAGGAGTTGGAACTATAGAGGTACTGTGTGCCGCTGCACCTAGTTAGAGACCTATTGCCAAAGGTTGAACTAAGGCTACAAATTTTGCAAAATATATTCTTCAATTGCCTTTTAAATGTTTGTCCCTGTTTCTCAGAGAAGATAGCATTTCAGTCTTGTGTATTACTTTCTACCCACCATCCAAGAGTCAGACAATAAATGTTTGTTGAAATGAGAGGAAGGACAGGAGCCATGTGGTTGTAAAAAGCGGAGTTTCTGACGGAAGTCACACTTTAGAATCACACTCCACATCTGATGCCTAAAACCCTTTAAAATATTGATAAAAATAAAAATTCAGTGCTAATTGGAATTCTCTATTTTGACTGTCAGCTCTCTTATTTGAAACATTAGAAGTGGCACCCTGTATAATGGGCTGGGTGAGTGTGCAAACCGTGCTGAAGTGCTATGAATATGCTTAGGCAAGTGCAGAGCTGGCGCTGGGGATGAGAAGGCTTTCAATTTTGTGGTTTACGATCACAGTCGGCGATGTGCCTATGGGCCTGACCACTAGTCACCAAGAAGCTTTGAGGATTTTTGATGATATGGAGCCATCAGTGTGGAGAGATCAAAGGGTGGAATTTCCAGTGCCTGCTCATGCATTTTAAAGGCAGATGCACCTAAAAGAATTTCAAGGACTAGGGTGGAAACAGCTGGGGTCCTTGAGAGGGGTCATCATTGTCTGTTTGAAGATGGTGAGAAACCACATTGACCTTCCCTCCAGATTAACAGGAAAAATGAATCAGGATCCTGCCCCCTAGCCTCTCAGATACTGATGGTTAACTGAGGGACCACCGATCAATCCAAAAAGGTAATATTTGACAAAGTTTTGATATAATTTGTTACTTTCAGGGTCTGCTGATTTATCATCAGTAAATATTTAGAAGAGACCACAAAAAGGAGGAATGTAGGATACACATGTCATTTATTTTAATTGCAGGTATTTATTTGGGTGTTTTGAGCAGGGTGTCATGTGCATTGTAGCAACTCCATGGGTATAAAGGTCTGGGGACAACTTTTGAAGGGCTGCTTCTATCCTTCTACTTGCCAGTCCTGTGGTTAGAACACTAATGATAAAAAAAAAGGTGCTATCACACATTTTTAAAGCAATATTGGATGTTCTCAGAAGGAATTGCATTAAAAAATAGAGGACTAAAGTCTAGACTTAATTTCCAAATGGCACATTCGTCCTGTGTTACTGATGAGCATGTTTAATTTAATTTCAGTGTTAGAAATTAAAGTAGCTCCTTGAGTGTGCTAACCTGACCACTGTGAAACCTCCTAACCTGACCACCATGTTAACCCTTAAGGTGACCACTGAGCTATCCCCCTCAATCCTGGTGATGATATTTTCCCCTTTCAGGCCTAACTAATTATTAAGAGTCATTCTGTAAAGTTTCAAAGCAAATTACATCCTAAATGAGATTTAGGATTGGGGTATCACTCCAATGAATGAAACATTTTGTTTGTGCGGTGACATAACTGTACAGATGTTCTGTGAACTCAAGGGACGGTTTCCATTGCCACTGGGCATCCAGGTGCAGGGCTCAGGATCCAGACAGCATGACTGACCAAATAGCCTTGCCTCGATGACACAGTCAGGACTGGGAAGATGGCTCCATGAGTAATGGAACTCCGAGGGTAAACATGAGGACCTGGGTTTGGAACCCTGGCACCAATGTAAAAAGATAGCTGCAGATTTGTCCTTAGATATGGGTGTGGGGCACAGACACTGGAAGCCCCAGAGCTCCAGGTTCAGGGTGATACCCTGTCTGTACTGGCTAGTTTTATATGTCAACTTGGCTCAAGCTTGAGTGATCAGAGAGCAAGGATCCCCAAATGGGAAAATGCCTCGATAAGAACAGGCTGTAAGCAAACCTGTAGGATATTTCCTTAATTAGCAACTGAGGGAGAAGAAGCCAGCACGCTGTGGGTGGTGCCATTCCTGAGATGGAGGTTCTGGGTTCTATAAGAAAGCAGGCTGTGCAAGCCATGGAGAGCAAGCCAGTGAGCAGCACCCCTCTGTGTACATGACAGCAACTTGTGCTTCCATATACATGCTGTGTTTGAGTTTCTAACCTGACTACCTTTAATGACAGAATACAATGTAGATTATAAGCCAAATTAACCATTTCCTCTACAAGTTGCTTTAATCATAGGGCTGCATGACAGCAATATATCTCAAAACCAACTAAAACTGTCTCAAAAGGAGACAGCTGAAATTTGGGGAGCTGGAACACATTCAGCATACTCCTGTGATCTACCCACACTTGAGCCTTTGTACCGATACACATATCTCTGCACACAGATGCAGCGTGCATGTACATTTTCGTGTATTATACTCACAAGATACCAAGTAAAATCAACTTATTCAACCTGGCTTAAAAAAAAAATCTCCTTTTTGTTCATTTCCATTAATGTCACTGTCACCTTGTCACTTATGTCATCTAGAAAGAAGTGGGTCAACCAAATGTCTTGCCTGTCTTCCTTCAAAGTCATTCCTGATTCTCTGATTGCAAGCGTGTGTGTGTGTGTGTGTGTGTGTGTGTGTGTGTGTGTGTGTATACATGCACGTGTGTTTATGTGCGTTCCTTTCATTTATTTTCTAGCCAATGTTCTTCTCATGGAATCCAGCTGGAGTTGGCAAACTTTTTGAGTCTCTTTTGTTTTTCCTTCATTATCTCTCTGTAGAAAGACCGGCACTCAGTCCTGTTTTGACCTCAGGCTCTGTGTACTAATGGTGCAATTCCTGGGAGCCAAACCGCGGCAAACCCATAAAACTTGTCTTAATGGGATTTTGTCTTGAGCTCCATCTGTAAGCACATAGGGGGTTTCCACCAGTCCTCGATTACTGGGATGTCTAGGTAAGTGTCATAGGTTCCCTTTGCCCTCAGACCGGGGAAGCCTCAGATGCCCAAGTGTGTGCACAGGTTTGCATGCGAAGCCTGGCCGCGCGCATCGGCAGCTTTGTGGGAAGAGACTGCATCTTTGTTGTAGGTTTTGTTCATCTTTTGTTATTGTCTTTCCCTTGCACATATTTGTGCTTTCAGTGCAAGGGCAATCCCATCTAGAAGCACAGAAGTAACCACAGATGCCGCAGCAGAAGTGTGCTGACGGCACCATCTGCTTTCTGTGATTCTCTCTGGTCATTGATTTCTCTGGGAGATTTTGTTTTTGTACTGGTTGGGACAATCTTAAGGCATGTTGAGTGACATATGGCATACTTTCCCACTAACTGATTTTGGCATTTTTTTTCATAGAAAGAGCAAGGGAGCAGGGAACCAAAAGGCCATATTGAGACATCTGGACCTGTTTCATTGCTAGACAGTCAGGCATCGTTCCTGTCCTTAGTCTCCTACTCTATACTATAATGACAGTTCATATTTATGGATTCTTAATGCTTTGATAAAGGAGAAAACACTAAAAATACTCTGTATATGATGAAGTGTTATGTAAAATTACATCATAATCATTATACATATTTTTATACAATTTTTAAAAATGGTATTTAGATCATTTCTAATGTTCAGAAGAATAAGAATTGCATCTTTCAACTAAGTCATAGTGGTATTTGCACAACATTTGTGAACATTACATCTGGCTCTTAGAGTGTGTGTGTTTGTGTGTGTGTATGTGTGTGCATGTATTTGTGATTGGTTTGTGCATGTACATGTATACACAAATGTGTATGTGTTTACATGCATTTTTAGGTTTATTTTTGTATGCAGGTATATGTTTTAAAATGTATTTTATTTGTGTATGACTGCATATGACTGTATGAATATATGGGCACATATATGTGGGTATTCAGGGAGGAAATTAGATCCTCTGATGTTAGCTAGAGTTACAGGCAATTGTGGGCTTTCTCTGCCTTGGTACAGGGAACCAGATTCTGGTTTTTAAAAAGGGCAGGAAGTGTATTAAACCACTGAGCGATCTTTCCAGTTGTGAGTTTATTTGAATTTTTAGAGATTTCTCTTTACTATGAAAGTTTATTTTTTTCAACAGGGTCTTGTTTATGAGAGCAAAATGACACAGGATAAAGAAATTATATAATATGATGAGCAACAAACTGAAGAAAATGAAAAACTGGGGTAGAGAGAAAAAGAGACAGAACTTTTGATATAAAATGTAGAAGGCAGGCTGGAGTGAAGGCTCAGCTTGAGAGCACCAGATTTTCACACAGAGAACCTGGGTCTCAGTCCCAGCACCTCCATGGAAACTCTCCATGGCAACTCACAACTTCCAAATTCATTCCAGGTGACCTAAGGTCTTCTACTGGCCCCTGTGGGCACTCGCATACACACAGTGCAAAATCATTTATGCAACCCGCACATAATGCTTAGAAAATAAAATAATAAATATAACTTTTAAGTTAGGAGAATATAAGTGTATAATTTGAAAAATTAAACATAATGTATGTAGGTATAAACATTAAGGTAAACACACAAACAAACAAAAACTAAAAGTAGCCAAACCAAACCAATCAGCCAAATAAGCCCACAATACATTCTGTAATAAGACAAAGAACTCGGGGAGAGAAAATATTTTTCTTTTCCTACATGTTCAGTTGAGATCCACATAAAAAATTGATTATTAACATTTGTATATTCTTTAATTTATTGAAAATGTAGGTTTTCTATACTAGTCTTAAATATCAAGACAAAAAAAAATCCCAATTGCAGCAGAAAGTTAAGCTTATAATACTACATCCATATAACTAGTATATTTGAGAAAATCCATGAACTATCATCAATTTCATACTCTTAAACTTATCTCAAGATAACCAACGAGTAGTTGGTAAGAGAAATATATTTTCTGATTAATTATGCCACTAGATTGCTGTATAGTCTTCCAGTTACTACCTATTATATCTGTTTTCTTGGGTTCCCAAATAGGCATTCTCTTTTCTCCTGCTGTCTACGAATCTGTTTGTGGCAGTAGAGGCTGCTCATTTGTTTTAGCACCACCATAGAATCGAGTTTTACAGATTTGACTATGTGGAGTAATTAAAGGGAGATAAATAGAAGGAAGGGGTGTAGAAGGGGAGAAGTGTTCATTATTTTTTGAAAAGGTATTGCTAAAATTAGCCTCAGGTATTAATAATTGCAATCCTTCCAGGACATCATACTTTAAAATAATTATGTGCAGCGTTTTGATCTATTGGCATACTAGCACTGTCTATTATGGTGATTGAAAACCGACAGATAAATGCCTTCAGTTTCAAGGTGTTGACTGGATCAGAAACTAATGATATAAATAAATAAAGCAGGAGAACATTCGGAGCCCAGCATTAGTGTCAGAATCAATGAATTTCCCTTACTTGGCTCTGATTAGCAACTAGAAATTCTAGCTCTAAATGTATTCACGGTGTTTCTGAGAAAGGGGGGAAAAGTACTACACTGGACCCCAAATTTACATGTTTACTTTTCTACTCAATTCTAATAGGAATGGTGGGTGCGTAAAATATATATGACATAGATCGCCCTGGACAATGCTGCTGTGCTGAAAATAATGTCTTCCAGGAGCAGCTGAGACATTGATAAAGCTACTGTTTGATTTAGTAGCATCTCCTCTGCAGGCTTCTCCACTTCTCAGAGCAGATTCTCACTAAGTAGAAAACTTGATTCTTCAGATAAGTCTTATGAGGATTTAAACAAACCTGGCTCTCTGTCCTTTTTACCCATGAGGTTACTTCAGAAGTATCTTTAGGCCTAAATGTAGTGAAAAGTTAGAGCGTACAGTGTACACACACACACACACACACACACACATACACACACACCAAACATAAATTTATTTATTAGAGGAATAGTGTATAAGGGAAGACATTGAATTTGGGACCAGAGACTTGTTTTGTGATAAGAAACATGCCAAAAGATTTTGGGGAACTGAGTGTCTCATCTGAAATATTTAGTTTTCTGTACTTTCAAACAACTAAAACATGGAGATCTGGATGCATTACCCTTAAATGATCATAAAAATTTTCTTTTGTGGTGTGTTTTTTAAGGATACATGGTGACCATTTTCCCAACACTCAGATCACATTACTGATCTGTATGCATATTTGGTGTTGCCAATTTAAGAGTGTCATTGAGCCACTAGGTATCTCCCATTGAGAAAATATGAGGAGAATCAGGGTTTATAAGTAAGCATAAACTTGCCTGTGTCAGCCATAAAAAATTTTAAAGGGTGATACCCTGTAGTATGACTCACGGTAAACAAAAGACCATGGCTTGATTGTTCATGTAAGAATATGCATGTAAGACTCCTACAGGTGTGTATCCCAGTCAGAAGGAAGGCTGTATCTGAACTGTTAGTGCTAATATGAGAGCAATATAACATCACATACAATTGATATTGTCCTCTCTCAACTATGTGTGTGGAAGAGTAAATGGACTTATCTGTGTGCACATGAGTGTGAGATGCATTTGCAGTGTGCATACACAGAGAGGCTTCTGGAATATGTTGGGGTTCCTTGTTACATCCTTGTCACATACTAGAGACAAAGCATCTTCCTGACTATGAGCTAGGTCACTGGTTAGGAAGCTCCAGCCATCCTCCTGCCTCCTCCCAACCCTACTACACCTAGAATATACGAATAAGAGTAGGATTGCTGAAGTACATGTAGGCATGTCAAAATGTTCACATTGGTACTGGAGATTTAAATTGAGTTGGCCAAGAACTCGTTCTTGGCCAGCTGACCTCCCTCTTTGTCCTAGGACTCTTTGATTTTTGTAGAAAATAACAAAAACAGAAACAGAGAAGTGAGATGACTTAGATTCTAATTTTAGTTAAATGTGCTCATTATCAAACATCCTGAATTAAACATCAGCCCACTAAAAATAGGAAAGAATATTTGAGCAATAATATGATTAACTTGATTGTCTAGATACATACACATCAGTGTGTAGGAAGAGGATAAAAGAAAGACAAAACCAACTGAGTAGCTAGATGCTCAAGCTATGAATAATGAGAACCTTAATCTCAGGTCAAATTCCAGAGTGGGCATAAAAGAACACTGTTTTCATACTCCTTCCTACATTCTGGTTTACTGACTAATTTCCAGTTTAAGAATGTAATCTCTGTCTCTCTGTCTGTGTCCGTGTCTGTGTCTATGTCTGTGTCTGTCTGTCTGTCTGTCTGTCTGTCTGTCTCTCTCTCTCTCTCTCTCTCTCTCTCTCTCTCTCTCTCTCTCTGTGTGTGTGTGTGTGTGTGTATACTCTGTTCAGTGTGTATAAATCAGTATATTTAGTGACAAAATAATGTCACAAAGAGGCTTTCAAAGCACAGTGTATGAGCAAAGGCAGAATAAACAGAAAAGACACCATTTGGGTTGGTTATTTTATTCCCCGAGTTTGCACAAAATTTTTATTCACAACATGGTTTCCCTGATAAATTGAGACTAGGAGCAGTTTGCCACTGGGACACTTACTCTCTGTAATACTATCATTGAAGACAAGATACCAAAATCAGCATGGCATGACTCCATTTTTAATCTATAAACAAAAATCTCCTATTTCTAGCTTTATTCTGGTTATACATGAAGTAATTTTTGTTTCAAATATATATTAGATGAAATGTTGAAAGTATTTGCTGCACTAACATTTATGTTTTATTTACATGCATGTGTGTGATTGTGCACATAAGTTCAGTGTCGTGGAAGCCAGAAGTAGGCATCAAAGCTGCCACAGCTGGATACAGGAGGTGATAGACAACCTGCTATGAGTGCTGGGAACTGAACTCAGGTTCTCTGCAAAAGCAACAAGTGCTTTTAACTGCTAAGCTAGATATTTCTGTCCCCATTTCTCTAATTTTAAGCCTATATAACCCTAATACCATTTGCATAGTTCATTGGATCTCATTACTTAGGATAATAAAAAAAAATTTAAAAACATTGCTTTTGTTTACAATTGGGAGACTTTTAATTTATTGCTTTTATATGTTAGTACTCCACAGATTAATCTCTCTTCCCAACATGTAAAAGTGAATCAATTGATGAGTTTTATCTTCCTAGCTATCCTGTTTCTAATACTAAATAATTTCTAATGCAAATTGTCTCTTCAACATGCAACACACTTCAGTTGTTCAACAACTGTTGCTCTTCCAGTATTCCATTGGGAAGTTATTCGATGCCAGATATTAGAGACATTACAAGCATTAATCTTCATTCTTTCAAGGAACGAAAACAAGTTTTTCCTTTGGTTCTCACTTCTGAAGATAGGCAGCTGATGTTAGGCCGTTAGATAAACTCATTATATTGGCCCCATTCTAGAAGTTGTGACAGAGCCGTAACATTAGGATCAGTTGAGATTTTGCATGCTTGGCAGAGATAGAGATGGCTTGAGTCTTCCTGTACCAGGAGGTCACTTTGACTGTTTAGCAAGGCTTGAGTCACAGTTGTTGAACGTCACCCATCATTCCCACTCCCCTAAGAAACCTCAATAAATTCTCCAGTTCACTAAGTTAGACCCAGGTGGAACCATTAATTTGGTGTTTCATCGTGAACCATCTCTGCAGGAAAAGTCACACAAGGGAGCTTCTGTGAGTCAGTTCCTTCCTCATTACACTTAAGGCATCGTATTTAATTATCAATGTATTCATTTAATAAAGAATTCACTGAACGTTCTCTGAAGGAACACACTGTCTTTAATCCCAGTTGTGACTATCATGCTTAAGATGTATGAATTTTGTTAC
The DNA here is from genome assembly GCF_963924665.1 of Micromys minutus. Lineage (NCBI taxonomy): Eukaryota > Metazoa > Chordata > Mammalia > Rodentia > Muridae > Micromys > Micromys minutus. The sequence goes on from NC_137953.1 coordinate 6,514,861, forward strand.
CAATACTGGTAGTGACTGAGCAAAGCATAACCTAGGAGAATTAACAGATGCATCTTATAACCCTGCAAGTGTGGTAGGCTCACTACAGACAACTGGGAGCCAAGGACCAGAAACAACCAAAGAGAAGAGAAACCTGAGAGTCTTCAGTGTTTTCCTAAAAGCAGGACTATTTTTATTCTCTGACAATGTGGATGATAAGAAATTCAGTTGTGGAACTAAGATATTATCTTCCAGGTCTTACCAGAATTTATTTTGTAAGAACTGTGGGGAAACTGTTTGGGAAAGAAGGAAAAGAATCTTCATACTGAGTCAAATAACCCAAACAATCTACTGAAGATGTCTTCTATACATGACAGGGAGGCCGCACCCATGACATATCAACAATATAGTTCCTTGAATAAGACCTAAACAGTGACAATTACAGATGGCATACCAGTGGAGGTGGGAGTTTCCACAGAGGTCTCACCACTAGTTGAAAAGCTACAGACAAGTAATGATTGCTGAGACAGGGTGAGGTTCTCTTTTGCAGGGATAAACCACCCCCCTGAAGGACTTGCCTCTCCCAGAGGTCAGCCCTAAACACATTAGGGTCACAATAAATAAAAACAGTAGCTTGGAATTACAAATACAATATAATTAAAGAGCAATTAGAACATCAAAAATTAGTTCAGATTCTTGAACTTGAAAGAGTTTGGAGAAACGTGAATGCTTGAAGGGAGAGGTAGGGTGGAAGATGTAAACATACAGCATTCACACACGAAATCCTCAAAAACTGTTCATTGTCTTCTGCAGAGGAACAGTCACAGATATTAAACTCGGGTGTCAAAAAGGAGGTGACTGTCTTGCGCTTGTTCAGATAAAGTCTGAGAAAGTCTTTTAACACCAAGGGCTGCTCTGAGAGACTACGAATTTTCTAAAGAGATAAAATTATCCTGGGCAGCTGTGACCTAGAAATAAGTATTTGAAAATTTCAATTCAAGATGAAGGCACTTGCATGTTTGGCTAATGCTATGGACAAAATAAAGGTCAAAGTACTGGGAAAAATCTTTAAAGATCACACATAGAAGAAATGGACCTAATAAGAATTTAAACCAAGAAAACTACTTCAGAGTTTCCTTCAATCTTTTTAAAAGAAGACAGAACATTGAAGTAATCTGAACTCGAGGGAAATTTCTCCTGAAAGTACAGTAAGCCATATATCTAATTTATACTCTTTATGTTTTCCTGAGGAGCCTGGATGTACATTTATTGGTCCCAGAGTAACAACTTTGTCAGTATGGAAACATTTGTTGTGCAAATGTCACCATCATAAAAAGCATCATGTTTTATGTTAATAGGATAGAAATAGCCTTGGAAGGCGAGGGCGAACGCAGTGTAAATGAAGAGTAATTGACCATAACAAGTGCACAGTGCACTTGGTATCAGGAAACTAGTACTTATGGTAAAGTACAGAGTATTATTTCTCCCACTCAATAAAAAGCACCATTTGATAATAAAGAGATTTCAATAAAACTTTCATTAAACACTTGAAACAGACCTATCAAACTGTAATGTGATCATCTTTTAGGTTTTCTAATGAAATGCAAAGACAAAAACGAAACAGAGTTTAAAAATAGTAACGTGTATACATGAAAACTGCTTAAAATGTGAAATAAAATATGCCAAGAACTCAACTTTTGTGTAAGTTAAGAATAAAACAGGCATGTGATTTTTACATTTACTTTTTCATTTTATGTGTGTCTGTGTGTGTGTATGTGTGTGTGTATGTGTGGGTACTGGCATTATGAAGTGTGTGTAGAGGTCATAAGACAACCTGAAGGGGTTGTTTTTCTTCTTCCATTTATGACAGTCTGATATCATCACATTAAATAGCAAGTACCTCCTTCAGCAGTGACATCTCACATGAGTCCTGTGTGTGGATGTGTGTGTGCATGTGTGTCTGTGTGTGAGTTTATTTACCTCCTTCAGCAGTGACATCTCACATGAGTTTTGTGAGTGCATGTGTGTGTGTGCATGTATGTTTGTGTGTGCATTTATATACCTCCTTCAGCAGTGACATCTCACATGAGTCCTGTGTGTGTGCACGTGTGTGTGCACATGTGTTCGAGTGTGAATGTATGTGTATTTATACATATTTACTCACTGCTTTTTAAGAAGGCGTCAGAAGTGGGTGGCATTTTATAACCATAGCTACAAAATTTGCCAAAATGGGTTTATCGATTTGAATGCATTCAAGAACTGAGCAATAACTGCATCTGTAAAAAAAATTAAAGTTTAAAAATCCACAGACCCATCCTGATACTGCCACCCCCTGACTGTCTCTTTAAAGTAAGGCTTTTCCTGAAAATTATAATAATACTTTAATAGTGTAAGTTCAACTTAAAATTCTCCTCTCGTGTCATTAAAGTATGACATTTTTCCAAGGTTCACAAATACAGGCTTGTCTGTAGCCCCCATATGTAGCATGTGTAGTTCGCTTCCTTAGAGCTGAAATGTCCTTGAGACCAAACTGCTTCTGTGTAAGACTGGTGGTGTGCAGCATCTGCAGACAGGAGGTGTGTAGAGGTTGAGGCCCAACAACACTCACATTCTTCCATTCTTCTCCAGTCTCCCTTTAAGGAGCTTTCCCTGAACCTGGTGCCAACTGTTCCTCTAAACCAACTCCTCATTCCTGTGGGATCCATCTGTCTTTGCCTTCCTCAATGCAGGGGTGACAGGGATGTGCCTGATTAACTTTTATGCTATAGTGGGGATCCGAATTGAGGTCTTCATAGCTGTGTATCGAGTTATCTTGCCCACCAAGCTATCTTTCCAGGCAATACATACATTTCTTAAACTCACGTTTGTTTTTATGCATATGAGTATTTTCCTGTGTGCATATATGAAGCTGAATTCTTATATGAGAGTTATTGGTGCCCTAGGAGAGGCCAGAAGAGAACATCAGCTCCCATGGAAATACAGATGGTTGTGAGCCACCAGCAGATGCCGAGTATCTGGCCTAGATCCTTTCCAACAGCAATAAGCACTCTAACTTTCTAAATTATCTCGTCAGCCACCCATAAATATTTTTAAAGACAACAAATTAGACCTCCGAGCAGAAGTCCAAGGAAATCAATTCCTCATTAGTCTAAATGGACATGCTAATATCATACACTAAGCAAACCTTTAGGGAACATGTGTAGTATGTGCAGATAGGACTAAGTAAGTCCCTCCTGGTATGTATTCAAATAAAAGTAACCATTTAGAATTATGAAAATTATTCTTACTTTCTTGGAAATATGCATGCTGTTCCCACTTATTTTGGTAAATGAGACAGATGAGTAAATATAAAATGGGAACTAGGAGTTGCAGAGTAATAAGAAACCGTGGACTGGTAACAACCTGGCTGAAGAGGCATTTAAAATGGGAAACTCGCATCTATCCTGAATGAATGCACAAAATTATTGTTTCGGAGCTCATAAAATGTTTAATAATGAGATCATTTCTGCATTGGTAGCTTTCCTAAAGGGTGAAATAATGCCAAACTAAAATACTTAAAGCTTGATCAGATTTTTAAAAGAATAATTTTTAAATTACACATTCGTGTCTGTGTGTGAGAGAGATGCAGAGAGAGACAGAGACAGAGAGAAAGAAATACAGAGACAGAGAGATAGAGAGAGATTATGTGCACACATAAGGGGATTGAAGAGGACCTAGGATCCCCTTGCAGACAGTTAGCTATAAGCCACCCTGTGTGGGTGCTGGGAACCACAAAGAAGTCAAGCAGACTCTAGTTGATGTGACCAGTGTCCAGCCCCAAGCCTAATCACTTTACTAATCTTTAACACATGTAACAGATGTTATAAAATTTCCAAAAATCATACATAGAATAAGAAATTTCTCTATCATCTTCTAAATTACACAACATAAAATGGAAATAATTTGTCCCTATAAACTTTTATTGAACTTTTAAAATAGTATTTGAAGCAGCATTCGATCTATGAGAACTTATTTATGTATCATTATTCACAATATGGTCTCTCTGCCAAGCGAGGGACACCTGTGTTAGGCATAGGTGAAAAAGACAACAATCTACCACTTTCCTTTATTTGAAATTATTTCAGTACAAATAGGAAGGCCTGAAAGGGATTAACAATTATGGAATTATAAATGAAACCCAGCTGATGAGCTTAAATCAGTCAAAAGCTGTGGATGCAGAGGGACGTGTTAAACTATTTGTGTTTGCAGAATTTCAAGAAAGTTGGAAAAAATAAAACTATTAAGATGCTGAGTATCCTTCTCAACCTGAAATCCACAGGAGAGCACTAAAGTGATAAGCAGACAACTGTATGCCTGTAGCAACAGAAGGTGAACTAAGATTTATTTGCATGTACCCAAATGTACCATTTGTATTTGAATGTACCATGGCTACACTGTGAGATGTTTATCTCCACTTTCATTTAAGCTGCCTGATACTACTTTCTCCACTGCAGAGATGAAAAATTTAAGATATTAAATTATATAGATAGTGTAAACTACCTAAAATATAAATGTCAATAAAGTGAGTGTGCATGAACTGAAGGCAAATATTCTACAGAACAGTTAGAATAAAGATGATATAGAAACAGAAATGAGGAAGGGTTGTGTGAAGTTCCAGTGTACCAATGTCATATGTTTAGTCTTCCTCTCTGTCTCTGTCTCTGTCTCTGTCTCTGCCTGTCTGTTTTTCTCTCTCTTTCTGTATCTCTCTCTGTCTCTGTCTCTGTCCCTGTCTCTCTCTCTCTCTCTCTCTCTCTCTCTCTCTCTCTCTCTCTCTCTCTCTCTCACACACACACACACACACACACACACACACACCATTATTCAAGGTTGATAACATTCTTCAGTGATCAAGGGATCAATTTATAGATATGGTGGCATACAATCTCATTCTATAAGCAAACACAATAGAGACTGCTAAATATTTTATATACAAGTATATACATGCATGTGTACTCAAACCAACAAAATTCTACACTTGATAAGTTGTTTTAGATGGCAGATGTTTAGAAAGCACTATAGTTGTATAGAAGACTGCTGACTACAATGTTACATATAACTTTGAAAGTCTACTCTCTCTCTTTCTCTCTCTCTCTGTATCTGTCTATCTATAGCTATCTATCTATATATAGAGAGAGATAGATATAGATATAAATAGATAGATGTATGGTTATATAATATATATAAATATCACTTTATAACTTTGAAAGTATCACACGCAAACACACACACATACACACACACACACACATACACACACACACACACATATATATATATTTTCAAAACATGTTTTCTCTTTGTAACCCTAAAAGTTACTATGTAGAAAAGGCTGGTCTTTAACTCAGATATCTTCCAACTGCTGCCTCTGGAGTTAAAGCCATGCACCCACCATTGCCAAACTTACTCTATATTCTTACCAGAAACAAATAGTCAAATTTCAAGGTGACTGTTCACATAAAAAGAAATTAGAATTTCCTTAAGTATAACCATCCCCTTTCTTCACACCATTGGCTGAACCATATTTATTGAATGCTCTGTTCTGGGCTTTTACATATTTTTAATTGTTTTTATCAGATAATCAATCTTTTATATGCATGTTAGAATAGAGAAAAAAGTTTTGTTTGTAGACAGAATAGAGATTCTTGAATACTCTTCCAGACACATAGGTAGGCTAACATCTCCCACCACAAAATGGAAAATGCTTTTACTGAAGAGCATAGGCATGTTTGTCCTTACACATTCGTTTCTCATTGGCTCAGTGGTGTTGATCTTGCAAGAAAGGAACTTTATACTGAGAGTTGGTGACAAATCCATACTGGGGCCATGGTCTTATTGTTCCCAGAAATCCTATTTGTCATTAATTAGACTGAAGATGTCTGCATCCTGCAAAACTGAGTCCACTTGAATTTCGTCAAGTGAAGACTAATGTTTCTGCATTTTTCTCTTTTCTTATTGAAGTCTGTTGGACCTGTATATAAAGGAAGTTTAATAATCTTATACTATTTAGTGACACTTTACTTGAGAATGTCTCATATTTTCCATTTATCTGATTTTCATTTCTAATAAAGCTGGTCAAAGTGATTTCATTTTCAATCAATTTCTTGGTCTGATTATGATTTTTCAGGTGTTATATGGACACTTAATAATAGTTCTTAGTTGGTTAAGTCACTGGAGCTAATTTAGAGCAGAAATGTATATGTAATAATATATTGCTGCTCTACTAGATTTCAAATGAATTCATTATGATTAATAACATTACAATAGCATTTGGAGGAAGTTATAATGAATTGCCACAAGTTATAAGGACTCATTGAATAATTTTAATCTTACTACATTTACATATTGAACCATAAGTAAATTCAGCAGTTCTCAATAATGAGATTTGAAACTTATAATAATGCTATTAATCATCACTTGATTTTTATACATTATATAGAAAGGGATTTATAATATTTGATGGATTTGATTTAAAATATTTTACTGATTTTTGGTTAAATTATGTGTATGAGATTTGGAGCCTGTGGTGGCTATGTCTTGACATAAACCTGCTTTGTTTCTTATGACTGATATATATAATACCCCCATTGCCTAGTCGATGCTTACACTCAAATTTAACTGCCTCCTACAAGTCAAGAAAAATGGACTGATTTGAGGGGAAACAGATCCAGTGTATTTAATTAGCAAAACACATTAGCATTCAATTCTTTCTTGCTGGGGCACCCTCATTTTTTAAGAAACTATTCCACACTGAATCTAGGTGCAAGTTACTGAAAATGTGTTCAAATGGACAAATAGATCCTTAATCTTGGTGTGTGTAATATAATGTGGATACAGCATGATAAAACCAAAATTCTTCCTCTCATGGAGCCTGTACTACACTTGATTCAGTTCCATGCCCAAGTCAAGGCAAGATAAAGAAAAGCATAGACTGCTAAGAAAGAGAATGGGATCAATTCTTTCTAATTAAAGGATCTTCAAAATACTTTGAAAAGGACATGACCTTGTAACCAGGTTTGGTGGATGAGATGCATTTGAGCTATTCAGTGTGAGATAGAACAGTTGCCAAAAATCTGAGCAGAAAGATGATAATTCTCACTCATGTTAAGGTGAAACAGGACAATATCAGAATGTTTTTCTGATAGGTAGTTTATTTGTTTTGGTTGATGCCTATATAAAATGTACTTTTTCACTGCGATTGTGATAATTTGCTCAATTTTGACAGGATTTTCATCACTAAACACCTCAGATGTTCAAAATACCTCAAACTATTATAAGCACATTGATATTTATCTAAGCATATAAATTATTTTATTACTATAGAATGCAAATGTAGAAAAACAGGGCTAGAGAGACTGCTCAGTTGTAGACATTGCTCCCACACAAGAAAACATTTCCGAATTTGATATTCGGAACCAGTCAAGATAGTTGAATGTGGCCACACTTGTGATGCTGTCTTCTCAGGAGGGGCAGAGAAGCAGATGCCTACTCAAAGGGCCTCAGGTCCAAGTGAGAGATGCTACCTCACAAAATAAGGTGGGTAGCTCCAGAATGATTACCTGATGTTGAACTCGGGCCTTTACCAGCATGTGTACACATGTGCACATCAATGTACATACAAACACACTTACATACAGTCACACACATACACACACTTGCGCATGCACATGAAAAATTCTTAAATTATTTCAATAGAAATTATATATATTATATACATACATATATATCAAGACCATTAACTAAGTTCTCATATAGCAGTGTTAAGATTCATAAGAAAAAAAAGATATAAGAAAAATAAGAGCTGATTTTAAAGAAAAAATATGAACAAGACAAAAAAAAAAAAAAAAAAAAAAAAACCCCAAGAAGTACATATTTTGTCAACATACACCTAATAGCCATGGGCAATTTAGAAATAAAATGCTGGCCCCGGTGTCCTATGATGTAGAGCCTATTTCTAACATAGAGGACTTCTCTGGACAGAACATTCAAGCACAACGCTCTCAGATACGGTCTGGTGTGTTTTTGTTTGTTTGTTTGTTTGTTTTATTTTTAGAATTTTTATTTATTTTATGCATATGAGTACACTGTAGCTGTCTCAGACACACCAGAAGAGGGCATCAGATCCCATTACAGATGATTGTGAACCTCCATGTGGTTGCTGGGAATTGAACTCAAGACCTCGGGAAGAGCAGTCAGTGCTCTAACCACTGAGACATCCCTCTAACCCCTATTATCTTTTCCTTTAAAAATATTTAAAACTTACTTTATTCATGTCTTTGAGTGTTTTGCTTACATGCATGTGTCTGTAACAAGTGGATGCCTGAGATCAGAGTATGTCTTCACCATTGGAACTGGGGTTACAGAAGTTGTGAACAGCAATGTATGTTCTGGGGACTAAACCCAGGTCTTCAATAAGAAGTGCAAATGCTTCTACCTGCTGAACCATCTCTCAAATCCTGCTCTGATTTCTTATGAACTGGATTAAGGTGACTAGAAAAATAGCTCAGGGACTATAAATTTGTCCTAGTCTCCTAGAGACCCTAAGTTTATTTCACTCAAAACTACTTATAACACCAGCACAAGGGAATCTCAGGCCCTCTTATGATCTTCATGCATGTTCACGTGTGTGTAACAACCAACCAACCAACCAACCAAACAAACAAAAACCTGAAATATAAAATAATTTCAAGAATATTTAATGGAAGAATTAGGCCAGACGTCAATATTCCTTTCAACACTAGAACTGCCTTTGAAAGAGAACTTAAGAGCCATAAGATGCTCTGTGGGTGGATAAGCACAGGAACAGTGATGTCAGTAAAGAGAAGCAGATTTACTGAGTAAGGAAAAGGCAGCACTAATGGCAGCCACAGAGCAGGGACAGGCGTTAACATTGCTCTAGGCTCTTCTTCACAATTACTTGGCAATAGCCAAGTGTGCCTGCCTGACTTACTATATAAGGGGCTGTGTGACTGCTACTTGTTTTCTTACCCTCTTGGGCTCTTAATCTCTCACCCTCTCACCCTCTCACTCTCTCACCACCTTACCTTCTTTCCTTCTTTCCCTCTTACTCTCTTACTTTTTGCCCCTTCTCTCCCTGCCTTTATTCCCCTCTCTCCCCATCCTCTTCCCCCTCTTTCTCCACACATTCTTGGCCAGGCTCCTCTCTTCTCTTCTCCTCTCTTCTCTTCTCCTCTCTTCTCTTCTCTTCTCTTCTCTTCTCTTCTCTTCTCTTCTCTTCTCTTCTCTTCTCTTTTTTTCTCTTCTCTTCTCTTCTCTTCCCTTCCCTCATCTTCTCTTCTCTCTCTGTCTCTGCTGTCTGACTTTGTCTGTGTCTCTCTGTTTCTCTGTCTCTGTCTCTGTCTGTCTGTCCCTGTGTGTGTGTCCGTGTGTGTGTGTGTGTGTGTGTGTGTGTGTGTGTGTCTGTCTGTCTGTCTGTCCGTCACCTCCACTTTCAACTACCCTCCCCATGCTACATAAGGTATATTCTATACTGTACCAGTCATGTGACTGGTACCTTATGGGAAACAGATGCCTCAGCATGGGCCCACAGAGACACCCCACTTACCTCACCACATCTCACTCTATCAAATATATTCTTGGCTCTTGGTAATTTTTTTAAGTAAAACTCAACAAGAAGCAAGTCCCACAAGCACAGTTCTGAGCATGTGTGCATTGACACAGTAATCTTTAATTCACCTTTCCAAGAAACCAGAAGAGCAAACCTGATTCTGAATGCTAATCTAGAAGCACATCTTAAATGTTTGTCTCTATGGCCTTTATCATATCCCTGGATCTCATGTGAGTTCCGCCATCAGCACAGCATGACTTTACATATACAATGCAGCTTAAACAAACAGATGACAAAGTGATTTGGGCTTTTAAGCTCTGGTTAATGACAAAAGGAACTGCTTAAAAAAGTTCTATAATTTTCAAAATGAAAATTTCCTTTCCATTACCAAGGTTATAAAAGTATCAGTCATTTTGGTAGATTAAGGCAATACTGACTCGTGATTTATGTGACATTCTTTTGACTGGAACTGCCCAGACCTTCAGAGAATAGAGTTTTACAAATAATTGTAAATAAATCTTGACTTTTCTATCTTGATAAATCATTTCAACATAGTTATTTTCAATGTTAAAAGATACCTGGAATCATTGTTACAATCTTTCAATAAACAAAAGATCCTTGAAGCAATTATAACTTGAATGTTCCTTCAAGAAAAATCTGGTGTATTAAAAATTATTTCTGAATTACAAAAACAAGAACTTTCTTTCACTGTTCAACTACCCAGAGCCAGTAAGTTTGTCATGGATGAATAGATAGAAATGTAGACAAAAACATTCTAAGAATAATTGCACGTAAAAAATTAACCTTCATAGTTAGCATTCAACTATCTTAGATAAATTAATTTCCAAATGTTCAGCATCTCTTTCAAAAGGCTGAAAAATTACCATTTATTCCATTCCTAAATTTGGCCATAATTTGTGCATTAGAATCAATTGTCCTTGTAACAAAGCAAATCTAAGACAAAGAGGCTATTTTTAGTCTGATAATTCTGTGGTCTCATAAAATAAGCTTTGGGTGCAAGAACAGTATGATGAGTCCACACCACAAAAAGCCATGGAGCATAAATTAATTGCCTTGAGAGTTGCTCTTAGAAAGGAAAAGACAAATACTTCTTAACTAGTTCAGTCATGTATTTTTCTATTACCTGTATATATTGGAGACAGTTTGGCTTTTCTATTTATGGATAATTACAAAGTTTATCACAAGTAAAGCTATAAGTGTCTCATAGAAATATAAGGTTGGATTATTTAATAATAATGCCTTCTGCATTCTAAATGAGCTATTGATTAGGAATTAATAAAAGGCTATCAGGAAGTGCATTAGTCTACTTTAATAGAAGCTATTCAAATAAAGATATTACAGCAGCAACAGCAGCAGATTCTCTTGCTTTCCTGGAAATTGATGTGCTGTGACCGTTAATATATCATGTAATTGAGTTAGTCAGGAGCTGTTTTACCCAACAACATCTAAGTGTACCCTATTAATGAAGTTGAAATGAACTTCAATTTCCCAAATATCAGGAAAGTCTCATTGCTTTCCTGACAGTGTGTCTCCAAATTTGCCAGACAGATGCATTCATGTGTGGCCTGTTTTGTTTCAACACTTCAAAAGAGGAATACATCAATATAATTTAAGACAAGATCTACATGTTAATATTTCTAACACTAAGGAAAAAAAAATACAAGTATGTTCCACATAATTCACTGATTACTTTGGGCATAGAAAAATCTATAACATTTTTAATCAAGATTCCAGCAGCAAATGAAGAGCTTAAAGCAATAAATGACCCTTATGAGATGGAAAATCAGTATACACTATGCACAAGACTCCTGATAGTTTTTCTAAGCCCTAGTGCTCAATTCTAGATACACACAAAGACATACACATAGAAAACAGAAAACATACACACAGATACACATACGTACACACATAATATTAAATGATTTTACTAGGTCATAGATGATAGAGAGAGAGAGAGAGAGAGAGAGAGAGAGAGAGAGAGAGAGAGAGAGAGAGAGAGAGAGAGAGAGAGATGTAACAATAATGGTTTAAAAAGAGATTATTAATGGTAAGGTGGTATGGGGTCCATGAGGGGAGTTGGTGAGAAAAAAAACAGGGCATATAAATACAGTAATCACATATGAATCTCTCCCCAAATATACTGAACACAAATGGTTTATATGATTTTTTAAATATCTGTATAAAAATCCCTTCTACTTATTTTGTATTTAAATCAAATCCAACAAACACAAAGTAATCAATAAATAAAAAGCAGGTAGCAGCATCTTTTCTATGACTGTGTACAGTTTATTGGTAAGTTTGTAGCACGTATAATAATACTAAGGCAGGGTGACCTGGAAGTTTCGCTGGACATTGAAGTTGAGTTCTCTTACATTTACTTATATCTAGTTTTCCTGATTCTTCACATCTTCTTTCCTCCCTTCCTCTTTAGCTTCTTCCCTCTCTCCATTGTTATTATTATTATTTAAAATATCATTATCATGTTAAAAAAATCTTCTACTAATTATAGCAAAGATCACGGAATTTTGTTTACTGAACCTCCAAATATAATATTTCATGCCTTATTTTCTCATAGTAGGAAGACAGATCTTAAGATAATAAATTTATGAAAATGGACAGTGATATCAGCAACTTGGCCTAGTTGCTGGGTCCCCATGTCTCTTCCATGGCTTCAATGACTTATCAGCAAAGGCACTATGAATCTTCTAAAATCAGATAGTTGGTAATAGTGTTTAGCAAAAGGCTACAAACAAGAACTTCCAACGTGAGATGAAAAGAAATCACTGTGTCATTTTAACATGTTTCTCCAATCCCTAAGCCATATATGTAACAATTGAAAGGAAATGGACAAGTTAATATTTTCCATGTGGGAAGGGCAAAGAAAGCTAGAGCAGCATCCAGGACCAGCATCTTGTGTCGCCTCTTTGTGAGACTGAAACAAGGTGCTCTACTGGTTGTTCCTTTTCTGTCTATGTATCACAAGCTTGGGTTATCTGAGAAGAGGGGATGTCAACTAAGAAAAATTTTCCATAAAATTGGCCTTTGAGCAAGACTATAGAGCATCTTATTGATTTCTGATTGATATGGGGGGGTACCCCACTTTAGCGGGTGCCACTCATGGTCAGGTGTGTTTGAGCTGCATAAGGAAAGTAAACTAAACAAGTCTGTGAAACAAGCCAGTAAGTTGAACTCCTCCATATTTTCTGCTTCAACTTAGCTTCTTGCTTCCAGTTCCTGCCCTGATGTCCTCCGTACGCAAACTAGTTAACATGAACCCTTTCCTCCCCAAGTTGATTTGTTTATGTTTTATCACAACAGAAGAAACAAACTTAGGTAAGTACTGACAAGGATCTAGCGCAAGGTGGATATCTAGTTCCAATGAAGGCAAAGTAATATGGGTAGACACTTAGGACATCACAGAACAATTAACCACACATCAAAAAAGAAAGAAAGAAAGAAAGAAAGAAAGAAAGAAAGAAAGAAAGAAAGAAAGAAAGAAAGAAAGGAAGAAAGGAAGAAAGAAAGAAAGACAAACATAGGTTAGACATAATTTCTGTTATTCTAGCTTCTCTTATGGAAGGCCAGAGAAGAATAGAAGGAGCTTACCATACTCAGCTTGTGAAGGGAATATCTTGGGTGTTAAATTCTATCCTTCTGTGACCGAGAAGGATCAAAGTATTTGTTGGTCCTGAGGTCAGTCACTAAAAGGGGGCCACAGCATTTGTGACAGTTCCAGAGAACCCACATTGCCACAAACAGATAACAGATGGGCAAAACATAGTCGAACCTTTTTACATAGGAAAGTGACACTTTTGCAATTGAGAAACTACATGCACAAGACTAGAAAAAACACTACGCATCAGGAAAAGATCAGACCCACTTCCCCGGATTTAAGTATGAGCTGATTGGTGAAGATCTCCTTATTGGTGAAGATCTCCGAGGTTGGTCTAAAATGACCAGCAGAGAAGACTATTTCTCATCAAACTCGTGGCTCAAAATTAAAAGTTATAACATGTAGTGAAAGAAGGAATATATCCAAAGGAAGGAAACAAAACAAACATGAGGAAACAGTCTCCAAACACATGTGAGTTATCTCATAAATAATTCAAAAGAACCATTGAGAAAGTGCTCATCAAACACAGAAATAAGTGATACATTAGCAAAGGAGGAGCTGAAGAAAATGACAACCTTTAACAATAACTTTGGATTTGAAGTGCATACTTCATGGACTGAGAGATTTTGTACAGATGTTCAACTGAAGGTTTGATCAAGTAGGAGAAGCAATGATTAAAGAGGATGAAATGTCACTGGAAGTTGGGATGATAAATTTTACAAAGAAACATTGAAATTAATAAATAAGCACAAATGTCCCTTGGAATCTCACCAGTGATGCACCGTTCCATTCCAGGAGGAAAGGGGGAGACAGAGGAGAGACCCATGAGAAGAAGGAATGGAAACCCCTCTGAAATCCGAGGAAGAAACTGGATTTTCAGGTTTGGGGAGAATGAAGGGTATATCCAGGAGGAACAGAAACTGCTTACTGAGAGATGATATGTTAAAACATTTCAATGTCAACGCCAGAATGTACCAAATTAAGAGAAAAGCAATGTGCACACAGGAGTGTCTACTAGAATGCAAGTTTTCTGGGGCTCTAAAGATAGTTGAGCACTTAAGATGCACACTGTTCCTTCAGAGGATCGAAGCTCATATGGCATTTAGTTGCTTAAAACTTATTGTTACCACAGCTTCCTGAAATTGATGCTTTTTTTCTGGCTTTCCTTGTCATGTGCATACAGGTGTACATACACTCATAATCATAAGCAATTCGTTTAAAGGATATACATTTGATTACCACTTACATTTAAGGAGAGAAGGGGTTCGTGGGATACATTGAAAGTATTTATGTTAAAAAACTGACAAAGAATACTATGTCTAGAATGATCTTAAAAAAATCAAGTCAAGAAGATAATGGCATGTGTTACTAGAAATGTTAGAATAATATTTTATATTGGAATAAAGGGCACACATATATGGCAGCAGTAAAGCAAATATGTTTATCAGGCTCACTCTAAGAGTAAATGTATTGATGGGAAGAGACGAGTGTAATACTGTATGAGTGATACACAAATATGTTTCCATTTGGTATAAGAAAAAATTAGCAAACAATAATAAAAATAGCTGTCACTAGACTGACTATATGACCTTAAAGATAAAAAGGCTTGCTGCCAAGCCTAAGGAGCCAGGGTCAATCTCTGGGTTCCACAAATTGAAAGAAGAAATAAAGCCCTCCTGCAAGTTGTTTTATCTCCACAGGTGTGTGGTATGTGCATACATGGTTCACACACACACACAAACACACACATTCACACATATACACACACACACTCACACACACTCATACACTCACACATATGCACACATACACACACACATACACACACCCCACAGTAATTAAATAATCAATTAATTAAAATAAAAAATAATTTCTCCTTAAAATGACATTAACTTATAAAATATAATAATGAATTCAAAAATAAAACATGATTTTTGATATGGAAACAAAAGTACTAGAGGAGAAAATAGGGTTTATATTTTTTTTAAATTCAAACTATTAACCTGATCAATTTTTATAACCATGAAATCCAAGCTTCACAATAACTACCAAATACCAGTGTAACATGTAGAAAAGTTAAATAAAACAAAAAATATCTTGTAAAGATTAAAAACAAAAAGGAAGAAATTAAGAAAGGAAGCTAAAGAAAATAATCAAAGCATAAAGTCGCGACATGTGATGGGTATGAGCCAACATTTTCATATGGTGAAACTTTATTCTCCAAGATGAAAGTGTATAGCAATGACTCTTCAGGGGTCCTGAGAGAAGAACAGCTATGAGTAAAGCTGATATCTGTAGGGACCAGTGAAAAAGGATCCCTCTCTCTCTCCAGGAGAGACTCTGAGATTGTTGATTTCTGAAAAGGACATATTAGACAAGCCTTTATCAGGCACTGGACTTGCTGATGTAATAATATTTTGAAGCTTCAGATCCTAGCATGACACCAAACTAGACAACATATCTGTGATGCATTGTTGCAAACCATGTTAAAAGAAAACAATTTTTTAAAAAAGAAGTAACATTTGTCTGTAATTTAATTAAATTCTTCAAGAAAAAATATAAATATCTAAAGCTACAATCAAAACACACACAAAAAAACTATATGGATTAAAGGTAGGGTATATCTGATTGTATGCTCTCTATAAGTATGTGTGTGTCTATCTGTCTGACTATTGGTTGATCTGTCTGTATCTGTGTGTGTCTGGCTAGTCATTAAATATTTCAGAATTTTCTGACCAGATGGAATCTGAAAAAAACATCTACCCTTATATAATAAGAGCAACCACTGATCATAAGTAAATTAAAGGATCTGCTTGTACCCTGGAAACTTACATTTACCCAGAACAGACAGTGGAACAAATCAGCCCTACATGATACAGCTTCCTGGGAGGTGAAGATATTTTTCAAAAGCCAGCTGGCATTTTCTTGAGAAGTTATTGGGATCTCTGGCAATCTTACGACTTTATCATGGGTAGAATTTTGTTCACGTTTTCCTCTCTAGATTGCGAAATGCAAAATATTAAGCTATGGAGTTCCCAGAAGCCTCTTCTGCCAAGTTCCCACAACTAAACCTCTTTCAGCTGTAATGGTCTTTTAAATGCCTTGGCTTTTCAAACCACTATTATAATGGCAAGACTAACTTATTTATATGTTAGAGGGGCAAAATGAAAGGAACAGGAGAATTATACATATTTTTAATATTCTTTCTTTTTAAATTGAAGAATCAATTCTTTTCTCCTACAATACTTTGTGGGGAAAGCCTTCTAAGTAAGGTTGCAATCTGCAATGAGTTTGACACATTTACCAACAAGTCTTCTCTGGTCTTGTCTGGGGGGCCTGAACCCCATATACTCCCTACCTGGGCAAGGCAGTTTTCACCAGTGGCCCAAACACCACCAACTATGGAGAAAAGTTGCTGAAGAATAGACAGGAAGAACTTAAGAGCGGAAGGGTGAAGGCAGTGTTGTGAAATGCTCCCTACTGGAACAAGACACATCTGTCACAATCAAATATGACAGCCCCTGCAGCTGCATTCGCCCTAACTAGATCGATGCAGCCACTCTAACCCCACCCTGTGGATAGGGGAGATCTTCATACCTCATGCTTTTAGTAAGGGACCAGTGGCAGTTGGTAGCTGCTGCAGGAAGGAGAATTGTTCTCTTTGAAGAGAGAGCTCCTGGTATATTTTTCATGTGCTCCAGTGGGTGGCTCTACACCCATGAATGAGGAGAAAAGCATTAACTGGACTTAGTGAGTTGTCAGAAAAAAACATACAAAAAGTTGAGAAAGAGTTTTGTGAATGAGAATATGGAAGTAGTGAGACAACATAAGAGGCAAAAGGAAACAGACACCACTATACATGTGTATGGAATTCTCCACGATCAAAAAATATAAAAAGATCACTTACTGGAGATCAGCAATATGAAGATTCAAAGGACTTGGCTTAATTTTGCTTTTCAGAGCCCTGCTACTGAATTAATCAGTGGTATTCATTTCATTTCCAAAATAAAAGTAAAACTTTGACCTCATGTTCTATATTTCTAAATGTAAATCATGCATTTGTATAAGCAAAAATGAGAAAGACATTCAGTGCTCTTTGTGGAATGTTTGACATGTTTTTAATGACAACTGCTTATATCTAATGTTATGTCAAATCTGTGTTGGAAATGAAAAACTATGTGATGCTTTATTTTCTGATAGGATTTTGTAATCGATACTTATGAAAGACTGGGTAAAATGTAATCTTATGTCTCAACTCGCCTATCAGCATCTAAGAAGCAGATCTGCTGATTCATTATGTATTGTTTATCATTTCTTCTTCAACAAAAGAAAAATCCTTCTCAGCATTGGATAGAATAGAATGCTCTCTTTTCTGATCCCCTGACACAATAGACATTAATATATATCATCAAGTAGAGCAGGCAAATACATATTTTTAATATAATTGGAAATCTATGGGCAATAGGAGTAGATGCTACCCAATTATGAAAGGCTCAAATGCATCTTTTTTTATATAATTGAATTTCTCAGTTGCTGAAGAATGGCTGTGAGGAAATATGGGAAGTAAAAATTTTCAAGTCTAGCTGCTCACCAACACATTAATGCATCAAGGAAAAAAAAAAAAAAAACAGTTCCTTTTGTCTGTGCCAATGTAAACAATGTAAGGAGTATTTTATGAGGAATCTGCCTTAGGTGATCTTCCAGAATTTCATTATGTTATTTCTTCTTTGGATCTTTAGATAGAATTAATTGCTGGGGTAAAATACATCCTGGGTAAGGTGTATGTAAAGCTTCAATGTAACCAATAATTTCACACAAGGAAGACATCCTTATTCTCAGCTGTCTTTTCTTGTTAAAAACGAAGTGTTTCAATAAAAAAAATAAATATCCCAACATGTAGAGGAATTTTAATCTAGTGACGTGGCTACTGTGGCAATGGATGACTTCCAAAGTTTGGATCCAGCTGGAATGCAGATGATCCACACACCTTTAAGCCCTCGGGCAGCAATGCAGACATGGCCTTAGTATGTACCTTTATGGTATAATCATTTTGTAGAAAGAAGCAGCCATATTTGAAAGTGGTTTCTAATTGAGGGGCAGACAAAGTGTAGAATGAGAGACAGATTTAACAAGGTAAGTGAGAGACAAAAGATGCCCAGCTTTGAGGACAACAGAGAGAAAGGGAGGTCACCTACAGTAATGCAGTCAGCTCATTGTGAGTCAACACAGTGAGTTCAGTGGGTGTGAGTTGAGTATTGGGTTCAAGAAGTTCAGTGCAGGTCAGCGGAGGCAGCTGAAGCCAGACCAGTAAGAAGGAGCCAGAAAACTAGATCAAATTGCCAGCGTTAGTTTAAGTGACACTTACTACTGTCTCATTTATCAATGTTAATATTTAATCAAATATTCATGATTTGTAAAAAAAAAATCAATGTATGTAGCTGAATTAAAATGTATTAGAATTCAGATATTCTTTTATCCTTTATCACCAAGACTTTATACTTTGTGTTAATGTAATTGACATCTCAGAGACTCACTGCTGAATAAGCTTACTCTCTTTTTAAATTTTGCCTTCTGGGATTGAATTCAAGGGAGTAAACACAAAAATGTAAAATGATGGCACGACACAGCCATTTGGAGAAGTAATAGTGAAAACCCAAGAGATTGTCAAAATCTATAATCTTCCTGATAGAATCACATTAGATTTGTACAACAGAGAGGAGCAATGATGTGGAAAGACTTACATTAATAAAAAAAATTACATATGATGTCTTACAATTAATAAACATTTGCTGTAAAATAAAATTGCTACTTTGAATAAAAACAAATTTACATCTTTCTATTGGCATTGTTTAAATTATAGATACATATATAATTGATAGATATAATATATATCCATAAGTAACTAATTTAATTCATAGTCATAATAAATGTATAATTCTAATCATATCTTATTATATGCACCATTGAATGTTTTGAATTTTGTAAGATACAAAGGTTAGTGAAGTAACAGCTCCTCCACTCTCCATTTCCCCTCTTCTACTTCTTAGTTTTCTCTCCTTCGTAACTAACATTCTCGGAAACTTTCCTGTTCCTTATCTTCTATTCACTTCACATTAGGATCTGTTCCTGTCAAACTTCTGTATAAGGGAGCAGTATCATATCTTTAATAATATTTCCGCAATCTAATTTCAGTGTGATTTTTAAATCCTTATGCAATTTCTCACAGCATGATGCATCTTTAACCAGTCCTCTCGGGGTATCTTATAAGCCATCTCTGTCGGCTTTCCTTCAACCTGACAACTTCAGGCAGCCTTTATTACCTCCTTTATTTCTTCAGGGACCTCAAAGATTTACTCAAAATGCACCCTTTCAAGTCTTATTATAACATATTTCTTTGTATAACGGTGTTGTTAAAACTATCAGTTCTTCTGTCTATCAAACTAATGAACCCGGAAACTAATCACCTGATTCTTGAGTCATTATCTCTATCATTTGGCATCTTTTCAATATACTAAGCCCCATGTAATACCATCTTATGCTTTAACTACCTGTTAGACCTCAACCAGATTCTATGAGAAAATGCCTCCCATCTTGTGTTGTTTTGTTGTTGTTACTGTTCTCAATGTTCTCAATTAAATATGTGATATGTAATCTATCTTTGCAACTTTTACAGATTTGATGCTCCAAGTTCAACAAATCAAGAGATGCTCTGGGTTTGTATCCCCAAGCATCACTAAGCTGAGGGAAACCTCATCAAGCCTGTGCAAGATGAATCCGCTGCAGGTGCAATCTCCAGCTTGGCATGAACTAAGTATGTGGTACCCACAGGTAAGATCAGCATTCTAGTAGTAAATGCAATCGGATCAATAGTTAACACCAGTCCTAACAAGAGAAAGAGTTCACAGGGAACATTGAACTACAAAAGACCCTATCCAAAAGAAAAAAAATACAACAAACAATAAACAAAAATGACTAAACAAGTAGAGCTTTTGAAGTATTTATTTCTTTTATGGGTGTGCATCGCATATATGTGTATATGTGTGTATATCACATGTGTATAGTAGCCAGTGCAGACCAGAAGAGGGAGTAGGATTGCTCTAAAAATGCAGTTATTGGTGACTGGGAGCTGCCCCACGGCTGTTCAGAACTGAACTCAGGTCTTCTGCAAGAATAGCAAATGTCTTTAACCACTAAGCCACCTTTCTAGGCCCCAGATTTACTCTCCTAAACATGTCTTTGATCATTTGTGTGTGTGTGTGTGTGATTTTTGACAGTCACTACCAGACTCTCATAATAGCATATACATTAGCACCCATCAGCCAACTGTCAACACATGCTGCTATGGCCTTCCTAACTTAGAGTACAATATTGGACCCCACAATGCCAAAAGTAATCAATTAAAATTAACATTGTTAATATGTAGTCATGGGGCTTTTGAAAGCAATTCATACTTTCTTTTGTAAAGTCTTCTTAAGTAAAATTTCCAACAATTCTATGCCCTTTTGCACTGGCCATGTTCATTAAAATCTGAGTTTTATGTCATAATTATTTTTCTTCTTGGTTTATTCTCAGCTATATATTTTCTTTTCTTATCCCCATACAAAACTTTCAAAGCTTGCATTTTATTTCTCTTCTATGTGGTGAGTGTGTGTGTGTGTGTGTGTGTGTGTGTGTGTGTGTGTGTGTGTGTGTGTTGTGTTCATAAATATACAGCTATGCACATGTGGGTACAAGAGAAAGGTGCTGACTGTCTTCTTCTATCTCTCACCTATAAGACAGAGACTCTCATGGAACTTTACCATTTCATCTACTTGGTCGGGCCAGAGAACTCCCATGATACTAATGTCTACCTACCATCCAATGTTGGTGTAACGGGCATGCATAATGATATCTGGTTAATTTCTTCAGTGTGGGGGAGTGAAAACCAAGTCATCTTCCTTGCACAGTAAGTACCATTACCTCTCAGCCACCAGAACACCATCTCATGATACTTTCTGCTTCTAGCCAATTGGCTTCCATTGAACACAAAATGTGTCTTTTTTGTATCTCTATTCATAACACCTAGCTCAGTGCTTGATGCAAAATGCTTGCTAAACAAATACCAAGACAAATGCATATTAACTGAGGAATCAATATTTATTGTTCAAATATCTATTTGATTGAAAAAACAACAGTGGTTGATTAAAAGATTAAAGATGTAAGTAAGCAAAAATAAGGAAACTTGAACTTCAATTTGTACCATTCAGATTGGTCTGCTGTTAGCATCTTGGGGGAATATTTGGACATTCATTTATGCAAACTCTGTAGGAGAAAAAAATAGCTCTGAAGCATATATATAAACTGTTTAATTCAGTAATGATAATCCAATTAGTGTGAATCAAAACAGCACTGGAAACCCTCTTCAAAAGGAAAACACACATTTTGCAATGAGCCTAGAGTCTTATGCTCAGCAGAGCTAGTTAAATGGAAAACCCCAAATCTGTAAAATACATAAAATAAAATTAATCAAACATTTGCTTCTCTTTTTGTTTGTCTCTCTCTGACTCTGTCTTTCCTATCTGTCTGTGTCTCTGTATCTCTCTGCCTCCCTGCCTTTTTCTATCTCTATAACTCTGTTTCTCTCTGTGTGTGTCTGTCTCTCGTTCTCTCTTTCCCTCCCTCCCCATTCTTTTTACCCATCCATCTCCCCACCTATTTATAGTTCATCAGGTAAGCCTAATTAAAATTCAGAATCCACAGCTGGTCATGCTTTCCTTGATCACTTTTCTTTTTCATCCTTAGCTAATTTTGCTGTTAGCTTAGCTCTTCTGTCTCAGTCAAGGGAGTTGAGGGCTCAGTGTGTCTGGCAGAGGGAGAGCAGAGAAAGATAACTCATGAATGACAAAGGATATAGTTATATCCACACCACACAGGATGGCCAGCCACTGCAATTCTCCTTCTAGCTAAGGTATTTCTGGCTTTCCTGCAGTTTAAAGACTTTGCCAAGGAAAGCATTTAAACGGATCCCCCTTCTTATTGATCTCCAGTTTAAAGACTTCACAACCACAGAGCTTTGTGTCAATGCATTAACTGGAGCTCCTTCAGTCAGTGGCCAGGGAGCTGTCCATTACCCTGCACTCACTTACCTGGCTAATTGCAAAATAAAGACTCCCCTGCATTTACTGTCCTTCCCAGAGGGCTTTAGGGAGTCCAAGGTGTTGCTGTCTATTTCACTATTTGCATCTGAAGCAATTCAATTATGTAGAACATAGAGTTTCAATTAAGAAATGGCTTTGGGTCCCTTTTAAAAATATCATTATTGTATGCCAGTAGTCACCAACACAGCTGATTATGCTTTGGAGAGAGAAGTTGTTTGAGTGCTGGAGGGAGGGAGAAAGTAGCAGACAATGTGCCTCTAATCTGTTCATTTCTTAAATTAAATATTATTTGACATAGAAGTATTACCTGCCTTTTGTCTTTCTCGTTCTTTCAGTTTTTACCTTCACTGTTCCTAGTTGACACCATCTATGAAGAAGATGCCAGTATGCATGGGTCTAAAACTTCAGCGTTTCTCTTGGAGAACAGAGATACTAACTAGAGTTCTTCTATCAAACTTCAGTCTAGGAAAATTACTGAGTGCTGCATTAACTATAGAGCCATATTTTGTTATTTAGATAACTAAATGGCAAGTAGGTAGCTCAATCCAGTTATCTCAAACCTTACTGCACACCAAGCTAAGATCTGTATCTTTCGTTATGATATTTTAGTGGTATTAAATTCCCCATAAGAATAAAATGAATGATGATTATTGTGATGATGATAGTGATAATGATGATGATGTCACAGACTTGAGTTTCAGATGCATTTTTCAAAACAAGACTACGTCATTTACCACATGTTCTATGATACTCTATTAAACTTTGCAAAATCAATGAGCTGAAATTGATACATTTTTCTTAAAAATAGTAAATGAAAATATTAAGGTAAGAAACAATTTTTATCAGATACAGATTTTCAAGTATTATTTGTTTACTTTGAGACAGAACAATATTCTTGTAAATTCTAGTCAAAAAATATTCACGAGATCACATAATTCTTACTATTTCAGGGGGATGATATTGAAACCTAAAGTTAATTAATATGTGTGTAGTTACTCAACATAGGTTTTCAATGAAGCCTTTAAATTTTGACATACAAATACTGGAGCTCAGTGTTTAACAATTATAAATATGAATAAGTACACAAGATGGTGGGTCCTTTAAAACTCCTAGGAATGCAAGCAAAAGACTTCAGCCTGCCTGTAGTGCTCATAAACAAACAAAGGCAACTCACAGTAGAACATTCTAAAACAGCTGTTTAAAAAATTTATCACTCTAGAAAATAAATTGTTTAAATAATGAGAAATAATTTTGTGCTATTAAAAACATTTGTGACTGGTGAAATGATTCATTCAAAAAGGTGCTTGCTACACAGAAATCGGGTCTGAATTTAGAGCTCCATCATCCATGTAAAAATAGGGTGTCAGTCTGTGCCTATAATTTCACTGATTGGAAGTCAGGACAGAGGAACTTCTGATGATGACCATCCTGCACAATGAAAAAGTGAGTTCCTGGTTAGTCAGAGTTCAGGGAATTCAGCGAGACACAATTTCTTTCTCTGATTTGGGGATTAGCAACTGAAAAAGATGTCTGATGTCAAACTTTACTCTTGTGTGAACACACTTTCATACATAACCATAGATAGTAACACACACAGACAAAAAGGAAAAGAAAATAAGTTTTAAGAATCCCCCATTGTTCTCTGACGATTTCTATAAAACTGATAATTAGATTAGCTCTTGAGTCATAAGTAGTTATATAAATTCAGCAATATTTGTGGCATATCACACAAATTCTATAAGTGGCCTAGCATAGGTATTAATATTAGCTTACGAACCACCAAGAAATGATTGGTTGTATTAAGAAACTTCTGATTGCTAACTAGAGGAAAAGAGCCTGAAGCCATTTCACACCATCTTCACGTATGTTCTGTCAAAAGTTATATAAAGTTGAGTTTCACAGCCTGGAGCCATAGAATGTAATTAGATTTCTATTTGGTGATGGAATATGCTGATTTTACTGAAAGTGAAATGATTATGCCAATATTCTGTGAATGGAAGTTGGAGAGTTGAGTTACAATTAATTACACCATTTCATGGAAGAATCAAGACAAAGACAGTGCAGAGGCCAGGGAGTTAATGAGAGTCAGAAAGCCTCTGGATCATATATTTATTTATTCTTTAGCTTCTGAATCTCCTCCATTCAGTGTCCAATGCATATGCTATAATGGTCCAAGTATCTTAAGATTTAGAGATGGATGTATGAGTGACAGGAACATGAGCTGAGAACAGTCTTACAGAATAAAAAGGAACATTACTAGGACTTTCTACAAGTATGCTCTGAAATTTATCAGCAACTTTCCTGGCAAGATGGTCATCCTAGCCAACATTGCCCAACTTTGAAAGTGGTGAGTTAGAATCCAAAATAATACACCTTTGACAGACTTCCCTGTCAATCTTGAAGGTACAGATTTTCATAACCATGGCTCCCTAAGGAATGAGAGGCATGCACGTGGGAAGAGACAAGCATGTGTTCTCAACCTCATAATGTGCTGTAGTTTCAGTGAGATACCCCATCATGGCATGGGGATGATAAGAGAGATACTGACTGATTATTGGCATCTAAATTGTTTGTCATAAAGGAGAAAGTAACAGGGATTCAGCCCCATTTCTGATTGGAGTTCTAATCCCAAGAAGGTATGAGTGTGCATGGAGTATGCCTCTAGGGTGATATTGAAAAAGCCCAGACATTAAATGGTGAATTCATGATGCAGAAGAGATATACTGCTCTTTCTAATGTTTTTAATATTTCTTAGTACTCATATGAGATGGCTCATATCCAGCTATAAATGTACTTCCAGAGGACTTGATACCTTCTATGGGCCTGCACAGGCACCCACATATATTGGTAAATATGTATACAAACCGGTCTAGAAAATGCACACAATTTAAAGCAAAATAAATCATCAAAGCAAAAAGGACTCTAAAGACAGTGAGAACAGAGCAGTCAAAGTCAGAATTTTGTTACAGTAAATGTATGTATTTAAATCTAGTCATTCCGTGGTGTTGTAATCTTTTTCTTTGCTATATTGAGACATGATCAAATATGAAAGGCGAAAGCAGCTGTCTTCTCATTGTCACTCCCAAAACTATATAAACATAGCAGAGAAGTACAAAGAAATGAATAGGAGTTAAGTAATAATGGGAGCTTTCTGATAGTTACTCACTTTTATAAGGAAGGTTGGGCAGTCTAGTGCCACTGTGCCATTTTATCCCACAGGTTGCAGTATATCATGTCCTTGCTGTCAATGTGGATGCCATTATCCCTCCTTTACAGAGCCCATTTTAGATGCTGCAACAGAACACCGCTGTTGTTCTAGCACATTTCCAGAATTCAGTCTTATAGAATCCCAGGGAGTATCAGCAGACTTCACTGTAGTAGGAGTAATATTCCTGAGAAGATACATTTCAAAGGAACCTATCGATTCAGTTGTCCAATGGGAAGAGAGGACACTGAGGAGGTGAGAAGATAAAGGAAGTTCCTGGTGCATCTATTCAAAATAGACCCATGGTAAGCCAATCAGCACAGACACTAGACATTTTAAGTGCAATAATAGTACTTGGAAGTCTTCTTCTCTCCTTGTGTAAATACAGTTTATACACTTACTGAACACATTTTATAGCCTCTGTTATATTATTATTTTCTCTGAATTCTCTGATGTATGGAGGAGAAAGCCTTTGGAGACTCATGAAGCAAAGGAAATAACCCTCAATCTGAAAGCTCAAACCTATAAGACTTATATAAGAACCACAGGTTATATACACAACAAATAATTGCTGTGAAAAGGAGACCCTCAAGGAAGCTGCCTATGAATAGATCACAAAGGTTTCTAGGAATAAAATTTTTTGGATCAATTATTCAAGATGGAGCTGGCCTTACTCACCAAGGCTCCTTCTTCCTTTCTTTAACCTATAGTCCAGAAACATCAATTAACTATTCATCATTTACCAAGTGGGAGTTAGATAGAAACTTTTCTTTTTGATCTGTGGTCTATGCCTAATTTCAGATGAGTTGACAATTGTTCACTTCTCCCTAGGGAAAGTCTTCCCAATGTCTCCTTCAGCATGCTATGTGCTGGACTAGATCCAGCTGTAATTAACACTACTCCAGGCCCAAACCTTATGATATTTGGGGACCTTAATGACAGGTAGGTTTGCCTTTTCTCATCTCACTTTTTGTTAATATTGTTACCAAATTAAATTATGGAGTATATCAGAAGAAAACATTTGGTTAGATTTAATTCTGTTTTCTTTTCTTACATTTTCTTTAAAAGTGTCAAATAATTCAGAAATTTATTTTTTTTTCTCCCTGTGCTTCAAAGGATTAAACCAAGTTTGAAAAAAATTAAGCTGGGTCTGCTTTTTATGATGTTCATGGAGTAAAATAAGTATTTTATCCCTTAAAGATGGCCTATCTATTATCTATGGATTTACTAATGGAGATAGTCTCACAACGGGAGGGTTTGAGAGAGCAGTCAAGTTTAATCTGCATGATCAAAAATGTGTTTATGGTGATCCCAAACTGTGATCTTGTAACTAGATGTAACAGCATAAGATATTATAGTATAAAAATATTCTATAATTTTATATATGTAGTTGTTTTGGATGAATATTGTCTGTCTACTATGTCTGTTCCTGGTGTATGCAGAGACCACAAAATGTGTCAGATTCCCCAAAACTATAGTTATTTATAGCTGGGAGACACTGTGTGTGTAGGGTGGTGTTCAAACCTGGAGTTCCTGGAAGAGCAAACAGGGGTCTTGACCATTGAGCTATCTCTTATGCCCTTCTTTTGTTCTTATTTTTAAGTTAGAGGTATTTTCAAGTGTCTACTGTAGAAGATAGGAACTATGCATTACCTTTAACAAGTATTCTGAAGGCAGAAATGCCATTTAGTGTTCCCAGAGTCTATAGTTTTCAGAAGGAAAGAACTTTTCTTCCACATTTGGTACACTCTGTCTAAGAGAGCAGCCTTTCCCTATGAGATCAGGGCTCTCACCGTATCAGAACATATCAGTTCTGATGAGCTATAATACATACTTTGAAAAGTAATACTCATTTCTAGTCTATCAGCGCTAATATAACCCAATAACCCATTTATGCAATTTTCCATCTTTTGGGAAGATGGATGAGTGAGCTTGATGTATAAAGAATGACAAAAGGAACTGTAGATATCTGGTCCAAATAGAACCACCAATGAAGGAAGGGGACACATCTATTATGAGGACCTGTCAATCCATCCTCCCCACTCTCATACTAATGCTCAGAATGAAATTAGGTGTCACAGGGTAATTATAATGAAAAGGTATGTTTCTTTTACTTGTCATTAAATAAGGGATCAAAGAAATAAATGTATAACCATAAAATAAAGGCAATTTGTGTTGCTTGCTATTTTCAAGTTCTGAAGACAGAAAAATTTCCATTTCATCTCTAAGGTGTCATGTGGGGGTTATGTCACTTAAGAACAATTTCCTATTCCCTAGAGAGAAGTTTCCAATCTTTTTCAGATAAGTGCAGTCATTAATGCTGCGTCATGCCATTAATAATTCATGACTATGATATATACAAAACAATACATAATACATATCCACTTAAATCATATGTACCTACTTTGATTTGTCATGATAGCCTATATAAGAATAACATGTTTTGAAATATATTTTGGGTTTCCCTATCCTAAATTAAAAAAGAAACTTGTTTTGAACTATAATCATTAATCTGGAGAATGTTAAAATGTTTTAAAATAATTACTATTAAATCACCATCATCTGGAGATCCAGGGATGCAGGCCTAGTGAGACTGCAGTGGGAGTAGCCAGGGCACAGAGAGGTCTGGACCAAGTGCACAAAAAGAACCCCCAACGCCAGTGGTTCAGGGGAGCAGGAACTCTGCAATAGGAACTCAGTTGCCACCCAGAGGGCTCGTGCATGTGGAACCAATGCTGAGGCCATCTGCCAATGGGAACAGCAGAGATCCAGGGACACAGGCCTAGTGAGACTGCACTGCGAATAGCCTGGGTGCAGAGAGGTCTGGGCTGAGCATGTGGAAAGCAGGTCCTCCTCCCATAGATTGGGGAAGCAGGAAATCTGCCATAGGGACTCCTTATCCACCAGGAGGGCCCATGTGTGCAGAACAAATGCTCAGGCCATCTGCCACATAGAAGAGCAGAGATCCAAGGACAAAGGCCAGGTACATGAGAGAGACAGGAACCAATCACTGACAACAAGACCACTTATATTCACAGACAACAAGGTGGCAAGAGGAAAGTGAAATAACTTAACTAAGGTAAATCAAGACAACCTGGCAACACCAGAACCCAGCTCTCCCATCAAAGCAAACAGCAGAATGCCAAAATCTCCAGAAAAAGAAGACTCAGACCCGAAATCATACCTCAAGATGATGATAGAGATCCTTAAACAAGAAAGGGAGGAAAAGCAAAAAGAAATAGAAGCATTTAAAGAGGAAACAAGTGTCTCTGGGGTATATGCCCAGAAGTGGAATAGCTGGGTCTTCAGGTAGTACTATATCCAATTTTCTGAGGTATCGCCAGACAGATTTCCAGAGTGGTTGTATTAGCTTCCAACCCCACCAACAGTGGAGAAGTGTTCCTCTTTCTCCGCAGCCTCGCCAGCATCTGTTGTCATCTGAGTTTTGGATCTTGGCCAATCTGACTGGTGTGAGGTGGAATCTCAGGGTTGTTTTGATTTGCATTTCCCTGATGGCTAAGGATGTCGAGCACTTCCTCAGATGTTTCTCGGCCATTCGGTGTTCCTCAACTGAAAACGTTTTGTTTAGCTCTGTACCCCATTTTTTAATAGGGTTATTTGATTCTCTGGTGTCTAGCTTTTTGAGTTCCTTGTACACCTTGGATATTAGGCCTCTATCTGATGTGGTGTTGGTAAAGATCTTTTCCCATTCTGTTGGTTGCCATTTAGTTTTCTTGACGATGTCTTTAGCCTTACAGAAACTTTGCAATCTCATTAAGTCCCATTTGTTAATCTTTGACCTTAGAGCTTGAGCCATTGGTGTTTTGTTCAGGAAATTTTCTCCTGTACCTATGTGTTCTAAGGTTTTCCCTACTTTCTCATCTAATAGTTTCAGTGTATCTGGTTTAATGTGGAGATCTTTGATCCACTTACACTTGAGCTTTGTACAAGGAGATAAGAACGGCAAAGATATATGCACCACAATGTTCATAGCGGCTCTATTTATAATAGCCAGAAGCTGGAAGGAACCCAGATGTCCTTCAGAAGATGAATGGATACAAAAATTGTGGTACATATACACAATGGAATACTACTCAGCCACCAGAAACAATGACTTAACCAAATTCTTAAGAAAATGGCTGCATCTAGAGAATATCATCCTGAGTGAGATAACCCAGTCACAAAAGAACAGACATAATATGCAGTCACTGATAGTGGGATGCTAACCCCAGAGGCTTGCACTCCCCCAGGAACAACTCACAGACTGTATGAAGTCCAAGAAACAAAGAAAACAAAAAAAAAAAAAAAATATATACATATATTTACAAACAGGAAGACTTTGACTATTTCCATGTTTCATTTTGTTTTGCATGTACTTTACGCTTATTGTAACTATTGGGTTTTCAGTGCGTACTGTCGGGCCCTTGAAAAAAATCAAGTACTGACTAAAAAATATATATTCACATGGTTTTATGTGAAAAATTATTTTAATGTCAGAAAAAACAGTACTGAAAAAAAGGTATAATTTTAAGCAAAAAAATGTTTAAAATCTGTACATTTATCTTTGTTTTGTAAAATAAAGTCATTTAAAAAAATAAAGAGGAAACAAGAACTCTCAAAGAAATCAAAGAAGTAGAGGAAACAAAGAGATGAAGGTATTGAAGAAGGAATTTAAAATGGAAAAGGAAACAATAAAGAAAACACTAAAAGAGACAACCCTGGAGGTAGAAAACCTAAAAGAGAAATCAGGAGTCACAGATACAAGCTTCTCCAACAGACTACGAGAGATGGAAGAGAGAATCTCAGGGGCTGAATACAACATTGAAAACATAGAAAAAACAGTCAGAGAAGATGCAAAAGCCAAAAAGGTCCTAACCCAAAATATACAGGAGATCCATGACACAATGAAAAGAGAAAACCATGATAATAGGATATTATGATAATAGAAATAGAAGAAGGTGAAGAATATCAACTAAGAGGCACAGTTAATATCTTCAATAAAATTGTAGAAGAAAACTTCGCTACCATTAAGAATAAGATTACCACAAGCATGAAAGAAGGCTACAGATCTCCAAATAGATTGGACCAGAAAAGAAATTCCTCCAGACACATAATAGTCAAAACTCCAAGTGTCCAAAGCAAAGAAAGAATACTAAGAGCAGTAAGGGAAAAAGGTCATGTAACATTTAAAGGCAGACCAATCAGAATCACACCTGACTTTTCAACAGAGACTATGAAAGCTAGAAGAGCATAGACAAACATCATGCAGACCCTAAGAGAAAACAAGTGTCAGCCCAAGCTGCTATATTCAGCAAAACTCTCAATCAGCGTAGATGGAGAGACCAAGATATCCCAGGACAAAAGTAATTTACACAATATCTAACCACAAACCCAATAATACAATGAATTATAGGTGCAAAACCCAATACAAGGAGGGAAACTACATCCTAGTAAAAACAAGAAAATACCTAATCAAGAAAACCTAAAGAAGAAAGAAACACAGGCACAATTCTACCTCTAAAAGCAAAAATAGCAGGAAACAGCAACAAATATTCGTTAATATCTGTTAACATAAATGGACTCAATTCTCCAATTGAAATATATAGGCTATCAGACAGGACACATAAACAGAATCCAGCATTTTGCTGCATACAGGGAACTCATCTCAAAGACAAAGACAGATAATATCTCAGAGTAAAAGGTTGGGAAAATACCTTCCAATAAAACGGCCCCAAGAAGCAAGCTAGAGTGGCTATGCTAATATAATATGCTAAAGTAGATTTTCAAACAAAAGTTATCAAAATAGACAAGAAAGGACACTTTTTACTCATTAGAGGAAAAATTTGTCAGGAGAAACTCTCAATACTTATCATATATGCTCCAAACAAAAGAGCACCCTTATTCATAAAAGAAACCCTACTAAAGCTCAAAAAATATATTGAACCCCACACATTAATAGTGGGAGACTTCAACCCTCCACTCTCATCAATGGACAAATCATGGAAACAGACACTGAACAAGGACACAGTGAAACTAGAAGATGTTATGAACCAATTTGAATTGATAGACATCTACAGAACATATTATCCTAAAACAAAAGAATACTCCTTCTTCTCAGCACCTCACAGCACCTTCTCCAAAATTGACCATATAATAAGTCACAAAACAAGCCTCAATATATAAAAGAAAATTTAAATACTCTCATGCTTCCTATCAGATCACCATGGTCTATGGCTGGTCTTTAATAACAACAAAGACAACAAAAAGCCCATATACACATGGAAACTAAACAATGCTCTATTAAACAATAGCATGGTCAAAGAAGAAATAAAGAAAGAAATTAAGGATTTTCTAGGATTTAATTAAAATGAAAACACAACATACCCAAACCTGTGGGATGCAATGAAAGCAGATTTGAGAGGAAAATTCATAGCTCTCTGAGTGCTTCCAAAAAGAAACTGGAGAGAGCATACACTAGCAAGTTGACAACACAGTTGAAAGTTCTGGAACAAAGGGAAGCAGATACACCCAAGAAGAGAAGACTGCAAGAAATAATCAAATTCAGAGCAGAAATTGACCAAATAGAAACAGAAAGAACCATTCGAAGAATCAACAAAACCAAGAGCTGGTTCTTTGAGAAAATTAACAAGATTGATAAACCCTTAGCCAGACTAACCATAGGGCAAAGAGAGAGTATCCAAATCAACAAAATCAGAAAGGAAAGTGGAGACATAACACCTGAAACTGAGGAAATTCAACAAATCATCAGATCCTCCTACAAAAGGGTATACTCAACAAAGATGGAAAATCTGGAGCAAATGGATCAATTCCTAGATAGATAACAGATACTAAAGTTAAACCAGGACCAAGTAAACCATCTAAATAATCCCATAAAGAAATAGAAGGAGTCATCAAAAGCCTCCCAACCAAAAAAAAAAAAAAAAAAAAAAAAAAAAAAAAAAAAAGCCTAGATTCAGATGGGTTCAGTGCAGAATTCTATCAGACATTTATTGACAACCTAATACCAATACTCTCCAAACTATTCTTCTAAATAGATTCAGATGGAACACTACCTAACTCATTTTTCAAGGCCACAAAAACTTTTGTTCATATATTACACAAAGACCCTACAAAAAAAGAAAACTTCAATCCAATCTCACTTATGAACATTGATGCAAAAATAGTCAACAAAATCCTTGCCAACCGAATCAAAGAACACATCAAAATGATCATTCACCATGATCAAGTAAGCTTCATCCCTGGCACACAGGGATGGTTTCATATACAGAAATCCATCAATGTAATCTACCATATAAACAAACTCAAAGACAAAGACAATATGGTCATCTCCCTAGATGCTGAGAAAACATTTGATAAAATTCAATACCCTTTCATATTAAAAGTCTTGGAAATAAGAGAAATCTAATGCCTATACCTAAACATCATAAAAGCAATATACAGCAAACCAATAGCCAACATCAAATTTAACAGTGAGAAACATGAAGCAATCCCACTAAAATTAGGGACTAGATGAGTCTGCCCACTCTCCCCCTACCTATTCAACATAGTATTGGAAATCCTGGCCAGAGCAATTAGACAGCAAAAGGAAATCAAAGGAATACAAATTGGAAAGGAAGAAGTAAAAATATCACTGTGTGCAGATGACATGATAGTGTATGTAAGTGACCCCAATAATTCCACCGGAGAACTTCTACAGCTGATAATCAATATCAGCAAAGTGGCTTGATATAAAATTAACTCAAACAAATCAGTAGCATTCTTCTACTCAAAGGACAAAGATGTGAAGAAAGAAATTAGGGAAAAGATATACTTTTCAATAGTCACAAACAATATGAAATAACTTGATATGACTCTAATTAAACAAGTGAAGGAACTGTATGGCAAGAACTTCAAATCTCTAAAGAAGGGTATCAAGGAAGATCTCAGAAAATGGAAAGATCTTCCATGTTCATGGATTGGAAGGATCAACATTGTAAAAATGGCCATCTTACCAAAAGCAATCTATAGATTCAATGCAATCCCAATCAATATTCCAACCCAATTCTTCATAGGGTTGGAAAGAGCAATGTGCAGTTTCATCTGGAATAACAAAAGACCTAGAATAGCAAAATCCATCCTCCACAACAAGAAAACATCTGAGGGAATCACCATCCCTGACCTCAAGCTATATTACAAGGCAATTGTGCTAAAAACTGCATGGTACTGGTACAGAGATAGGCAGGTGGATCAATGGAATAGAATAGATGATCCAGAAATTAGCTGTCACATATATGGTCATTTATTTTTTGACAAAGGGTCTATAAACATTTACTGGAAAAAGGACAGCTTCTTCAACAAATGGTGTTAGTCCAGTGGCACTCAGCATGCAGAACAATGAAAATAGACCCTTTCTTATCTCCTTGTACACAGCTCAATTGCAAGTGGATCAAAGATTTCGACTTTAAATCAGGTTCACTGAAACAATTAAAAGAGAAAGTAGGGAAAACCTTAGGCACAGGAGAAAATTTCCTGAACAGAACACCAATGGCTTATACACTAAGGTCAAATGTTGAGAAATGGGACTTAATGGGATTTCAAAGTTTCTGTAAGGCTAAGGACACTGTCAAGAAAACAAAATGGCAGCCAACAGATTCGGAAAAGATCTTTACTAACCCCACATCTGATAGAAGCCTAATATCCAAGGTATACAAAGGACTCAACAAGTTAGACACCAGAGAATCAAACAACCCTATTTACAAAATGGTATACAGAGCTAAACAAAAAGTTCTCAATTGAGCAATATCAAAAGGCTGAGAAGCATCTAAGGAAATGCTCGACATCATTAGCTATCAGGGAAATGCAAATCAAAACAATCCTGAGATTCCACCTCACACAAGTCAGAATGGCTAAGATCAAAAATTCAGATGTCAGCAGATGCTTGCAAGGATGTGAAGAAAGAGAAACACTTCTCCACTGTTGGTGGGGTTGTAAACTTGTACAACCACTCTGGAAATTAGTCTGGCAATTCCTCAGAAAATTGAACATAATACTACCTGAAGACCCAGTTATTCCACTTCTGGGGATATACCCCATAGAAGCTCCAACATACAACAAAAAAACATGCACCACAATGTTCATAGGAGCTCTATTTATAATATCCAGAAGCTGGAAAGAAACCAGATTTCCTCCAGTAGATTAATGGATACAAAAATTGTGGTACATTTACACAATGGAGTACTACTCAGCTATCAGAAACAATGACTTAATAAAATTCTTAAGAAAATGGATGGATCTAGAGAATATCATCCTGAGTGGGATAACCTAGTCACAAAAGAACAGACATAATATGCAGTCACTGAAAATTGGATACTAACTGTAGAAAGCTCTGAACACCCCAGAAACAACTCACAGAATATATGAACTTCAGGAAAAACAAAGTCCAAAAAGAAAATGAAAAACCATTATGCTTAATTTTTCCACACCAAGAAAACTTTGAATATTTCCAGGTTACATCTTGTTTTACATGTACTTTATGCTCATTGTAACTAGTAAGATTTTAATGCACACTATCAAACCTTTAAAGAAAATCAAGTACTGACAAAAATGTATTCATATTCTTTTATGCAAAAATGCTTAAAAGCTGTACATTTATCTTTGTTTTTTAAAATAAAGTTGTTCAATTTAAATAAAAATCATCATCACCACTATTCTGTCATTTGTATAGCATATGGTATATTTTACAGTTTTAATTATACTGTAGCTATGGCTCTACACTTGCTGTCAATAAAGAAGCAGGAGACTTCTTTGTGGTACACATACAAAAGGGGAGAGAAGACAAGTGAGATAACCATCCAGCTGTGTGTAAATAGTTTAGGCTCTAATAAAAGCAGGCCTCCACATGAGCACCAAAGATACACCTACATCTGTGTATTCACTAGTGAGTGGATAAAGTCCAAGATACACAAGCTACACTCTACAAGCCCAACGAGGCTGGACAGGGAGGAGGGCATAAGCAAGGATCCTTGAGTCTCACTTGGAGGGTGAATGGAAAGGTCCTGAAAGACAGATGGAGGGAGGAAATTAGGTGGGAGAGGGGATCAAGATGGGAGTTGGGTAAGTCAGAGTCCTGTGTGGGGAGGGGCAGAGAGGAGGTCCAGATGGCCATGAACATGCATGAAAATCTCTGATAAACTGGGAGGTTGTGGTAGTTTGGAGCATCTCCAAGAAGATATGGAATACTGGGATGGGGGAGATACCCAAGAATTAGTGAGGGTATCCTTAGTTGTGACTCACATTGAGAATATGGACCCTGGGAGGCTGCCTCTTGTCGGTCAGGAACCCCAGTGAAGCAATAGAGACATCAATGCCCCCACAAAACTTATGACCCAAAACTTATTCTGCCTACAGAAATGCACAGACTGGCGATGGAGCAGAGACTCAAGTAATGGCCAAACAATAACAAACTCAATTTCAGACTCAATTGAAGACAAGCACCACCACTCCCTATCACTATTAATGGTACTCTGTTTTGCTCATAGACAGGAGTCTAGTATGGCTGTCTTATGAAAGGCTCCAACCACCAACTGACCCAGACAGATGGAGACACCCACAGCTACACAATCGATGTAGCTTGAGGACCCTTATGAAAGAACAGGAGGAAGGGTTGCCTCCCCTAAAGGGATAGGAACTTCACAGGAAGATCAACAGAATAAACTAACCTGGACCTCCGGGGCTCTCAGAGTCTTAACCACCAACCAAAGGACATACACTGGCTGGACCTAGGCCTCCCCACACATATTTAACAGATGTGCAGCTTTGTTTCCATGTGGGTCCCAAACAACTACAGCAGGCACTATCCCCAAAACTGTTGCCTGTCTGTGGGATATGTTCTTCTAGCTGGGCTGCCTTGTTTTGACTCAGTGGGAGAGGAAGTGCCTTGCCTCACAGAGACTAGAAGTGTCAGGGTGGGTGGATACCAGGGATGGGGGTACCTTCTCAGAGGAGAAGAGGAGGGGAGAGGATCTGAGGAAAGGATCTTAGGAGGAGGTGACTGGGAGGGGACAGTAAGGGGGATGTAAAGTGAATACTATGTAAAAATTAATTAATTAATTATATGACCATTGTGCTACTATTCGTATGGTTAATTAAGAAGAGAACAATTAGCCAGCATAGAAATAGCAAGGCTTACTTAGATAAACAGTAACATGAGATGTATAGTAACTTATCAGGTGATGTTCTCAGGGATCTTGTATTGTGCCCCATACTCCCTTTTATAATGTCTACATTGTTTCTATATCTCCAACTCCTTCTGTGGCTCAGGATCTGACAAATTCCTCTCTTCCACATCCACATCCATTCTTCTTCCCATTTTTAAAATAAAATGGTGTTCAAATACTGAACCGTGGCCACAGTGCTTTGCGGACAAACATAAGTGCTATCCATGTGTGTGTGAACTTCCGGCTTCCCTGGAGAGACCTTCTCTTCACTGTCACTTTCATCACATTGTTCTGCTTTTTCTTGATCTCCTCTTACTATTAATAATTTCAAAATGAAAATTTGTTACTATATCTAGGGGCTAACCCGAATCACATGAGCAAGCGTTGATAAATACATATGGGATCAAGATAGATGAATCTCTGACTAAGAGCACTTGCTATAGTTGCAGAGGACTGGAGTTCCTAACACCCACCTTAGGAGGCTACGAGCTGCAGGGCATAGAAAGCCCTCTTTTGACTTCAAAGTGTACTCACACACATATACACATTGTATACATATAAAAACACACCCCCCACCCCCACACACAATCTAGGTCCAGGGACATAGCTCAATGAATAATAGTTTTTGCCATGAAAACTGAGGGCCTGAGTTTGATCCCCAAAACACATACAACAGAAGAAAAAATATTATTGCAAGTTTTTCTTTCACCTCCATGTGTTCCAACATTATGAATAAATAGAGATAGACAAACAAATAAGTAATACACAAGTACAAATTTAATAGATGTAAGCATCTAAAGGTTAGTTGTGTTGATTATTATTCCTTCTATAGTTTTGTATTTTCAGATCTGAAATTTTGCTAGGTTCTTCTCTTATGAATAATGTTTTTTTTCCTTTTCTTAACTACAAATACCCATACATTTGCCCACCTGGTGGAAATAGCAATTCCTGCTTGCAGCACACCCAGCATGAAGACAATTCATTGCAAGCTGACTGTGAGTGACCACAAGTGCAGACTGAGACTCCATGTGAAACTGAAATTAAAGGTGCCTGAGAAGCATTAGCCCACAGCAGCTGTTCACACTTTAATCAGATAACTCTGGGTTTCCCACATATCTAAGTCTGCCCCCTATGCCCACACCACTCAGATCAAAGATGATTATAAATGGATCCCTGGTTCTTTATAGACAAACACACAAAAGAAGAATTTTGTTTTCCTTTCTTTTTTTCTTTGTTTTTGATATTTTCTTTGGGGTTTTTGGTTTGTTTGTTTGTTTATTTTAAGGGGGCAGGGACCACCTATAATATACATAGGAAGAATTGTGACATTTTGTTTTTCTTGCTACAGTGGTTTCCAATTGACTATCCTTCAATATTTTGGTCAGGAAGGGGTGATTCTAAAGCCTAGGAAATGTGATTTCTCTTCTAAAAAGCTATTAGAAAAAAAAAAAAAAAAAAAAAACAAATAAGGATTAGGGCAAAATGCATTTTGAACCCAAATGTAGTGGAAACAGTGGGATGCCCCTTTATGCTAACTATACCTAGGAAAGAACTGAAAGGCTTGCTGAGCCAGAAACATAAATGGCTCTGAAAATTCTGGAGTTGAAAACCTTTATTTACATTCACTCAGTATGAATGGAAGCTTCCATATGGCCAGACCTATGGCTGATGAGTCTACAGGGAAGGTTAATATGTTATCTGGCTCTGTTAGCACACATTATATTTGGCTGGCAACCATTAGCCTTCTCAGAGTTTTCTTTCCTTGATGAGCCTTCCCAAATTCTTTTCCCCCTTCACCTACAAAAAGATCCTCTCCTTCACCAGCTGGTTCAGCATGAGTGACTTGGAAGGCGCATTTCTTTCCTCTCTACTGCACACACACACAAGTCTTTGCTGAAGGATTTTGTCTGAAATTATTTAGCTATTTGATATTTAGACCTGAGGAAAAAGAAGACACATGCTTGGCTTAAGTTGGAGGATTTTATTGCACAGTTCTGCTACTGATGATGAACGATTATACTTGGAGCCTTTTTTTTTTTCTCTTGTAAAAGTAGATTTGTCAGTGTTCTGTGTTTTACATTTATTGTTTTGCAACTCAGATACCTTCTGCTGTCTAGCCTCTAGCTTAAATCCTAAGCAATGAATGCTGGAAAGAAACAGAACAAAATGCACCCTGGGAGCTACTGTTCTGTTTTGGGTCATTTGTTCCCTTCTTCCTTTTGTCCTTATTCAGTTGATACATATTTACAGAAGTTCTGTCTTTAAGGTTATTCATACAACAGTAATTGAGATTCAGAGTAGCCTGTGTTCTCCTGGAGGCCAGTTAAACACATCTTCATGTGAACAGCTTGCGTGAAGCCTTATTTGTTTGGATAGAAGGTGGAAGGCAGAGCATTGGGAAACTGACATTATAAGATTTAGGTGGTGACTGGAACCTGGCCTGAAAACACAGTGTGGTTCCTCTATCTACATCACCATTGGTTTGGGGACTGAGGTGAAAGAAATGTATGGGAACTGTAGACACTGTTTCCACATAGCAGTATACATGACAGGCATGGACTATCCCTTATTTCTCCAGACAATGAGAAATGAGACAAAGATGAAAAGAGTTCCCATACCATTTCTTTCCGGGTCAGAAAAGACACAGAGAGATGAGAATGTTGGGGTCAATAAGAATAACTGTACTCGTTCTCAACTACTCAACTAATCAATGCTGTATGAACACACACCAGCATCCCCTGGGAACTCCCTAACGTGTTACCTGCATGTTTTCAGGCTACTGAGATATCATGTGCACATGTGCAATCAACCAAATGTGAATTTTCTATTACTGTTCCTAATTTGACTTCATTTTGGCTTGAAAACTACAAAAGCCAAAGAAAACAGGTCTATTTTTCTGAGAGCTAATTTAGGTTATAAATACTGAGTATATGAATGTAGTACTTATGTTACAGGCATGGTCAACAAAAGAAGCAGTTTTGGCCTTGGATGGAAGTCCAGAGCAAGGTCTTCTCACATTGTCTCCATCAACATTTGATGACCCTGAACATCTTCCTGATGTTTCCATCTCATGCCGGAGGCAGTGGAGAATAGATGACATCATTAACAGTTTAGGAGAAGTGGAGCTGTGTTTGATTACTATCTCTATTAGCAAACTGCATTACATTAGTTTTTAATTTTGAAAAGGTTAATGGAAAAATCTTGTCTGGTTATACACGACTACTTAGGTCTTCTCCCATTCCCAGTGAACAAATCAACCTCATTCTTTCCCATTAGATTTGGTTTTCTTGTGGTAAAATTGTGATATCATAATTAGTAGAGCTATCAGATGCCATGTGGCCCAAGTTCAGTGTATGTTTCCACTGGATACATTTTAAACTGTTCATGTTTAATGATGAGACAGTCATGTTTATCATATGGATATAAAACAAAACAAAACTGTCATATATATTCACTCACTATTAGCTCTGACTGAACTTGTATTAGACACTACATACTGGTCCATGTAGAAACAGAAGGTGTGATAATAAAATTGATATATCAATAATAAAATATAAGTAAGCAATATAACAAAGAATGTATGCATAAATGTGTATATCTTATGAATCATAATATATAAAATTTTAATCATATAATCCTTTTGATAGATTTGTATATATTTTCCAGAATGAATTTGCTAACACTTTTTTTTTTTTTTTTTTTAGTATGGAATAGAGTTTATTCAGGTCATGGGAGAGTTAAGAGGGTGGTAGAGGCAGAGAGAGAGAGAGAGAGAGAGAGAGAGAGAGAGAGAGAGAGAGAGAGAGAGAGAGAGAAGTAGAGAGTAGAGAAGTAGAGGCCGGCCATGAGCATGTGGGAGAGAGGGGGAAGGGAAAGGGAAGGGAAAGGGGTAGGAGTGGGAGAGCAAGGCTGCAAGAGCACAAGAGCAAGAGAGGCCAAGAGCTAACATTTTTGCATGAAAGTCTTTTTAAGTGTACAAACAATTATTTCACAAGAGTTATGAAAAGGAAAAGTTCTAAATGTCAATCAACTGAGGAATTGGTAATTAAATGATTGTACATATAAACCTTGTTAATTTATTCAGATGTAAATACAAATGAAATCATGAAATTCACAGATAAACCAATAGACTATAAAATATTAACTGAGTGAATTATCCAGAGAAAGGCAAACACTGCATGTTCTTTCTTAATTGTGATCCAGAGCTGAGTCTTCAAATGTGAATACATAGTCTCTACTAACTACAGACATCAAAAAGTAGAAAAGGACCATACTAGGGAGTTCCCGAGAGGGAGTGCAGTTCTTATAACAGGGAAGGGGTAATGGGAGGGATGTATTTAATTGGGAGGGAGAAAAAGGTCAATGCAAAGGAAGAGGGAAAAAAAACTAAAGATATCTGAGAAAGTAGTAGAGAAACATTAACTTACATACTAAAAATATCTATTATATGTATATGTTCATGTGGTGTGTGTGTGTGTGTGTGTGTGTGTGTGTGAGGTTTAGATGAAAATATACCTTATAGGATAGAAATGTCACCCCCAAGAGCCATAGACTAACATCCCCTGCCCCCTGCACCTGTGCTGGGCATAGAAAAATCTCCCCAGGTCATAGTACTACCTGAAGACCCAGTTATTCCAATTCTGGGGATATACCCCAGAGAAGCTCCAACATACAACAAAGACACATGCACCACAATGTTCATAGCAGCCCTATTTATAATAGCTAGAAGCTGGAAAGAACCCAGATGTCCTTCAGTAGATGAATGGATACAAAAAGTGTGGTACATTTACACAATGGAGTACTATACAGCTATCAGAAACAATGACTTTATGAAATTCTTAAGAAAATGGATGCATCTAGAGAATATCATCCTGAGTGAGGTAACCCAGTCACAAAATAACAGACATAATATCCAATCACTGATAATTGGATACTAACTCTAGAAAGCTCTGAACACCCCAGAAACAACTTACAGATTACATGAAGTTCAAGAAAAACAAAGGCCAGAAAAAGAAAAGAAAAAAGAAAGAAAAATAATTATGCTTAATCTTACACATCAAGAACACTTTTACTATTTCCAGGTTACATCTTGTTTTACATGTACTTTATGCTCATTGTAACTAGTAAGATTTTAAAGCACACTATCAAACCTTTAAAGAAAACCAAGTACTGAAAAAAATGTGTTCATATACTTTTATGCAAAAATGCTTTTAAAATCTATACATTTATCTTTGTTTTTTAAAATAAAGTTGTTCAATTAAAAAAAAATAAAAATCTCCCAGTTGTCAGGGAAAACATATTTCAGAAAGTACAGAGCACTTCAGGTGCAGGACTCGAAGCAGGTAAACTGTCCATGATAATCAAGTTGATTTCAGTGAGCGGCAGAGTTCAGCATGCTTTGGGATTCAGCAAATATGATTACCTGAGTTTAAATGTGTAGCTTGCCTTCTTAAGATGGCAAAGCTGGACATTAACACTGTGATGTAGATTCCCTGACTCCAGCATCTCCAGTGTCCACTTCTGTTCTTTTCTGAGTATCTTAATGTGAGGCCCTTGGCCTCAGGCTATCAAAATCATGTTCTAGCTCAGGGCAGAAAGAGCAGGGTCAAGGGAAGTTTACACAAAAATACAACTGTCTTCCTATGGGGTTGCAAACTCCTTTAGCTTCTTCAGTCCTTCTAACTCCTTGATTGGGGACCACATGCTCAGTTCAATGGTTGGCTTCAAGCATCTGCATTTGGATGTAAGCAATCATATCTGTATTGGTCATGCTCTGGCAGACCCTCTCAAGAGACAGCTATATCAGGCTACTGTCAGCAAGCACTTCTTGGCATCAGCAATAGTGTCTGGGATTGGTGTCTGCAGGTGGGATGGATCCCCAGGTGAGGCATTTTCTGGATGGCCTTCCTTCAGTCTCTGCTCCACTCATTGCTCCTGTGTTTCCTTTAGACAGGAGCAATTTTGGATTAAAATTTAAAGGTGGGTGGGTGGTGCCATCTCTCAGTCGGAGTCCATGCCTAACCTCTGGATATGGTCTCTACAGGTTCTCTCTCCCCTTTGTTGGGTATTTCAGCAAATGTCATTCTCACTTGGTCCTGGGGACCTCTTGTTTTCCTGGCTTCTTGTACATTCTTGTGGCCACCACCAATTCCCTTGTTGTTCAGGGAACTAAGTAGTGCATCTAAATTCAGAAGTGGGTCCCAGCACCTTCAGCTCCCAGAGGAGCTTTCTGGGTTAGTATTTGTTCAATTTTTGTTGGTCTTAAAAGCCCATGGTAGAATGAGTAGATAGCTCAGGCTGTAAAATTCTTACTCTGCAGATAACTTGAATTCAATCCTCAAAATTCAGGTGTAAAAAGCCAGTGTGGTGTATGCTTGTAATCCCATCACCTGGAACAGAGAGGAAGGAGGATTTCTGGGTTTGACTGGCTGCTCAGCCAAGCACAATTAAAGAACTCTAGGCCATTAAGCTATTATATTTCCAACCTAAGTCAATACAAGGTAGATTCTCTCTAGAAGAAGAAGAAGAAGAAGAAGAAGAAGAAGAAGAAGAAGAAGAAGAAGAAGAAGAAGAAGAAGAAGAAGAAGAAGAAGAAGAAGAAGAAGAAGAAGAAGAAGAAATTGACAACTAGCCTCCACATATACACATGTGGAACATTCCTGCATACTTAGGGAACCCCCAACATGCACACATACAGCATAGAGGCAAACAGAAATAGGTGCCCAGCACCTTAAAAAAGAGAAATCAGAAGCTGCATGAGTATTTTAATCTTGAATCTCATCTCACTTCTTCAAGAAAACTCTAT
This sequence comes from Micromys minutus, assembly GCF_963924665.1. Classification (NCBI taxonomy): domain Eukaryota; kingdom Metazoa; phylum Chordata; class Mammalia; order Rodentia; family Muridae; genus Micromys; species Micromys minutus. Next base: position 6,558,444 of record NC_137953.1, read on the forward strand.
TGCCTAAGGCACCCAATCAGTGCCACCCATTTGGTAAATTTTGCATTCATTGATTTTTTTTTCAAAAGAATGTTCTATTAATGAGGGGTGAGGCCTCTATTACCTGTAGGTAAAAGGATCAATTTTTAGAGAAGAGTTAGAAACTCTACTAGAGTAAGAAAATGTTAGCAGTAGGTTCTTCTATATGGCATCTGACCTTTTCAGCCACAAGTAGTAAGCTAGGTTTACAGTAGTACCGGACATGAATTCCATCCTATTTAGAAAGCTTTGTGTTTACGTAGACAGCTATTATTTACCATAAAAAAGAGTAAGTATTTCCCCACTAGGGTGTCTAACTAGAATAGACTTTGTGGCTCATTGGCTTCACAGATGAGTAGGACTATAAATTGGTTTGTTTTTTCTGCTTAGTAAACCTGCATAGCATCACCTGACTCTGTGAAGTCCAGTGCTCACGAAGAAGGCTTCTTTGTCATGGCTTGCTTTATGACTTTCCCCCAGAGAAAATTCTTTACCTTTTATCAAAACATCATTACTGTTGAGAAAATACTTTAAACTTCTAGATCAGAATTATTTAATTTTTAAATTGTATTCTCAATTTGATTTATTTTTTTTTTCAGGCAGGGTCCATTGTGTATCCTTGGCTGTCTTGGAACTCCTTCTGTAGATCAGGTTAGACCCACCTGCTTCTCTTTTCAAAGTACTGGGATTAAATGTAGGCATCACCAGACCTGACTGCAAGGATAAATTTTGATGGACAGGTTTATGTTGGAAATATGTAAAATCGTATATATTTAAACAAACCCCCAGCTGTGATTAACTGGGAAAGATAATGTTTCATTTAGTAAACTGAGAAGTTCCTCCCTTTGTTGGAAAAAAAAAATCACAGATTTGGTTTTAGCTTCCAGCCATAGGGGGCAAATATTCCCTTTAGTTCTTCTGCCAAGACCACAAAAATCAAAATGATACACAAAAAGGGAAGGATAGCCCTTTCATACTCCTCGAATGGCAGCTAGGCAAACAGCAATATCTTTTAATTAGCTCTAATAACTCAAAGGAAGATGAAAGATCCCCTCCTGAGAACAAGGATACCCACTGCTGACAGGGTATTAGTGAGAAATCTGTTCTTTCCAAAGTCTTATTGCATGATTTGAGAGATTTAGGAAGGATGTTAGAGACTTCGAAGTAATGTCTACAAGGCAAGAAAAATAGGTGTAATCGGACAATTTTCTTCTTTTTATACATTATTAAATACGTGTGTTGGGGAGGCATGCACAGAAGATCATATGACAACTTGCAAGAGTTGGTTCTCTCTTGCCTCCATATAAGTCCCAGGCATTGAACTCCAGATGCACTTTGCATCTGAGCACCTTTACCCATTGAGCCATCCCACAGGATCCTTGTTATGAGTTTTGATCAAAGCCTAACTTGTTTTAATGCAAGGACCTCAGTATTTGTTAATAGTTCTGTTAATTTACAAGATACCCAGTCATATAATGGTGAAGAATATTTTAAGACAGTCTGAATCATGGACATTTAAAGTTGCTCACACATTTTAGAACCTTTTAGTTTAAAGTACTGAGATTAAAATCAGATCCTCCACCCCTGATCTCTGCTGACATTCCTTCCCACTCAAGTTCTTGCTTACAAGTTGTCAAGAGCAGAAAACACAACTTGCACTCTCAGTGGTGGAGCTCTCAGAGGTTCGCAACCTTTCACAGGGTTGGATGATATCACATTAGGTATGAGATTCTGGGCTGTCAGCTCACACTTCTCACTTTCAACTTCAGCATCATGTACTATGTAAATTAAGAGGGCTGGATAATTTATTTCCATCAAAAATGATGCTAAGCTGAGCTTTTTACCAGTCTTGACCATCTTGACAGCTACCATTTTAGGATGTCTTTTGCACATATACATCTAGGGGTACTCAATTTTGATCTTGAAGCATGTACTTTTACAGTTTAAGACCTACTTTGTGCTTGTAAGGTTTTTGTCAACTTGACAGATCTGGGAAGAGAGAATATCAGTGGAGAAAACGCCTCCATCGAATTGGCTTGCAGACAAATCAATGTGTCATTTTGTGCATTAGTGTTTCATACGAAGAGGGCCAGTTCTCTGTAAGTGGTACCATCTTTATGAAAATGGTCCTAGGTTGTATAAAAAGTAGAACCAGTAATAAAAATGATAAGAAGCAGTGTTGCTTCATAGTCTCTGCTCCAGTTCCTGAAATCAGAATCCTGTTTGAGTTCCTGCTCAGACTCCCATCAAACAGGCCAATAACCGCTTTCCTCCCTAAGTTTGTTTTGGTTCTTTCAGAATGCTCTTGCATCCCACCATTTCTGCTGCTGCTCCGTAGACTGTTGTTACATAAAGCAGTGAACTTCTTTTTTCCTTTCAGCAAATTCAAATTTTCTTCTTGTTATGAATAGCTAAGTTTAAAATAGGAAACACGCTACTTCAATTTCGGTCTATATAGCTGTTTATAGTAATTGCTCCATGCATTTGGTCATATGAATGATTTGATGCTAAGCATATCTGAAAGCCACTAGCTGATTCTAAGTAGAATCTTCCCAAGAAATTATGAATCACTTGACCCAAGGCTATAGGAAGCATCAAATTTATTATTTTATAAGAGTGACACAGGATATGTGGTACACTAAAAGAAAAGCCACATAGACTGTGATTGGTTACTATGTTAGACACTGACTTGTTAGTGGATACTGTCCAGGCTAAAATAACTAGCAAGCACCACAGATGCCAGTAAATTCTAGTGTAGAGCTATGACAACCACATGAACCAGTAGCCATCCCTTCAAATTTCCCCAAAGGGATCCACAGAACTTTGTAGAACCCAATTGAGTTCTACCAAGTGCCTAGAATAGCATTTAGACATGCCAGTTGCACTGTATGTATCACAGTGCATTGCTCTAAAATCCTCAGTAGGTAATTATGAGCAATAGACATTGATGTTCAGCAAGTACAATATCTTTGTTTTCAGTTTTTCCTCTCTGCTCCCTATATAGATTCAACAGTTCCTGAAGAATTTGCCAACAGGAAAAAAAGAAAATCTCAGTTCCTTCTAGGGAGCTGCAGTAGGTGATGACCATTTCAGCTATTAGCCACAAATGGGTGAAATAAATCCTCCTGCTGTGTTGAGCAAAACAAATGACCCAGGAGGAATAGCGCCTTGCAAAGCAGTTTAGGCAACATCAATCCGCTGTGAAAGCAAAATGAATCTTTCCTAATTCCCACTCCATGTGTCTTCAATTGTTTCTTCCTTCCTTCTTTTCTTCTTTCTTTCTTTCTTTCTTTCTTTCTTTCTTTCTTTCTTCCTTCTCTTTCTTTCTTTCTTTCTTTCTTTCTTCTCTTTCTTTCTTTCTCTTTCTTTTCTTCTTTCTTTCTTCTTTCTTTCTTTCTCTTTCTTTTCTTCTTTCTTTCTTCTTTCTTTCTCATTCTTTCTCTCTTTCTTTCTCTTCTTTCTTTCTTTCTTCTTTCTTTCTTTCTTTCTTCCTTCCTTCCTTCCTTCCTTCCTTCCTTCCTTTCTCTTTCTTTCTTTCTTTCTTTCTTTCTTTCTTTCTTTCTTTCTTTCCTCAAGAATTCTAAAGCCTCTCTAATAGGTACTCTTGGGAATTTAATTTCTCTAAACCATTACATAAATAGTTAGAATTTCACTCTGTGTCTCTTTCTATTCCTGTGTTGCTTCAGCTTTATTAGTCTTAGACACAGTGCTGGTCTGAAGGACTGGCGGAGAAAGCCACACTGGAAGCCCGTTCATTTACCAGTGGATTGAGACAAATTGAAAAGCAAAAGACATTTTTGTAGATATAAATAATCATTTATGCTTCTTTGTACCTATGTGTGTACTTAGGCACACATGTGTGTGCAGGTTTCTAAGGAGGTCAGAAGAGAGAGTTGGATCCCCTAAAGCTACAGATTCAGACAGTGTGCACTGTGAGCAAAACTTGTGCACTTTACAAACTCAGTGAGAACACAATTTGGTAGTCATTTCTCCTGCTCCCCAGTACAATGGTTTTCTTTTTTTTTTCAATGCGTACTGTCGGGCCCTTGAAAAAAATCAAGTACTGACTAAAAAAAATATATTCACATGGTTTTATGTGAAAAATTATTTTAATGTCTGAAAAAACAGTACTGACAAAAAAGTATAATTTTAAGCAAAAAATGTTTAAAATCTGTACATTTATCTTTGTTTTGTAAATTAAAGTAGTTTACAATGGTTTTCTTAATAATGACCTTGTAATTTAAAAAATAATGGTTCACCTGTGCTCCAGTCTAAAGAAATTATTGACAATTTTCATTAATATTTAATAATGGCACAAATACGGAGGCAGATGCTCACAGCCAACAATGGAACCGAGAACAGGGTCCGCAGTGGAAGAGTTACAGAAAGTACTGAATGAGGTGAAGGGGTTTGCAACCCCATAAAAACAACAATACCAACCAACCAGAGCTCCCAGGGACTAAACCACTATCCAAAAGTACACATGGACAGACCCAAGGCTCCAGCTGCATATGTAACAGAGGATAGCTCTGTTGGGCATCAATGGGAGAAGTTCTTGGCCTTGACAAGGTTGGATGCCCCAGTGTAGGGGAATGTCAGGGCAGGGAAGTGGGAGGGGGTGGGACACCCTCATAGAAGCAGGGGGCAGAAGGAGGGGATATGGGGTTTGTGTAGGGAAAACCAGGAAAGAGGATAGCAGTTGAAATATAAAGAATGTCCAGTAGGAGGAAAAGCCCTTGATCTTGTAAAGTTTCATTTCCCCAGTGCAGGGGAGTGCGGGAGTGGTGAGGTGGTAGTGGGTGGATGGGAGGGGGCACATCTTCATAGAAGCAGGAGGAGGCAGGTAGGAGAGGAGGGAAGCTAAAAAGCAATGCCATTTGAAATGTAAATACATAAAATATCCACTAAAATGCTAAAAAGGACAAAGGATAACAAATTTAGCATATTTCTATATGTTTATCAGTTATTGTAGAATTTTTTCCTCAAGAAAATTGAAGTCACAAACTTCAGGGTGTTATAAGTAAGATTAGATTTAAAACAAATGAAACTAAATAAATAGTTTAGTGTTATTCTTCATTACATGGCTAATCTTAGAAGCCATGCAGGATTTGGACTCGCTAGTTCTTATATAAACTATTTCAAAATATATCTATAGGTTTGGTATAAAAGCTGATTGTTCCAAAAATCACTTTGAAGATACTGCTGATAGATTTGTAAAAGATTTGTATTTTCATAAATGTGTGCATATGTGTTTGAAACTGGGTACATGGTCATGTGTCTCAATGTGGGCTTATGTGCATGTGAGGGCAGTGCACACAGAGGCCAGAACTCATCAGATCTCCATGATTTGGAGTAATAGGTGGTGTGAGTTACCTCATATGCATCCTGGGAACTGAACTTAGGCCATTTGAAGGGCAACAAATAATCTCTTATTTTATTTTATTTTTATTGATTATTTTTATTTATTTAATTTCAAATGTTATTCCATTTCCTGACTTTCCCTCTGCAAACCCCCAAATTCATCCCCCATTCCCCTGCTTCTATGAGGATGCTTCCTCACCCACCCACTCCCCCCTCACTGCCCTGACATTCCCCATACTGGGGAACTGAGTCTTCACCAGTAAATACTCATCAAGCCATCTCTTCAACTCCCAAATTAATACTTAAGCTCCGTTCAAGATAGTCACACAGTTAAAAGCTTACAACTCTTGAGTATTCTTCATATTTACCACTAAGAATAGTAGCTTTTTTAAATATAGAAAGCATAGTACAGCTGTCCCCTTTGCTTCCTATTAGGAAATGACGTTTCCTGGTTAAATCTGGTTAAGCCTGAAGGCCATTACGTCAGCTGCTCATCACTATGCCCACTCATCACAGTTGCAATCGCAGGGCAATCTTAATAGCTTAGTGGACACGTCTTCTCTTCTCTGCTATGGTATTCTGAATACTGGGGACATATCTGTTCATTTTAAATCTTGCTTGCCCCCAAGACATGTGGTGATATGAGAAAACAGCCATTATTATTATTATTATTATTATTATTATTATTATTATTATTGGTGGTGGTGGTGGTGGTGGTGGTGGTATTTTCACTGATATTTCTCCAGTAAGGTTTAGGTGGTATTGGAAGAAATCTAGTCTTTTCCTCAGGAACCACTTGATTTTTACTTAACAATTGTGAATTTGGAGTAAGCTAGCACACTAGGTTACAGAAATCAAATTTCAGGTGCTAAAATTTTTAAGAAGGTATAATTGCAAAAGGATAACAGGAAGCAGTCTTCCCACAATGTCAAAGTTCGATGAGTTTTAAAATATAATTTAATTGATACCCTGAAATTGTGAAATTTAGTTCATAATTCCATGAACATGCCACTTAGAAACAGGACAAATGAAGATAGCTCTACATAAAAGTATGGTGCTGTGTTACTGAGCATGCAAAATGTATTTTCTTTAACAATAAATATGCCACGAAGTTCTGTTAGACAAATTATTAAACTCTACCTTATAAAATTAGAACACACAAATGTATCACTGCGCATTGATAAAAGTAAGTTGAATACTCACTTTATCCAAGCAAAGTCCATGCTCAGACTACTTTCTGGGCTCAATCAAAAAGTACAAGGGTGAAGCTAAAAGTTAAATTCTATAGCCAACAAATTTACAAGATTTGAGATGGTAGGGAGATCTGTAAACTGAGAAACTAAATTTGAAATTATAGATATTGCTATGCAGAGGCATGGCTCAAAAAATGCATATAAGAGACTGAAAACATGGAAAACAATGATTATGAATCCAAAGGGCCATGCAGAAAATCACTTATCTCGTTCCTCCTTATGAGTTACATGTGTATATAATTGACAGACACATAACAAACATCACTGTAGTCTAAGAAAACATACATTTTTCTGCATGTATGAAGTTTTATACAATGAAACCCTGATTTAATATTTAGAATGAAAAGATTTTATGGTCAATGTTTTACAGCATAATAGCTAAAAAAATCTGTCATATGAAACAAAGATACAAGAGGAACTCTCAACAATGTCATCTGATTACTGTTCTCAGAAGTTTTTCATTCAAGGCTTGTAGAGGCAAATTGATACTTACCATGAAAGTGAAAATTTCCACAAGATCTTACATTCAGCACCTAGCAAATGACATGCTTAGATGGATGATCCTTCACTCATAAGAGTAGGTATGAGAAAGTTAATAACTCCTGCCTTGGGTAGATGTTTAGAATCCTGGAGCAGGAGTTGAGATGTCTAACCAAGCAGGATTAGTTCAGCTACCCAGATTCAGAAATCCGATTGTGATAGATATCTCTGTGTCACAGATGCCCTGCAGTTCCTTCTACAAATGTAGAATTACCGTTTGTAGTATAAAAACCTACAGTCCAAAACAATGTACCAATCTAGGGTACAGTACCAATGTAAAAAGTAAACACATGCCAGTTCACACATGAGGCCTACACTAAACCTAAATACCACACACCAAGGTATGAAGTGAAGCCAGTAACAAAATTTGCACAAAATTAGAGAGAATTAATACAAAGGATTCACTTTAAAACATGAATATCCTTTAAACATTAACACTGCAAAGGAAGAACATGCAAGCACATATCTCTGCCAGAAAACAAAGAAGAACAAATATTTAGAGGCTTTTAACTGCCTATAACCCCAGCTCAAGGGATCCTCTCTGGGCATATGCATACACCAAAGACTACATGCAAACATAGACACAAATATATACAAATAAACACACACACACACATGCACACATGTAAAAATAAAACAAATATTTAAATATCAAGAATTACTGAAGATAAATATAACCATACATTTAGATGTAATAAAAACCTTTCAAACAAGCATCAATTTATTCTTATCATCACTGTGAAGAGAAATATCAGCACAGTGATTGATCACAAGGGCTGAGAACAGTTCATTCAGCAGCAATAAGAAATACCCAAAGTCCTGAAGTATTATTTTGTAAAGTCTGAGAGAAACTCATGGCCAACCTTGGATTTTAGAGGCTCATAAACTATCATTGTCAAGTGTGTTTTAAACTCGCTTTGCTTACCAACTCCAGAAGCCTGAGATATAAGACAACGCTCACAGTCTAACAGAGGTAGAGCTTATGTACAGAAGTGGAAGAACCTGGGGTGGGCTGTGGTGTCAGAAAGCACAGGATGGTTAAACTAATGATGGATTATGAGTGAGAGATAGGCATTAATTTCTGTGCACACTGAAAAGAATCACTTAAGGATGGAAGGATTTAGCTTGGATGGCAGTTGGAGACTACATTCCATCACAGTGGGAAAGGAATGGAGGAGAAATCATGGAGTAGCTTGCCACATTGTATCTCTAGTAAATGAGCAGAGGAAGGAACACTACCCATCAGTACTGTTTCTTCTTTTATTCTGTTTAGTGGTGTTGCTTTCCCCATTCAGGGAGGGTATACACACGTCTGTTAAACCTCTGTAGAACACCCTTACAGAAACGCACAGAGGTGTGTCTTCTAGATTATTTAAATCCTGTCAGGTAACACTCAAGTTGATCCAACACAGAGGTTAGCAAATGGCAGCTCATGTCTGAGGTGTTTGGCTGCAGACAATGGATTAGGCTGCCAAGACAGACTGTCTAATATTTTTGAGCTACTCATTAGCTTTTGCATCAGGGTTTCTAGTATAATTTTAACTTCCTATACTTTATGAATAGAAGCATGTGAGAAGAAACAGCCCTGAGTATTACAGGAAGGCATCTACTACTAAACAACATATTGATCTTTGAAGATTCAGTAATGCTCAGGAGGTATGAAGGATAGGTTAGAATGCTCCTTTTGTCTTTTTTTTAAAGGAGCCCTGTTAACAAAACTATGTACATAGCATTGCATAACTATACATTATTAGATGTTCTGATGTTGACATCCAATAAGCCAATATATTATATAACTGACCACAACGTTTGGTCAAATAGTAATGAATTTCCATCAGACAGATGTGAGATAAGCATGTGTGGATATGGGAGGTCCATAATTAATTGAAGACATGCCAAAAAAAGAGGTTACATATGAACAGAGATATTTACTATGTATAAATTACATGTAATTCATTTCTTCTAAAAAGTTTATATTTTTATTTATGTTTATTGCATGAATGTTTTTCCTTGTATGTATATCTGTTTGCCATGTGTGTGCCTGGTCCCAGCAGAAGTCAAAAGAGGTTATAAGATACCTTAGAACAGGTATTACAGATAGCTGTAGAGCATTGGGTGGGTGTTAGGAATCAAACCCAGATCCTCTGCAAGAGCAGCCAGAAATTTTAACCACTGAGCCATCTCTCCAATAATGCACCTCCTCCCTGGACCTTAGTTCTTATGATGCTTTATTCCTGACAGAACTCATACCAACAGACTGAGCTTTTCCTTGATATAAGATTTCTAAATCTGGTGAGATTGCTCAGTAGGTAAAGGGACTTGTAGCCAAACATGATAAGCTGAGATGCATTTCTGTAAGCCACATGATAAAAGGAGAGAGCAATAACTCTAGGGTGTTGACCTCTAAGGTACATACATTACACACACAGACACACACACACAGAGACACACACACACACACACACACACACACACATTGTATAAAAATAAGTAAATGCTAGACAATACTTCTATAATATACTTTATGTCATTGGATGAGATCAATCATTTAGTTGGTCTGATGAACATTATTTAGAATGGAACCAAAGTTCCCAAAACCCTCTGTTGTGAGATCATGGTGGAACCAGCACTAATCAGAGGTTAGTATCTCTGTGGTCTATAAAATAAAGTCGTACCAATCTGTGAGTTTGTTTACTCGTGTCTTCAAACAACAGAAAGTGAGAAAGGGTTAAAATGCTACTTTGGAGACTTATGGAGCGAAGCCAGCTCCTAAGGATTGCATTAGTAACATTTTGTTCCTATCATATACATCTGAAAACTAACAGGCATAAAATACAAGAAGAAAAACCTGTAAAGTTGTGTTAATTACTGAGTCCTCTTGATACAGATGATATCTTTGCTGGAAAGTGTGACAAACATTTTAAGTCTGTATGACTACAGGGGGCTGGGGAGGGGGTAAAAGAAAATAACCCTGATAATAGTCTTTACTATTAAATGTACAGAGCTACTAAGGATTGAGGCCAAGCTTCCTGACAATTTTCTGGGTTGAAGCATAAAGACAGAAACATAGCTGCAGAAAACAAGATCATATTTTGTGTATCAGAGAGTTATTGGCCCATGGTTTAAACCTCAGAGAATTGTTTCCTTAGGGGACACAGTCCTGAAGATGCCTACTTAGAACCTGACAGCGTGTGTAGATCCAGGGAACAAAGACCATATATTAAGCCTCGTTTCTCTACTCTGTGAGAGAAATGCAGGTCTTGGCCAACACATAAGGAGCCAGAACTAAGGAACAGAGTGGCGTCTGGGTGTCCTGAATGCTTAGGCAGAATAAGACCACTTTTAGATGGCTTCCTTACAGTCCCTTATTTCCAAGCAAATAAAATTTTAATCAAACTAATTTCCCTCATTCTGATTCTATCCTCCCTGGACAATGATCAGTTTATCAACTCATTCAAATGAACTTCAAATATTTATGGAAATTTTGACAGCAATTTCTTGGGAGGAGTACCACATTCTGGCTTATTTATTTATTTACATTTATATTCCCAGGTAGTTTGAAGACAGAGGCCAAGAGTGTTGGTTTAAAATACATAGCTATAATCTAAACCTTATTCTCTCTGTGAATTTGCTGATTTAACTAATGTTTCTTTTTAAACTTTAGTGTTTAGATGATTTACTTTATCATTATTTAGTACTACAACTTGGATCTCACCCATGGACTCTAAGACCTTGAAGTGATGTTACCAAACTGAGGTAAAATCTATGAGACAAACCAGAGACAAGCCAGTCTTCTTTGAGATCACACTCCCGCACTTGCTTTCTTACTCTACTAGCATTTAATTTATTTTATGGCAGGGTTTCTCTTTATAGGTCAGTCTGGCCTCTAACCTTTCTGACTCTGCTAGCCAACTCCGAGGTTATTTGCATGTGCACTATATTTGGTTTATTTACTAATTTATAATATTCATATTTAAGCAAAGGCAAACCCATAAAGTCATCATTAAGCTTATGAAGTTTATAAGTGATTTGCCTAGAGAAAATTAAAGCATCATTTTAGCATTATATACTCCTTTGAATATATTGCATTTGTTATCTTATAGAACTTGTTCTGATTCATGTTTAGAGCTTCGTGCATTAGTTATCAAGGCTAATTCATTAACCCAACAGAAGATGTCTGAATTGTAAAAAACAGGTGTACAGTGTCTGCCTGGGCTCTGCATGTGAGGTTTATACAAAACTGTTGTCCTGTGCTGGAATCTGATTATGTGATGATCCAATATGAAAAATTAACTACAAATATACAAACATAGAAACACAATAGGGGCAAAGACAACAGAGGACTAGAAAGATGCTCAGTGGATAAGAATGTGTTTTGTTTCTACAGAGGATTAAGTTCTATTTCTTTCACTCATGTTAGAGGACTCACAGTTGCCTGTAACTACAGCTATAGGGTCCCCAACATGTTTGGCTTCCAGAGGTAACTACTCTCACATGTTGTTGTGGTTTGAATGAGAACGTTCCATCAAAGTGTCTGGAATTTGAACATTTAGGACCTGTTTGGGAAGGGTTAGGTGGTACAGCCTTGCAAAAACAGTGGTGAGCTTTTACGGTAAAATCCCTTCCTACTTCCTGTTTGTGGTCTAGCCTTGGGGATTATAGTTCAAAACATGAGTTCTTTGCTTCCATGTTCCTGATGGCATACCTGTCATTTGCTGCCATGCTTCCCTGTCCTCAATAGACTATTATCTCTCTAGAGCTGCTAGACAAAATAAATACTTTCTTTTGTAAGGTGTCTTGGTCATGGTGTGTTATCCCAGAGACCACAATTTTACATAACCACACTCTCCTACTCTTAAACACATTCTCTCACATGCACTTAAAAATATTTTTGGAAAGAAAACAATCATAGTGATAACAGTAACCAACTGTGAAGCCAGGAGCTTGGGAAGGAGAGACAGGAGTCTGTTTGGCAGGAAACACCTGGAGGTTTCTGTTTGCTTTGAATTTAAACATCCATGTGTATGTGAATCCCATTGAAGGAAAAGTTAGTATGGAAGAATGACAGCCATTTCTACAATCTCTGTTTCTCTTTCATCATTTTTCCTCTTTCTTCTTTTCTTACCATCAAGAAAAATTTAAGTATCCATTGGTCCATCTGACTTAAAATTCATTGCAAATCCTTCCCACTTAAGCTGCTAAAAAATCAATAAATCATCATAATTAAATCAGAATCAAAAATAATATTAGTCAATAGCAGAAGACTTGTAACTACTAGCCTTAATGCATGTTTTCTTTCCATTTTCCCATCTAGGGAGAAGATGTCATTCTCAAGTGAGCAGTTCCAGAAAAAATCTTGATAGAATCTCAAGATGTAGTTGAGTATCTGGCAAGTAATCATGAGTTTGCCTTATGTTCTCTGGGGAACAATCGTGGTGTCATAAAAAATACAGTCCAGGAAAGAGAACATTAAAGGATAAAGGAAGCTGGTAAAGCAATTACAAATACACCGTATGATGTGCTACAAAAAAATGTTACTTGGATATTCATAATATCAGCATGTAGTTTGCCTAGACATGGTCTGGTAGATCTCCACTGTTTTGAGTCATGAAAGCAGAGGAAAGGATATTGGAACTGTCCCTGCCTTTTCTACTTTTCAGAATTAAAATTGGAATCAGTAACATAGTGAATATGGAAGAAATCTGCACAGATTAGCCAAATTGAATTTCCTTCACCCAGCTAATACTGAATTCAATTTTGTCATTCGTAGCACATGGCTTAGAATTTCCATATATACTGATTTCCCATTTGTCTCTGTATCTCAAATAATAAATTATAAGGAGCAGTGGCATAATCTAGTTTTCAGACTGTGTGTGTTTGTGTGTGTGTGTTTGCATGTATATGTGTTGTATGAATGCACACATGTGAGGAGTGTCCGATATTAACATTCTTTTCCTCAGTCTTTCTCCAACTAAATTTGTGACTAGATCTCTCATGATCTTACAGTTTGGCTCTTCCAGTAGCCTGGCTAGAAAGCTAACCCCAGAGATTCTTGATTTTTCTTTCCCCCAGCACTGAGGTTTCAGACACAGAACGCTATGCCCAGCTTTTAACTGGGTGCGGGGCTCTGAGCTCAGGTCCTATGCCTGCAGACCCAGCACTTTACTTACTACCCAGTAGTGAAGATTCCCAAACTTTGAAAGAACTGCACACACATAGCAGTTTTTGATCGCTCCTATTGTACCTTAGAACTAAGTTGTTACAGTTTAAAAGTGTATAAGCTGTGGTGTGACAGCCCAATAAACTATGAAAAGAACCAAATGGACAATGAGAATAGCTTCTTTCAGCCAGGAAACTACAGTAGCTCACTCTCCTTTACACTTTACTGAAGGTAGACTGAGAAATATAACCTGCATGATCTTCTTGTCTTCTTAGCCTCATTTAATTTGATGAATGGGCAAAACTCTCAGACAATGGCTGGGATGGAGAAAGACAGGGAGAAAAAACCCACAGGTGGAGAAGCATGACCCTGAATCAAAAGCAAGAATGAGGCTTCAGAGGCAGCTGGAGCCTGGTGGCATGCTAAGCCCTCATTAGGGAGCAATTCTCCCTTCAGGACTGAATGTACAGTCCATCTCCTTCTCTGCTTTAAAGACTTTCTAGGCACAGTAAAGTGATACTAATTGTGTGGTCTTCCCTCTGACAAAGTTGCTGACATTTCAGATTCTGAAGACATTTATAAAGGATGGGCTGGGAGAGGCAGTCGCTGTATGCAAATCTGCTGGAGAAAAGGTCTCACACTTCTGTGCCCTTACTCGAAGTGGTCTAGTCTTTGACAGATTCGGGGAGAACAGATTCTTAAGAAACCTGCAATTTCTAATAATGTTAAGTGTCTAGAGGAACAGCAGACTGCAAATGCTCAGAATAGTGGTGTGTGTGTGTGTGTGTGTGTGTGTGTGTGTGTGAGAGAGAGAGAGAGAGAGAGAGAGAGAGAGAGAGAGAGAGAGAGAGAGAGAGTTTGTGTGTATATGTGTGTATGCACGCAGATGTGTACATCTGTGTGTTTACCTGGTTGCCTGAAGATTTTGATCAAAGATAAAGGTTGGGTGTCATTCCTTAGGCACTAGCACTATCTGCTTTTTTTTTTTTTTTTTTATTTCATGAGATTGTTTTCCACTTGCCAATCCCTTCATGTGAAGTTGAGTCTGGCTGGCTAGGGAGTTATAGGGGTCCTCCTTTCTCCGCCTCCACACAGAGATATCAAATCGGTGTCAGCAATGTTTACTTTAAAAAAAAAAAAAATAGAACACAGAACCTAGATTTCAAAATCAGATTTGTATCAGATTTGGAATTTGTTTGTATGTTTGTTTGTTTTGTTTTGTTGGTTTTTTTGTAGAGGGCATGTTATAGATAAGAATAGACAAAATAATATTTAGTAGCTAATTCACTCATATGAGATAGATATCAATCAAGTGCTTTCCCGAGTTGCCTTGGAAACCTGCAGGTCAGAAGGCTATCAGAATAACCAAAATGACTTTCTCCAGTCATCCATCTCCTTCCTGTTTTCTCAGTCCTTTTCTATGGATTCTCATACCTTGCTAGGAAACATCCACTATCATGTTTACTTCAATATTCTCCCAGTCACTCTGTCTTTCCTGTCTCCATGTTCCTCCTCATGTTCTACCTGAAGTCAATCTGTGTTGGCAGTGGGAAGAATCATCTTATAGAGATGCCCTGATTCTTATTTGCTCATGTTCCATTGGTTCTTGGAGAGATACCCCTCCTTTCTATCACTCTAAGAAATAAAGAGAAATGTATTAAGGTTTGCAGGGTATGCACATATTTATGATTCTAACAGAAAACCAAGATAGGCAGAGTGACAAAGAAGAAATGTTTTGTGTTTTCTTTGGTACAATTGTGTTTAGTGTTAAGAAAAGCACCAAATATCTTTATGTACTGCACAAACATTATAAGAAGATCAGAAAGATGAAAACCATGCATCTATAATCATCTATGATATATTGACTAAATAATAAATCTTATTCTCAAATAATATACTTATGAAGTTATGACTATAAATTATATATCTCACTGTATGCACATATGTGTTATGTTTGGCATCAGTGCATGTGAGTACAAGATCATATGTACTATGGAGCATGTGTTGAGATCTAAGATAGCATCAGGTGTCCATTCTTCAATCTCATTTAATACAAAGACTTTTTGATTTTTTTGTTGTTGCTGCAAATAGAGTAGTTGTTACATGAGGTTCTAGGTATTTACATGTCTCTGATTCCCATCTCAGCATAGAAAGATTAAATTTACAGGTCTCTGCTACCATGTCTGACTTTGTATATGCTTCTGAGATTAAAATACTGGTACTTTTGCTCATTAAGCAAGGACTGTATTCAGTAGGTCAGCTCTCCAGCCTCTAAATCAGCTCTAGTAGTTCTGAGGTCTGAAAAAGTGCTATCTTCATTGGAACTTTCCATGACCACCAAAATGGCAACAGTATTGTATTCATATATTGTATATTTGGCTGGCATATTAGGGAACATCACAGCAATGAAACCCATCTTAAGGGGAACAGAATGAAACCAGATATATACATTATGCTTACAGCAGTCAGTGGAAAAGAAATGCTCTAAACCTTTGGTTCTACTTCATAGAGAATTCTGTGAATAGAAATTTGGCTCTTTTACTAATTATTCTCCTGGATATGAGCTGTTACATGAAGCTTCATCATCTACACTATCTACAAAAGACACAGCAGAGGTTAAGAGACTTTGACCTCCATCCAAGATAGCTTTCCCATAGCTCCATTGTTCCTCTAATGAATAGTGACCCAATCCTCTCTTCCAGTACCCCCACTAAATTACCAAGATGGTAATCTCTGCTACACAAAACTGAAACATGAGAAGAAATTGCAAGTCGTGTCAATACACACAAGGGTGGAATCCGATTGCATAGTCATGTTCTTAACATGTTTGGCCAGATCTTCCAGCAGGAGACACAAAGAGCAAAGAAAACAAATTTTCAGTGTGGTGGTGTGCTTATGTCATACACAGTACCAATCTTTGTGTCCACCTACAGGTTTATGTGAGCGGGTCACGACACTTCCTTCCTCATCCCCAGCCCTTAGTGAAATCTATTAAGCACAGAGTCTCATTCTGATGTTCCCTTATACTTGTCCAGTTTGTGACATTGTTGTAAAAAAAAAAAAAAAAAAAAAAAACTCAATCATTAAAAAACTATGCCCAGGAAGCCTGGCTCAGGTTACTCAACACATTAAAAAGGGAACAGCTTTGTTTACCAGCCAACAGAACCTTGGACTGTTTGACTTCTTCACTGATGTGGTACTGGCTAAGCTTCTGATATTTTGCCATGAGCAAATAATGTAAGGTTGAAAGGGATTAAGCGCAGTAAGCATTGGGAATACAGAGCCTGCCAGCTGTCCATTTGAATAACATCTGGATAGCAGGCCAAACAATAGGCTTTCTTACTGATTCCTGCTGGTTCTGTAGAAAACTCTTTCATCAGTGTCAAATAATTTCCATTAATTCAGCCAATGTATATCTTCTGCCTAGACCTTTGTGAACTTTTCCACCTATAAGTTTTTATTACTGTTTTTCAGGCCTGAAGGCAATGACAAGATATTGGCAATGCCTTCTTGATGGGTTGCTTCTATGTTTTGTACATTTCTGTATTTCTGCTTGGGTAAGCATTTTCTATATAGCCTTTCTGTGTCTCACCACACTGGAGCCAAGAAGGAGGAGATTTATGTTGAAACCCAGTTAAACTGTTTTTGCTGACATCCCTCTGTCATGTTTCATTCATACATTCTGAACCCTGGGAGCCTGAGGACCACTTGAGATTCAAACGAAAATGCAGAGAGCACACCCTCATGAGACTTGGCACCAGTGATAAACTTTGTCAAAACTGGTTTGGCACCAAAGCATCAAATGTTTGCAGCACTCAGCACTTGGAAAAAGCTGACACTATTCGGAGACAACTCATGGGACAACCCAGAGGAAAAATGTCAGATGCAGTGACTTCTCTCAGCAACTGTGTGATTTCAACCCTGAAGTGTCTAAGTGATCTGATTCTTTTTTCCCCCACACTGGCTTCCTTGAGCCACGGAGGGGAGACTCTCCAGTCTCCCTTGGAACATGAACATGCATTTTAGAACCACTAGTGATTTGAATTTCAAAGAAGATTAAAGACATAATTCATCTCTCTTAAAAATTGTAATTGTATAAATGACATCTTTCAAAGCGTCCTACTGACACATTCAGTAGCAGCATGCATATTCTAAAGCACTGAGAGGTATGGTTCTTTCATACTTGCAAATAAAAGCATAATGGATTATCTGCTGTCTATGATTCAGACTAAAGGCAAGACTCCTAGTCTTTTTGTTTCAAATATGAAATTTAAGGCTCCCTTTAGGGCTGTCTTAACTGTCAACCACGACCATATTTCTATGTTCATTGTCAATTATACTTTTCACTCTTTCTGATTCAAGCAGAAATTGTTTGCTCTAAACATTTTTATTATCAGTAAAGTCATGAGTTTTATCATGATGTAAGTATTCTGTTTGAATAATATGGAAAATCAATGAAAACTTCCCTCAACTAGTAAAGACTTATCAGGAACTATTGTATCTTTCTTTTTATTTTGTCCGGAACAATTTACCATCATTTTCTCTTTTTAAACAGAAAATTCATTAGTACAGAGAAAGTACTAGCTAGCTTTAACTATCACCTGGGCATATGTGGAATCATGAAAAGGAAGTCTTCGCTTAGGAATTGCACAGTTCACATCAGTCTACGAGTATCTCTGTGGGGGATTGTCTTGATTGTCCATGGATGTAGGATTCCCCACCCCACTATGGGTAGCACCATTCCTGGAGCTGGTGGCCTGGATTGTAGAAGGAAGCTAGCAAAGCACAAGCCTGAACAACTAAGCCAGTAATCAGTATCTTCCATGGGTTATGCTTTCCCCATTAGCTCTGAAGTAAATTTACTGGGCAGAATTGAAGATGTCTATAAGAACAAGTAGTACTGTCTCTGGTTCTTGCCTTTGCATTCCTTCTGTGACTTCTCTAGAAGACAGACCATGCTCTGGAAATGCAACTCAGATCAGCTCTTTTATCTCTATAAGGCTGTTTTATTACAACAGCATCAGAAATGAAAATTGAATAGAGATTTTTTTTTTTTAGAAAGCATTCATTTATTTCTCCAATGACAAGTAAAAATTGTACATATGCATAATTTAGAAAAGAATGTTTTGATTATTGTATACATCATAAAAAGGATAAATCAAGATTCTTAACATAAGCATTAAATGTGATTATGGTTATTTTTTAATTAATTAATTTATTTTACTTATTCAGTTTACATTTTGCTTACTGTCCCCCTCCCAGTCACCCTCTTTCCCAATCTGCCTCCTATCTCTACCCTTTTCCTCCTCCTTCCCCACCTGGGTACTTCAAGCCTCTGCAAAGCTAGATGCTTCCTCTTATGGTTATAATTTTTAATGAGAACTTCAGAAATTTACAGTCCTGTAAATATCTGGGAAATACTGTTATTAAATAATCATTTTGAGAAACAGGAAGTCTCTTGAACTTTTCCTCACCAATTAATGTAAACTTTATATCCTTTGTTTTCTGTTGTTTTACTTTTCCAGAACCCCTGCCTCCAGTGACATTATTTACTTTTTCTTTGTAATTCAATTTTCTGAGCAGTCTACATATAAGTAATGTCTTGCCTGGCCTGTATTATTACTCAGCACATATCCTCAGTTTGCCCAGTATAGTAAAAAATAGTAGAATTTCCTTCATATTTAAAAGAGTGACTATATATATATTAATATAATATTATATATATATATTACATTTATTATTATATATATATTACATTTATTATATTATAATATATATATATATATATATTACATTTTCTTTACTTCCTTGTTACTGAAGGTAGTGTTGCAATAGACAACACTGTTATCTCTTCTGCAGTAGATGTGTCACTATGGGCATGGGCTTTAATACCTTTGTCCTAGCTGCCTGGAAGTCAGTCTTCTCCTAGCAGCTTTCAGATGAAAATGTGAACTCTCACCTCCTACTGTACTATGACTGCCGGAACATTGCCATGTTCTCACCCTGATGACAATTGACAGAACCTGTGAGCCAACTACAGGTAAATGTAATTCTGATAAGAGTTGCTTTGGTCATGGTGTCCATTCACATCAGTAAAACCTTAATTAAGACAATTAGTTAACTAGCATTGAGTGTTAGTAGTTTTCACACTGAATTAAAATGGAGGTTAAGGGATGCATGCTTGCAGTCAAGTGTTATATGAGCATGGTAATTTCTAAAGGAAGCTATTCAGGGTTTAATCTCTATCTTTAGTGCTGTACCTGGTCCCTGTGAAGGGAAGCCATAGTTGTAAATATAGAACTGGGGTAGTGGATCAGGAAAGACACAGTTGAGCTAAAGGCTTTGAAAACCCAGAGACCTGAAAGGAACATTAGGAACTTTACTTGCTCCCAAGAACCAAGACCCTGTCACTCACTAGCCACAGCCCCCCATAGATTTTTGGCCATCAGTCATATAAGGGCAACCCCACAATTCCCCTCCCCCTCAAGTACCTCCACATGTTGAAGTATCCTTAATAACTCAGACCAAGACAATAGGAAAAGAGACTTGACCTGTGGTCACATAAGCTCATGACAAAGATCTCCATGCTAAAGGCCTCTATACTTAAAGGCCTGGAGGGCATAGCCAATAAGCGTTCCTTCCCAGAAACTCCTTCCTGCAAAAGGTATTTAATTGCAGACCCACCCTGAGAAGTAGTGGGGTATGGTTTTATACATTCACTTCCCATCATGGTATGTCTCTTCTTATTGAGATCTGCAGCAGTGGGAGCCATGGTGAAGACTTTTGCCTATAGAGATGCTTTCTAGTCTTCCTTAGAAGGTTTCTCTGTGCTCCCAAACATAATCACCACCAAGCCTGACACCATCAAGCTAAGGACAATCACCATGGGACCAGCTTGAGCTCTTCTTCCCCCTGCTCCCAGTCTTTGGGCTAAACCCAGCCTGCTAGCTCAGACTCCATTCTCAGCTCTTCTGTGACTTCCAGCCTCACCTGTGTATCCAAGAACCTAGGAACTCCACGACCTCAATGTTTTCAAAGGCCCTGGGACCCGGGAGCCAGCTCCAGATTCCCAGGTCTCAAACTGCTCTTTCCAACCCCAGACCTGCGTCCTTGGGCTTCCCTGCAGCCCACCAATCCCTGCATCCAGTATCTCCAAGCAGCCCTGTGGGGGAAGCACATGAGCGACGCACAACCATGTACCTGGCACCTAGGATTTAATCTCTGTCTTTAGTGCTATACATGGTCCCTGGGAAAGCTCAGCCATCGTAAATGTGGAGAAGTTGCTTTGATGGTGAGACTAGAAAAAAAAGTAAGAGGCAGAAGGGAAAACTGCAGCCTACATGGGTTTATACCTTTTCTAGTCTGGATACCTTACCTCCAGAGACTGATGCTCTTTATCATGGATCGAACTTTCCCTGTGATAAAGAACAGGAAGATGCCAAAGGAAGAGACTGTTTGAGTTGAGAGAGCATCACAGAGATCCCGCAGAGCAATACAGCATGTGACAGCTGCCAGTTTCAAATCCTGCACCAAATCTATAGATTTCATATTTTATTATTTTTGAATTGTGTGTACAGGTGAATACAGGTGCCCCTAGGCGTCAGATGATGACATCAGATCTCCTGAAGTTAGAGTTGCAGGAAACTGAGCTGTCTGAAAGGAGTACTAGCAACCCAACTCAAGTCCTCTGCAAGAGCAGACACAGTTATCTCTTCAGCCCCTGTATCAAATTTCAAACAATGAAATACAGCTTTTGTTTTCCTTCTGTCTTCTACATTCTTCCAAAAAAATGTTCTTAGTGGCCAATGCAAACCCCAAACCATATGGGAAACGAATCCTGGGAAATATAACTTCAGCTTAGCTAGATTGACTCAATGTAACCGCTCCATAAACAGATAGTGAAGCTTACTTGGGGATTTTCAAGTCTTGTCAAACTTGGAATTATCCTTCAGAAATATTGTCTCAATATTACAACACAGGGGACTAGAACAGATGTTCCAATGAAGCTTGCTGTACGGCATAACCCAGTTTTACACTGGGAAATTAATGCCTACTCAGATTACATTGGTGTCTTTCTTCCTTCTTCTTTTTAAGCAAAGCTATTGACAGCAACATAACATCATTTAACAACGAGGACATTAAGGGATAAAAATAATCACACCTGCAAGGTCTAGGCAGGTTTGATGAATATTAGTTGGGCATGAAGCCAAATGTGTCCTGTAGTTCTATTTTGTTTTAAAGAAAAGTCTCACAGCTTTTATAACTAAAAGTGGCCTCGCAAACACTGAAACTCCATCTCCAACCAAGGGACACTACATTGGGTAACTTCCAAAATATTAACTATGAAACAGGTCAGGCAAACCAGGATTCTGTTTTCAGAGATCTAATAGAACATAATTCAAACTCAGTAAGAAAAGAAGGAGAGATGCTTCATCACTTAAGAACACATATTATTGCAGAAGATTTGATTCTGGTTGCCCACATCCAGATGGTTGCTCACTACCATATGCAATTCCATTTCCTGCAACTCCAATGACTTCTTCTGACCTCAAGAGGTACCAGCATGTATAGACACTTACATACATGCAGATAAAGCATTCACACACATAAAAAGGTAATTCTAAAGAAACTCACAAATAGACACTATTTGTAATCACTCTCACTCTCAATGGATTAGCTATGCCATAAAGTTTTATGTAATAATTCTTTTAAAATCTGTGCCTTTGTCTCTGCTTTTAAAAATAAGGTTGTTTAATTAAAAAATATAGCATTAGTAGTATGAATGTATAAACAATGCAATGAATGAATGACTGAGTTTATGAATGACTATCTCCACATTGCTCATTGTTCTCGTATTTTCTTACTGTGTTCAAAGCCTTGCCTTTGAAAGTGACTGTGACACAAAGGTCTTCACTTAGTCAACAAGTGAATCCGAATCACAAGACTGAGACCACACAGAGCAGCAGAGCCAAGTATGGGCCAAGGTAGATACGGGCCTTGCGTCTGGTTTGTTTCTCTTGTTTCTACTGGTTGCCTGCACAGAGAGGCTACAATGGTGTCACCTGAAAAAGTGCATGTCCAGCTATCTTGCCTATGAGATCTAGCCTGAGGTAAATGTGGCCATTAAATGAGCATCACAGAGATGAATGAAAGTAGAGAGGACAAGGCCAATTTAAGGTGAAGAAAGAACCCCCGAGATACCCAGAGGTTTAAAGACACTTGCTGTCAGGCCTGGTGACTCAAAGCCAAGCCCTGATATCTGCAGTATGTGAACAGAAGCCTCTTCTTCTGAGGTCTCCATACTACATGCCCATCTGGGCCATGAGTTCTTGCCTGTGTATGTGTATTCTAAGACATGTACACAAGCAAGCACAAACACGTAAAAATACCTAATAAAATGTAGCGATTGTTTTGTTTTAGTTTTCTTTTTTCGTTTTTCCTAAGGGAAGTGACAAGTAGAGGCAGAAGGATGACAAGTCCTAGGTGACCCGTGGATACCAGGGTTGGACCCAGTCTGGGCCCTGAGTCTCTTTCCCAACAAAACAAAGCAGACAGACAAACACAATAAAGGTGTCATAAGTAGGAGGAGAGTGTCAATGATTTCTTGAAACTAGTCGCTTACCAGAGACTACGGGAGAAGATAAGCAGGAGCCCAAGGGTCCTTTGGGTTGTCAGTTATAGGTAAGTGGTCAGAGGTCTGTGCCTGCCTCAAAAACCTTTAGCAACAGCAATCAGCCCTCCACAGTCACAGACTTTATTTATATTTATTTATTTATTGGATGGAAGAACTGAAGAGAAATCAATATAAACTGTGAATAATGAAATACAAAACATTTCTGCTTAGCCCCCAATATGATGAAATTCACTGTCAAGTGGGTCTGAACACAGTTACTCTGCTGTGTTCACAGTTCTCACTTTTGCTTTGTGATGCCCTGCTTTGTGGGTGTCAGTCCTTTCTGGACAGGCCCACCTCCCTATAACTCCACCCAGTATCTCGTAATGAATGTCTTCTATTTCTTCAACTGCCACAAGAAAGATGTTCGGCTTTGAGAAACACTTGCCTCAAGAGAATACTGGCAATGAATGAGTAGGTAAAGTTTATTCAGCTTCTAAGGCATGAAGTACCAAAAGCAAATGAGCACACACACAAACACAAACACACACACACACACACACAAATACACACACAAAGAGAGAGAGAGAGAGAGAGAGAGAGAGAGAGAGAGAGAGAGAGAGAGAGAGACAGAGAGACAGAGAGACAGAGACAGACAGAAAGAGAGAGAGACAGAGGCAGACAGAGAGAGAGACAGAGAGACAGAAAGAGAGACTGACAGAGACAGAGAAAGAAACAGAGAGACAGAGAGACAGGGAGACAGAGAGAGCCAAGGAGGGTTTAGCCCAAGCAGAATGAACCATAGCTTCCACTGGAGGATATCTTCCAGGCTAGTTGAAGGATTAGAACTGTGGTTGTGGAGAGTTTGGAATGTGACAAGTCTAAAGCCAAATTCTCTTGGACGGTTTTTTAGCCCCCCTCAAATAGCTATTTATTATCCTCCTCTGTGTGTGACCTAACATCTTTGTGACTATTAATTAAATTATCCAAATCATCTGCAACATACAAACTCAAAGAATTTGAGCCAATTAACACCTGAGCCCTATTTCAGAGGTACCCTGTTTCTCTGAAGCATATGCACTGGAGATTTCTATCAAAGGATTTCAAGTATCTTGACTCAGAATGTTTTTGCTACTTTACTGTAGAAACTTTGTAAAATTGTTGAACACATCGGATTCTAGTAGATTTTGTGATGTGAATATTTGGTCCGGGGGCCATAGCTGCATCAGTGTGCAGTAGTAACTCATTTTCCAAGTAAAGACAGTGAGTCAGCATAAGAAGGGCTTGCAAGTGTCCTGCTGGCTTTCAGAAACCTAGTCACTATAGGTCTAAGGCCAGTGGGTCACACCAGCTACAGAAGATTCCTTATGTACCACACACCCAGACAAAATCAGAACCAAGGACTCTATCTACCTCATTGGAAAGATGCTGAGTAGCTTCTCTCCGTGAAGGCTGCTTCTGAAAAGGCAGTGCATTCTGCCTCTGAAAATGCAAATGCACATTCCCCTACAGAGGTCCCTGCTCAGATGATAAATAGAGGCCTTGAAGTGTTTCCTCTGGCGAATTACATATTAGAATTACACTTTCTATTTCTGGGACCTCCACTTTCTCACCCAGTGCCTCGTTCAACACTTGCTGCCTCTGGCTGCAGAAACTGATTAGGAAACAAGGCCAATTGGAGATCTAAAATGATAGTTTATTGACTTTTTTTTTTAATAAAAGAACTAGCCAGCAGAGAGATGTGCAGTCATACTCTCTACTTGACTTTTGTTAGGGGCATATCTTGTTTTCTTTATCTCATTGGAACAAATCAGGGTTACCCTGTTTTTTTTTTCAGTTATACCCATCCCAAATACACCAGCTATTGTTTGTTTTTAGGGTCTGAATAAAGAATTAAAGGTTAGTCCTTGGCACAGCTTTTGCTATCCATGCACTGTCATGAAAGCATGATGCTGGTCCACTTACAGGAGAGATGTGAGGGGTTCAGGAAAGAAACAGGCATGGTACTGCAGCTGGCATATGGTATTGTGTAATATGCTTTACCGAATCATTGCAAGCATCTGATGTATACTCTTAGAGTTGCAGTTAAATTACATCTCATTGTATTTTACAGTATACTTTTAAAAATTTAATAAAAAATAAGTCAAAGCTGAAAATTTCTATTATAGAACAAATAGTGTCTTTTTCTTTTATTTATTTTACTTTAAGAAAACCTTTTAGTACATTTTTCTTATTTTGTTCAGAGAGGGTGGGCACATGTCAAGGCACAGGTCAAGGCACACATGTGGTTGTCATAGCAGGGCATGAAGGAGTTGGTTCAATTCTTCCTTCGCATGCTTCTGGAACCAGGAACAGGATACCTGCTGCCTTCTTGCAGCCCAGTTTGTCCCCCCATATGAATCGTTGCTGCCTAATTTTGAAGAAGATTGAAAAGATTCATTTCTTGTGAATGTAGCTACTACAGCATCTTCACCAACTTTTAAGTAAATATGGATGAAGGGAACTTTTTTCTTAGTGCTAAATAAAAACAGGGCCTACATTGGTCATATGTTAATGTATCTTCTAGACTCTAAAAGAGAAGACTTCTGGAACCTAGAGAAAAGTCATTGTCTATATGTAAGGTGGATTTGAACAGACCTAGACATGGGCTTAGATGGAGTTAATAAAACATATTATTCATTTAGACATCTTCTACCTTCCTGTTCTAGGCACTACCCAGAATAATCATTAAAATAACTAAGTACTCAGTGATTATTAAAAAATCTTGTTGAATACCTATAATTAATTTACTATATAATAAATAATGTAGCTCTTCCACAAGTTTTTAAACTATGTGAGTGCCACTTAACAATGTAGTATAATCATCAAAACAGTATGTATTAGGAAATATCTTTATGTAAGGAGATGTTAATCAGCACTTCAGAGATCTTGCTTTCTTGTGGAAGACAGAATTCACTTCTCAGGACCCATCGGAAAGTACATCAGGAAGATTACAACAACCTGGAATGCCAGATCTGACATCCTCTTCTGTCCTGTACAGACAGATGTCAGCACTCACTTGCACACACACACACACACACACACACGAATACAAATATATAAATATATAAATTGAATTTAAAAATATAAAAGAGTAAGTATCATTTAAAAGTAGATAAGATATTGAACAATAGAAAAACTGACACTTTACCATAAAAGCATCGTTTGTAGAGAAATGAGATCAATCTTACTATCTGAATCATCTACAGATAAATTTAAACATGACATGTTTACAGATGTTACAGGAATTGGTTTAGTGGAAAACATTTAAAAGTATTCACTTGTGTCTGGAAGTTCTTTGAAACATAGTTTTCATTTCAAACATTTAATTTCTATGATGTGATGAAAAACAGGTTTCTTTTAAAAATGTTTTCATTGTACAATTGCCCATTTCACCTAGCAGTAGGCTCCAGGCTCTCTGTGGCTTTTGTTTTGTGCTTTAGCACTTTCTCTGACTGTGAGCAGGTCACTGGAGAGCAGGAAGACTCTTTGATTCCAGGAGGACCCCTAAGGGGACTTTCATTTGTTTATGACTGGAACTTTTCCATTTGCATTCTTTTGAAGAATGAATCCGCATTTGGACAACCTTGGGGCTCCCCTGTTGCTTATGGACCACCACTTAGAATGAATGCCTAAAGGCTCAGATTTCTTTTGCTTTTTCCTTTGTGTATGTGGGTAAGAAGGGCCAGGTTGTGTTTGTGGGGGCACCTGCTTGTGTGTGGTTCTGTGGTGTAGATGGAGGTCAGGGACTCACACTGGGATTTGTCCTTAGTTGTTTTCTATGATTTTGGACACAGTGTCTCACACTAAACCTAACCATCCTATCAGTTAGGTAGACTTGCTGGCCAGCACGTTCCTGGGATCCCCTTGTCTCCAGTTTACCAGTTTTGCTATGTCTGGTTTGTAGTGGAATTCTAGTTACCAGTTCACAGGTCCTCTCATTTTTAACCTTTACTGACTGAACCATTCCCGCAGCCCCTCCACTCAGACTTGTTCTCTTTACAAAGCAGGAATACTTTCTTGTTAGTTTCTTAGGAAAACCATCATATCTGACCAATCTCTAGACTTCCTAGATTCTGCTTATCATAAAGAGAGCACACGTTGTCTTAACTTGACTTAAACTACAAACTACTTAGGAGTTCAGGTGAAGTTAAGGTTGATGTTAACTCAGAAGACTTTCTGACTGAATAGGAGAATTGAATTTTAGAGCAAAATATAAAGCCCAATTTAGGACTAGTGTCCTTATTCAATTTCACAATATGAAATATGTCTAGAAACAAATAGCATGTTTTGTTAAAACAAGCTTGGGGACTGGTAGAATTTGTCAATCTGTATCTTAATTTAAGAATGGTTTTATAGGACTGGGGAGATTGCTCAGTGGTTAAGAGCACTAACTGCTCTTCTAGTGGTCCTGAGTTCAATTACCAGCAACCACAAGGTGGCTCCTAAAAACCTGTAATTGGATCTGATGCCCTTTTATGGTGTATCTAAAGATAGCAACAGTTTACTCATATTAATAAAAATAAATACATTTTTATAAAGAGAAGAACAGCTTTATGGTTGAATGGATAATAGCATAACTTCTTGGTTTGTTTGTAGTTTTAGATATGCAACATGTGTGTATGTGTTTGTGTGTGTGTTTTATAATGTATGCATGTGCATGTGACTGATGGTTCACATCCTTACCTATGTGTATGCGTAATGAAGCCAAATGAGAATTTAAGTTCTTCCCCACCACTTTCTTCTTTATTTTTTTGGGATAGTGTCTTGCATTGAATCTGAAGCTTGTGGGTTCAGTTTTGATAGCGGTCCAGCAAGTTTCTAGGGTCCATCTACTCTCCACCTTTCTTAGTGATAAGGCTACTTGTCACTCAATGCTGTGAGCAGTTTTTAACTGGGTATCAGAGAGTCAAACTCAGGCCCTTGTGTGTACACAGTATGTATTCTTTTCCTCTGAATTATTGTAACAGCCCATACCTTTAAAATAGTTAAATCTCCATATTTCTTAGTCTAAATTCTATACCTCTAAAGAAAAGAAATAGAGGAATACTGAAAGATAAATATAGTAAACTTACAACTCCAACCTCAAATATATGTCCAGGAAGGTGATTAATGAGTTAGTTATTCAATGCAATGAAATTCTAATAAGACGTAAGAAAATACCTTCCCTAGAAAATATAAAATACTGAGTAGAATAAAAATGGGGGCATATTTAATATTCTGTGAAACAAAAACTTAAATGATGTAAAATGGCCTCATGATGGTGCATGCTTCTAATTCTAGCACTTGGGGGGCAGAGGCAGGCAGGTCACTATGAATCAAAGCCATCCCATTCTGCATGTTCTAGAACAGTTCTAGAGCAGACACTATTATGTAGAGTGAC
Source organism: Micromys minutus (assembly GCF_963924665.1). Classification (NCBI taxonomy): domain Eukaryota; kingdom Metazoa; phylum Chordata; class Mammalia; order Rodentia; family Muridae; genus Micromys; species Micromys minutus. Next base: position 6,586,811 of record NC_137953.1, read on the forward strand.
TATCTCAAAGGACAAAAAAGGTTTTGAAATATAAAGGGCTTGATATATGCATACAGTGAGAAAAGATTCACATCTTTAGTATAGTATCTGGCCCGGGATACCTGCCCACAATGGTCAGCACCTGCTCGCACTGCCCAGGAAGTATGAAACCTACCAGATGTAGATAAAGCCAAATTCTACTTTCTGAAATTTCCAAGCCAATTGTGAGAGACACAAATTTAGTTATAATAACAGATTATTATATTAGTGTTCTCATTATGTAGCAGTAGATAAACAAGGCCAGGAAATTTTATTAAAAGGCTAGAAAAGTGCCAAAGAAGACCTTGTTGTAGGTTGAGGAATTGCAGGAAGGTTGTTAGTGAGGCTGGGATGGAAGTGAAGTAATTGCTACTGGTCAAACCAAATGATGCTCATTAAGTTTTATTTTGTTCACTAGTGAATTATTGGCAAATCTACCTTTTGAATGACTTTCAGTTCCCACGAAGAAAATCTCTAGCCATTTCTTACATAAAGTAAAACTATCTTAACTCATTGACTCAGTACTTCTAGTCCAATATCCCAGACTTGAGTCACCATCATGTGCAGTCTACAACAAGAGGATGTAGAAGCTGTCACTGATAGGATATGAGCCTCTGGAACATTCAAGGTGAACAAAATGAGCTGCAAGAAAGATGTTGCATCCTTCTGCAAAGTTATTGTAGGAAATAGTATCATAGATTTTAAAATGAAGGTGATAGTTTGATTAGGTTAGTAGAGCCTTTTGGATAACACTGACTTATTTGTATTGTTTGAGAATTTCATATATGCTCAAGAAATATTTAAACAAAATTCACCTATATCCTCTTTTCTATATTTTGCACCATCTCCACAAAACCTCATCCTTCCCAACTCCATATACTATTCAATTAAATCTCCTAAGTCCACTTAGCACGGAAATTATGTGCATAGGTAAGAGACTGTCTTTGCAAACCTGCCAGTATAGCCTTAGCTATGTGTAGAACTTCCTGAACCCCCCAACAGTCCATGCTGGGATTTTGACTGATTTAATCTTGTGTGGTCTTATGCATATAGACATAAGTGACTTCTTGTGAGAAACAGCTTTGTCATGTTGGGAAATCACTATTTCTTATCAGTTATCCACTATCTCTGGTTTATAGACTCTCTCTGTCATCTTTCCTGTGAAAATCCCTGATCTTTAAGAGAGGAGCCTATTGTAGAGAAGGTTGATTCCTGAAACTAAGAAGCAGTTTAGTGTTCCATCAATGGTCCACAATGAATCACTCCATCCAACTCTTGTTCATCAACACATGCTTTTCACATGGTTTTATGTAACATCCTAGCCAGAGGGATGGGAAAACCATGCCACAAGCAAAGGTACATTCTGTGCTTTTATGTCTAGTTTTGCCTACTGCTGCTATATGAAGAACAGATTACACCACATTTACTGAGAAAAAAAAAAAACACATAGGCAAGGATAACTCAGTAATGTCACCTGAGCCCACAAAGCCCAGCTTTTAAGTATACTGCTATTTGAAAAATGTGGCATAAATCTTCTTGATGATATTTTAGGAGAAACTTTCTTCCAACCACTTCAAGTTAAAGACAAATACTGTTTGTTGATTCTTTGAGATTTCTAATTGTTCAAGAACTCATACAGCAGTAAGTAGTCAAGATAGATAAAAATATTTCAGTTTTCAGATGACAGCAGATGCTGGCGAGGTTGGGGAGAAAGAAGAACACTTTTCCACTGTTGGTGGGGTTGTAAACTGATACAACCACTCTGGAAATCAGTCTGGGGCTTCCTCAGAAAATTGGGCATAGTACTACCTGAAGATCCAGCTATTCCACTTCTGGGCATAAACCCCAGAGACACTCCAATATACAACAAAGAAACATGCACCACAATGTTCATAGCAGCTCTATTTATAATAGCCAGAAGCTGGAAAGAACCCAGATGTCCTTCAGTAGATGAATGAATACAAAAATTGTGGCACATTTACACAATGGAGTACTACTCAGCCACCAGAAACAATGACTTAACTAAATTCCTAAGAAAATGGTTGCATCTAGAGAATATCATCCTGAGTGAAATAACCCAGTCACAAAAGAACAGACATAATATGCAGTCACTGATAGTGGGATGCTAACCCCAGAGGCTCAAACTGCCCTAGAAACAACTCACAGACTGTGTGAAGTTCAAGAAAAAAAGAAAGTGAAACAAAACAAAACAATAACAACAACAACAACAACAAAAAACCAAAAAAAATTATGCTCAATCCTTACACAGCAAGAAAACGTTGACTAATTCCGGGTTACATCCATTTTTACATGTACTTTTTTCTCATTGTAACTGGTAAGACCTTAATGCAGAGTATCAAACCTTAAAAAAAAGAAAAGAAAAAAAAAGCCAAGCACTGACAAAAATGTATTTGTATACATTTATGCAAAAATGTTTAAAATTTTTTTCCTTTATCTTTGTTTTTTAAAATAAAGTTAAAAAAATAGAAAAAAATAAATAAATAAAAACTGTCAGCAATTCTCCTTCATAAAAAAATCCAGTTTAAGAAATTAATTAACTATGTATGGTTTGTATGCAAATGTTCATGATGGTGTGTGCACATGTGTGCACAGGTACATTTAAACACTTGTCCCCATGCACATAAAAGCCAGAGGTCATATTCTGTCTTACTCATTTCCCTTCCTGCTTATTTACTGAGAAATCTTGGGGTTATGTTATTGAACTCTCTGCCTAATAAGCTCCAGGGAGTCATGTCACCTTTTTTTTTTTTTTTAACTAGTCCATGTTTGGGTAGCAGATTAACGGTGTCAGACACAGTTTTAAATCAGTGCCAGGGATCTAAAGTTAAGTCCTTGTGATTTTTTGGCAGGCACATAACCAACTAAGCTTTGTTCCCAAACCCTGATATATTTTAAATCATACATTGAAGATTCATATGATGACTTAATATTCAGATATAGCATTGCTTCTATTGCCAAAATCACATTGATTACAATATCTACCTCAATTATTGGCAGACTCCAATGCTTGTTCACTTAATAGATAACTTTTACTTTTGAGCCACCATTTTTCACATTCTAGGACCATCCTTGGTTGAGTTGAATGCTTTCAGATTGCACATCCAAATCATATCATGAGATATTTTTCCTTCCATACTCAGCCCTATATCCATTCTAAATAAATTAATGATCTCTAGCATCCTGTATCAGAAACGTGTGCTGTTGTCCTCCAAAGCAAAGTATGGATAATTACATTGAAGAAAATTTTTTTTAAAAAAAGAGAGAAAAAGTCAAAAGAAAAAGAAGGGAAGGATGAAAGAAATAGAGGAAAGTAATTGGAACATGGAAAGAAAATCGTAACACTCATATATTCTATGAGCTTATGGAAGCCAAGTAACCCGTGTTCACTATCGTTTACAGTGAGCTTTGTGGAGAATAGAAAAGTTATGTTAGTACATATTTTCCCATGTGAGATTGAGATGCTCTGTAGAAATCACTGTGAAGAAAGTAAAATATTTAGATTCTACATGTTTGCCAAGAGGGTAGTAAAATTCTTCCATATTCTAAGACAAGGATAAAACCTGTGTTGAGCCAAATGGACCGGATTCCCTCCTCCTGGAAATGCATTGGGTTTTCTGATGGTTAATGGATATTAAGAAGGTATGTTTTTCCTGTTTCAAGCACAGTGAGAAAGAACTTTGTTCCATTCATTTGAAGATGTTTGAGTCCAAGTAGCTGTGTCATTTATATTTACACATGTTGGCTTGTTTGCTTGTCTGTTATTTACTTGTGTGTAGACATGTGCATACCATGGCACATGTATCTAGGACATGGACCACTCTCTGGCATCATTTTCCTCCTTCCACTCTGTGGTTCCTGGGAACCAAACTTAGAGCATCAATGAGGCATAAAGTCCTGCTACCTCCTGAGACTTCATACCAGCTCAGTATTTCTGTTTCAAATTATGATTAGAAAATGTTTCCTTCCACAATTACTAGAAATTTATATAACTTACACAAAAAATTTTAAACCCTAACAAACAGTGAGATATATACATGCCTTATATCTGTGCCTTGGCACTTGATCCCTGAATAAATCATAAATTTTGTCTTATAAAACTATTTGAAGTGCTTGTGGTACATTACTAGTAATCCTTTCAAATAATTCTTTTGAAATCCGTTGCCTTATGCTTACAAGATTCAATACTTTCCCTGCTGTGCTGCTTATAACATGGTTAATCTTTGCTACTTGAATAATATCAGTAGGCATTTTTATCCCTAAGGAGTACATAAAAAAATCTTAGAGGAAGTCTCCTCTGTGCATAGATGTAAGGGAAGTTTTGCTTGTCCCCAGCTTCTAGCCCAGTGAGCAATTATCTCCCCATGTATCCTTCACACAGGAAAAAGAAATGGCAGCATGCTTTGTCCTCCTCCTTCCCCACTCCCCCCTGTTTCTTCCTGTTTTCAGTATTCCAAATCTCCATTCTTTTGTCTCCTCAAAGCCAGAATGCAAATAAAAATTATTTCAGGATTTTAACACACACACACACACACACACACACACACACACACAAACATATATATATTTCATAGCTCACATAATGTGAACATTATTAGGTGTCAAGAAGACTGGGGGCTGATGTCTTCTTTCTGTTCTTCAGTAGCTCGAGTGAGCAATGCAGGAAGCCAAACATGTAGACAGGTTTGAAACCAGATTGGATATAGATGTGGGACATCTGGGATGACTCAAGGTACATGTCATGAAGGCCTGACCAATGCCACAGACTCCTTTCTCCCAATATATTCTTGTCTTATATTTCTTAATGTCACTGTCATCATGACAACAAACACTGCTATGGATGTCTATCAGGGGGACTCTGAATTAGTGCTAAAAATAAAGTTATCAATAACTCCTCTTCTGAGTGTTCATTCATTACCTTGACCAGTAGGCCAGCCAGGGGCCTTGATGCCCCATGAAATCAGCATATACCACCATGAAACAATGGATGTATAGATCTAGAATAAATTAGGCATTACAATGGCTGAATAGCTTAAAGTTTGTTGTCCTGGCTTTGAGAGTTCTCTACATCTATTCTCTCGAAGATGTTTCATAGTAATGACCAAGAAAGAGAAGCCTGCTTTACTACAGCAAGGACAATGATAGGTACACTTAGACTCTTCCTGTCCCTCCCTCCTTCCTTCCTTCCTTCTTTCCTTCCTTCCTTCCTTCCTTCCTTCCTTCCTTTTTCCCTCCCTCCAGCCCTCCCTCCCTCCCTGACTCCTTTCTCCCTTTCTCCCTTCTTTCCTTCCTCCCTTTCTTCCTTCCCTCCTTCATTCCCTCCTTACTTCCCTCTCTTCTGGCTGGCCTCCTTCCTTCCTTTCTTCCTTCTCTTTTATTTACTTATTTATTTATTTATTTATTTATTTATTTATTTATTCTGCCATTTTGCCTGCAACATTGGGACAATTCTCACTATTTCTGGAGAAGGTAGAAGAAATATTATTCTGATTTCAACCTGATTTACATACAAGAGAACTGAATTTCAAGAGGTTAGAGGTTGGGAAGGAAGAAATGTATTCCTAAGAATTATCATTGTATAAATACAAAATAAATTATCATGACAATTTATAGTGACATTTATTACTATCCCTAAGTTATTGGGCTTATTAAAATCAAAACCAAGTTATGTGAATATTTTACATATTTTTTAAAATTAGATATAAGACTTTATTTTATGTCTTACAATAAAATCTGTCATCAAAGCCTAAAACACTGTTTACTATCTTGAACAAACCAATATTTTAAAGAAAAAACTACTATTATAATTTGTTTTTATATTATATACAAATATATATTATACCGAATATTTTTTAAATATTTTTGTCTGAAATAAAATTCTTATTTAGGAAAATGACAATATTGAACTACAATCACATTCAGTTTCAAAGACCTCAATTTCAATATTTATATATATAATACAAATAAGTATTTAAAGCATCCACTAACAAGTAGTGGAATGTTCTGGAACACATGGTATTTTGGAGGAAATAAGTACTGGATAAATTTTATAAATATGTATTCCCTTAGTTACAGTTTCATACTGTGAATTAGCTCTTCCTTTATTTTAGTTTTATGATGTTTGCCAGAAAACAAAATATCATTCTGACTGGAACAGTTCTCATGGTACCCATATCTCATAGATCACAATAGCTCTTCGTGGTGAAATGTGACTGTCAACTCGACTTGGCGTAGAACTAATTACCCCAGAGAGACGCCATCAGGCATGTCTCTGATGCTGTTCCCTATGATATTCAGGTGAATCATCACCCCATGGGTTGAGGTCCAAGGTTGAATAGAACAAGAAAGCAAGCTGAGCACCAGTTTTTGTCCCTCTCTGTTTCCTGAGAGAACAAAAGGAGGCCAAATGCTTGATGCTCTTGTCACCTGGCTTTCCCTCACTATCTGGTCTTAAGCCATGGGTCAAAATACACCTTTCACTCCCTAACTTGATTTCATTAACACTTTCTCACAGCACTGTGAAAATTAGGGAGCATACTCCTTCTTGTTTTTCTAGTAAATTATTTATGGATCATCTCCACAGCTAGTTATAAAGACACTTTGCTGACCCAGAAAACGTAAGGTTGTCTCATTCTATTCTCATGACTCCTTATACCAAAGAGTGATTCAGACTCCATTTTTAATAGAAGATAGAAGCTTTAATCTGAGCACGGCTTTTTTTTTTTTTTTTTTTTTTTTTTTTTTTTTTTTCAGTCTACAAAGTTGGAGGATAAGATTTGAATACAGAAAGGAACTAATACATGCCTTTTAAAAGTAGCCCACTTCCGGTGCATGCATGCATCAGGGCATTAAGGACTAAGAAACAGTGACAGGCAGCTGATCTTCATCACCAGGTGTGATCAGAAGAGAACGGACAGATATGCACTCCTGGTAAAAAATGACTTGCTAACCAGTACAGAGGTGCTTTCAATGTTTTTAACTGATGGCAGTCAGACCAGAGTAGTGTCAGATCTGAGTGTGCAACACACCTCCTGAGTCACTAAGAGCCTTTTAAATGTATGTGGTTAGTGGGAAATGTTCCTCAGCAGTTATATTGTCCAGTTCAGTCCAGTGGAGGGCTTGTTTTTCTGTTAATCACATGTTATGTAGCAGAGGAGATGGCTTAGTGGGTAAGTTCACTTGCTGTGCAAGTGTGAGCACATGAGTGTATATCCTCCAGCATTCAGGTAAAAAGCTAGGGATGCTACATTTAACTGTATTAAGGTTTGTGGGGAGTGAAGCCAGGAGGACCACTGGGGCTTGCTGGCCCCCAGCCTAGGTCTAGGTTTAGCTGAACTGACACAAAGATAAAATGGAAGAGGATAATTGAATACACACACACACACACACACACACACACACACACACACACACACACACACAAACACAAGAACTCCTTCACAATCAAAAAAGAAAGAGGCAGAAAATGAAAAATGTTCTATTGCACTACATATTCAAAATGAAATAAAAAGATGCAAAGAAAAGAAAAACAGCAAAAAAAAAATCCATTACAATAAAGTTTTAAAGTTGTTTTGATTAAGTTGGGCTTTTTTGTTTTCTATCATACACATGGGGTTGTAGCACATATAATATTTTTCACACCCAAATAATATATATGTTTGAGAGAAATACTGAGAACTTCAAGGCACTTGAGCTTAAATACACTTCAGGGGGTTTAGATTGTATAATTATTCCTATTTTTATTTTAAACATATTGATTTTAATGCATTCTTGTTTTAATATCCCAAAGCATGTGTTCAGAATACTTATATTTAGAAAAGGCCAATATTTTCCAAAAAAGAATTAAAATTTTTGTTAAAATTAATAATGAGATATTTTCCTGAAATGTTCTATTTAAATTTTTTGAAAAGAAGACAACATTGTAATAACATGGAACCACACTGGTTTGCTTTGAAAAAGAAATGTCCCCTGTAGGCTCATGTATTTGAGTATCTGGATCCCATTTGCTAGCTCCATCTTGAAAGCCTAGGGAACATTTATGACAGTGGTTCTCAACCTTCCTAATGCTGCAACTTTTTAAAATAGTTCCTCATGACGTGCTGATTCCCAATCATAAATGGATTTCATTGACACTTCATAATTGTAATTTTGCTACAGTTACAAAGCTCATGATATAAATAAATATCAGATATTCAGGATATCTGATATCCAACACCCAAGGTGGTTTTGACCCATAGGTTGGCAACCTCTGCTTTGGGATATGGAAACTTCCTGGAAGAAGTGAACACCTGGAGGTGAAATGTGAGGTTTGGCAGCCTAGTTCCTCTTCCTGTCTTCTTTCAGCTACCTGAGTGTAGATACCATTTGACCAGGTGCCTCATGCCTTTATTCTGATCTCTTGCCTGCTGTGATAACGTGTGTCCTCTCCAACTGTCAGTCTAAGGGAACAACTCTTCCCTTTGTAAGCTGATTTGTGTCAGGTATTAAGTAACAGCAACAAGAAGACTATATAATCCACATACACAAGCCTCTTTATCCCCGTCTCTATTTATCACATTCACATCACAATTTATAAACAGATTTTGGTACTTCACACTATTAGATGCCCGAATAAGAGACATTTTATTTCATTTTCACTGAGAGAAAAAGAAGCCAGTGTATTCAAATTTGAAAATCCAAAGCCAAATTTGGAGAAACAAGAGGTAACAGAATGTAGCATTTGACTCACCAAGGAATGAAAGGTATAGAAATGAAGAAAGTTGGCCTGAGTTCAACAGAGAAGTGAATGTTAGGAGCCAAACCACGAATGGTAATCTGTGTCAGAAAGCACTTAAAAACATCAATCAGAGGATTTCCAGGAAAACCTTGAATTTGGAACAACTCTTATCTCTCACCCCCATATCATTAAAGTACTCTGGATGATCCTTAAGGAATATAGAGAGATGGGGGGAGGGGAGAAAGAAATAAAAACCAAAAAGAACACTATGATGTGCCCAGGCATCAGGTTTTCTGAGGTGATTTTGAAAGAAGATAGGAGGAACAGTGGAATCGACTTGCACCCTGTCTTCTCTGCATTATCAATGAGAAGTGCGGTGCTGTAATCAGCAAATGGGGACATACAATAAAAAATGGAGCAAATGTGATTTTGATTCTGATGAAAAAATCAAACAGATTGAGGGAAAAAAAAACTAATAATAAGAGGGGTGGTGTCAGGCATGGATTCACAATGAGAAGAAAACTATAAAGAATTAAATGTTCAGAAGGGCATAATGTTAGAATCATCTATAAAGAACCTACACCAAGGGAACAGGAAGAAACAAGAGCCTCGGAGAAAAGGAGTAAACAGCAGAGCTGCAGTACTGCATTCTTTCATTTCTCTATAACTTCTACTCCAAGTTTAACAGTGCTGGAGTCTTTCCTGAGCATCCCTGGGTGACAGGCTGTGACATATGAGGTGAAGTTTACCTTTACCTTCCTAAGTTACTTTTGAACAAGGGATTTAACAAAGAAAACATAATTAAAACACTAAGTAAGAAAGCAGCAAAAGAATGATATATGCTCTCAAGTGCATTCTTCCTCAGAAGAAGAGCATCTTTCTCTACTAAAGGAACCTTTGCCTACCTCAAAGTGATTCACCACTGAGTCTCTCTCTCTCTCTCTCTCTCTCTCTCTCTCTCTCTCTCTCTCTCTCTCTCTCTCTCTCTCTCTCTCTCTCTCTCTCTCCTATCTTCCTTCTCTTCTCCAGCTCTGTAGTATATTCATAAGTTCTTCTATTGTTCAGGCCCAAGGCTTGACTTGATTGTTAACTCTTCTTTTGACTATTCCCAGCATCTTCATAGATTTTTAACCTACTCAGTAGTAATTGTTCTAATACAATTTCCACCTTGAGCCTGAAAGAGTCCATCTGTCTCTTGATCAGCCATTCTTCTGGTGTCTTCTCTAACTCTTTAGTATTTTTCCACACCACAGCCAGAGCACAACATGTTAGGAGAAGTCAGATTAAAAACTGTCTTTCCTCCTTCAAAATGATCCTCATCTTAAAGTGTACAACCAACTGCACTGACTCTCCTCAAGCTCCATCCTGAGTTTCCACTCTTGCCTGCAGTCATTCTAGCTGCACATGGGCTTCACACATCTCGATAATCTACAGGATCAATTGTCTTACAATGGCCTTTCTATGAATCAGTTCCCTTAGTTTGTCACCTGGAGAACTCCTTCATTTACACCATGACATTCCCGCCTTTCATGATATCAGAAAGGTTATCACAAAAATCACAAAACGGGACCACAATACGACTCTGTTCCTCTGTGAGTTAAGTGTAGAATATTTAGAGCATTTATTCTAGAGCACTTGACTATATTTATCTCGATTTTATTGCAATGTTGCTTTCCACGTGATCATAATTTCATAAAAGTGCACATTTAGTTTTGGTCACATGTCTCATGCTAGAATAGAAATTGGTGCAATGTAGCAGGAAAGCGTATTTGTTGAATGAGTCAATAAATGATGAGATAACCAAGGGAAGGGCTTGACTATGTGGCTCACACCCTATTGTTTTGGTCCATGTTTCTAAGAGGTGGACAGTTTAAAAAAGCTAGTCACCAAGCTATGTTGCACAGTCACATATCTGGATGCAGACCCAATGTCTCCTTCAAACATCTCTAAATTTTCTGACGTTTTTATTTGTAATACTTACATTTGGTAATGAGGCGTTTGCTATAACTCATTTGCTTACCATTGGTTTTGCTTGGATGAGTTTCTGGATAATGTGAAGTTTCTAATGTGCATGGTTTCTTTTTTTCTAGTGTGTAATAGTGGTTAGACCTTAGAACAGCGGTCTAATGAATTTGACCACATAAGGGTCATCCAGCCGCGGCATGCTATACACTCAGCAATTTTACTTAACTATCTAAGAAACAGCACAAAAGGAGAAGGAAAAGGAGAACACCTGTTCTGAGATAATACAATTGGACTCTTATGTCTCACATTGAAAGGAAATGGGGGGAAAAAGCAGCTTTAAATGTCACTTACAAGAAAGGGGACAGCATTGCTTAGAAAAAGCCATAGACTCTAATCTATTCAATATTTAAAAGTCATATTTTCTAAACCAAATTGTTGTCACCAAGATTGATTACGTAAAATGGGCTCTCTCAAGAAAGCACTGGATTTATATTTATGGAGACTTTTATTACACAGTAAATGCCAAGTAAAGTTTGTAAAAAATATCTTTATTGAAGTCTACCCACAGTAAAAGGCATTTTCTATTAGAAGTATAATTAGATCATAATTATGTAAGTAATAAATGCATAATTAGGCTTTTATTCTTATAATATTAATATTGTATACAAAATTGGCCACAGGGTTATAAATAATATTGACAAATTAAATCGGCATTTCCTTATGTAGTAAATATGAATTTCACTTAAGAAGAGATATCTGTAAAATTGAAAGGTTTAAATTTCCACTAGTAGCACATAAACCTTGTCCCTTGCTGTTCTGCTGATAGATTATAATTTCTCATACTTGAGATGTGGACAGCATTGCTCTAAAAGCATGTGAAATTTATCACCAGGGTTCCATTGGTCTCTACTATTTATACTTTGCTTCATTTTTAACATGAATACAGACAACTGCTACTATACTAAAAACCTCTCATTTGTTTGTCTCTCAAAAGTAACTATTACGTTAACAGAACTAGAAGGCCCTAATAAGTAGCTTCTGGAAAAGAGAAAGAGATTCTAATATCATTAGGAATATAATGAACCTTATAGCTTGCACTCATAATCCCAGGGTCTTGGAAGCTGAGTTAGGAAGGTTGAGTATTAAAGGCTAGCCTGGGCTATGTAGAAGTTAGATGTCATCCTGAGCTACAAAAGAACAGTTGTGCCTCCATGCCTGATACAATTCCCTAGGTGTGTATGATTAACTATATAAACAGAAAACACAGTTGAGAGTATATTAGTCATGCACTACTCTTGGTTGTACTTACAGTGTGGTCAGTTTCCTTTGCTTCTCTGATTCCCCCATGATGCCAAAATAAACTGCTTTTCCCTTGATTTACTTTCATCAGACTTCTTATTACAGCAACAGTAAACTGGCTAAGACACATATGTGCTCTCTTTCTCTCTCCCTCTCTCTCTCTCCCTCTCTCTCTCTCTCTCTCTCTCTCTCTCTCTCTCTCTCTCTCTCTCTGTCTGTCTCTCTCTCTCTCTCTCTCTCTCTCTCTCTCTCTCTCTCTCTCTCTCTCTCTCTCTCTCTCACACACACACACACATGCCTTTAAAGCACTTGTGTACAGAACTTCAAAACTTAGCACAATGCAAACTATCACTTTCTTTTATCTTCACGTGGCTGATTGGCAGCTATGACTTTTCTGCTGTTATTAAGCGTCTCAAGAATGCATCATTAACCAAGAAAGATATTTAAAATACGGCTTGTACCGAGCATGTATTACTATGGGAAAATGTTAAGTAGCATGGTCATACATTGAAGATCATCTGTATGTACTAAATGAAAAATATAAGCTTAAAATCATTTGTAAGATTTGGAAATTTTAAACTGAAAAATCTGCTCTCAGGCCTTCAATTTCTGAGAGGCATATAAAATACATACAGGACTTCGGGAAGTATTTTAAAGCGGTGTTCTCGTAGTTACAGCTCAAGTCAAGAAATGGGTATTTGTCTGCCCCATAGACATCTTATTCCAGTGTCTCCTCAGTCCATTCCTGATGCTTTTCATCCCTGCAAGATCATGATATCACACCCTAGCCTGTTAACAGCAGAGTCTTGTGTGTGTGTGTGCATGTGTGTGCACGCACGCACGCATGTGCACATCTGAACTTATTTTTCTTTAAAATTGTTAACTTTTCCTCACTATTCTAGTGATATATTAGTTTTGCCTGTCAACTTGACACAATGGAGAATTATCAGGGGAAAGCATTGGTGAGGGATTGTCTGGAGCAGATTGGACCAGGGCCCTGTGTGAAGTGAATTCTCTCGAAATTAGTTGATAAGAAAGGATCACTTACAGATTATGGCAGTGTGACTCACCATGGGATCCTACACCATATGCAAAGGAGAAGCGTGAGGTTAGCAAGGCATGAGATAGTAATCCATTGACCTCTGCCCTTGACTGTAGATGATGCACGTTCTCTCCATCTCCTTCCTCAGCGACTTCCTTCAGTGATGGGAAGGAATAGGGATCTGTGAGTGACACAAACCCCTTTCTCTTAAAACATGTGTTTGTCAGGATATTATATCACAGCAACAGGAAACAAGCTAAGACAGTGAGGAAGCGTTTGCATTACTGCCAACAATACTCTGGGGGAGTCCTGCTCTCTAATTCCTGTCCACACTGCAGTGTGGCTGCTAATAATTTTTTTTTTTTTTTAGCCACTCTATTTGGTATAGATTGACCTTTCACTGGGAACTTCATTTGATTTGTTTTAAAGGCATGACAAGCTTAGACAGGGTTCACTGTGGTCTGAATAACATCTAAAGTACTGTGTCTCTTCACATCCATCCAAAGAATGGCCATGGTTTATTTTTTTAAACACAATTTGAAATTTTTATACTCTAAGGAATTTATTTTCTCATTCTTTGTGTGTATTGGGGAGGCTTCCTGCTTGCTACATGGAAGTGTGGTGATCAGGAGGCTACCAGGGGAGTTGCTGTTCTCCCCCACCATCCTAGTCTCAGGAATCAAACTCAGACAATCAGGCTTAATGGCAACCACCTCTAACCACAGACTCATTTCACTCTCCCCACTCATTCTAGCTTTGAGTTCTATGCAGGTTGCATTGCGGTAAATATTTCTCCTCTTCCACACTTTACCTCCTTAACAAGGTCTTCCCACAGGATTAAATAAAACTGTGTAATTCATTCGAATAACCTTTATGGCTTTTATTTCTCTGTGTGGTTTTTTTTTTTTTTTTTTTTTTTTTTTTTTTTTTTTTTTTTTTTTTTTTTTTTTTGTGTCAGTTGTAAAAACTATCATGGGTTTTATTGAGATTCTTCACTGCTGGTGGTTGTCATTGTTGTCATTGTTGTTGTTGTTGTTGTTGTTGTTTTTGTTGCTGTTGTTATTGCCCAGTTTCCTAGGTACTGAGGTCAGGGACATACATAGAAATTCCTGGCTCTTTTAGGTTTTTAACCTGGCTTCTTGAAATGTCAATTCTGATTAAGATTTAATGACGCAAGGCTTTCCTTTTTATTCGAATTATGCGTTTAGTACTAAGAATTTTCTTCTTACAACTGCTTTCTCTGTATGTCACTAAATGTCCATGAATGAGGATTTTCATTTTTATTCTGTTTAATGTACTCCACGATGTTCTTTCAGACTTATATTTGACTCATGAGTTTTTAAAGAATGTGTCATGTAATTCTCCATAATAGAGATCCTTTGTTATCAATGTAGTAATCGACTTTAATTTTTACTAATGATTAAATTTAGCTGTTTTCCTTTTGTAATAGTAATTTTGACCAAAAGTAACTTTGAATGAGAAAGGGTTTACTTTGTCGCTCAGTTCCAGGTCAGAGTCATCATAAAGAAGTTTTGGGACACAGACACACCTGGCTCTATCACATACATGAGTAATGAGGAATAGAGCAATCAATTCACCCTAATGTGTGGTTTACACATTCCATTTAATATAGTAAGGATTCCTGCTACTGAGTGGCCCTACCTAAAGACATGTTGGATCATCCTACATCTATAAATAATTTCAAGACAACCCCAAAGAACCTCACCTTTCAGGTCAAATCGACATCTCTAACCATCATGACACCTATTCATGACATCATTCTGGGTAGCAAACTAAGGTTTCATGCCGCCATGATGTCTCACTTGACACCATGATAAGATTTGTGACTAACCCACAGGGTTACAAAAAGCCTGGACCCCAGGGTTTTCTTCACAACCATACAGGAAAGCAATGGGGTTGAGGAGGGCTGGAGAAATACTTGAGCATGCCAGGCAAAAAGACACAGCCTCTGGACGATAAACATTTACATGTCTTTTCCCCTTTCATAGCTGTTCCTGGAGTGAATGACAGTGGGTGAGTTTGTTTTATTTTTCAGTGATGCTTGGGAACAACCTCATTGCTCTGTAAGTGTTGTTTCTTTTTGCTTGTTTGATTTTTCTTCCTGGATTGTCCCTAGGCTAAAGAGATCACACTT
Source organism: Micromys minutus (assembly GCF_963924665.1). Classification (NCBI taxonomy): domain Eukaryota; kingdom Metazoa; phylum Chordata; class Mammalia; order Rodentia; family Muridae; genus Micromys; species Micromys minutus. The sequence continues at coordinate 6,602,024 of NC_137953.1, forward strand.
TTTTTTTTTTTTTTTTTTTTTTTCTGCACAGATTGACATTTCTGTGCTGTTGACTCATTTATGTTAAATCCCAAAACATGAGGCAAAAATACATAAACAACAGAGTAAATAACAGGGAACTTTCGACCATATCATCTCTCAAGTTCTCTGGTCTTCCGTTATCTTACCTTCTTTTATTTCTGACTTTAAAAGCCTCTCAATTTTGTCTTATACATGGTAACCATGAATTTAGATCGCTTTAGTGGGAAGAACAGGGCAAGCTAGATTCATTCTATTTTCTATGAAGCTAAAAAGGCTCAGGTTTAGTTTTTGAGAGAAGGAAGGGGGAGGAGGAGAAAGAAAAGAAAAAAAGAAATACTGAAAAAGTATACAGATGCTAAATTATTAGTTCTTCTAATATGAATGAATTTGATGCTGACTGATTTTTAGAGATGTTCCTCCATATTTTCATTTTCTATGGAAATCATCCAACTAGATACTAATTAGACTAAATTTTAAATCAAAATCACATTTTAATAACTAATAAAACATTTTCATGAAAGAAACAGGATTTTCTTTAGTAATATAAATGACTTAATCGTATCTGAGAGATGTTTATGTGATCAGATTCTTGAGCCATTAAAAAGTGTAAAAGGCTGCAGTTTGCTTACGTGCTTTAAGTTGTGCACTAGCTAATGTTGACACTACTCTAACAACCTGCTAAACCACTGTTTTTGGTTAGTGTGCCATGTTTCATCTTAAGTCTATAAGTTATAATGTTCTATTATTCACAGCTGAGGATATTTTTCTGTTGTAATATTAATCATATAATTCTGGTTTTCTAACAGTCTTGTGGGAAAGCTGATTTGTAAATTCCTGCATATTGTTTAGAATTTGTCTGGACTCTACACTTTGATATTGAAATAAGTAAATACAAAAGCCTTTTAAAGGATATTTTTCTTCTTTTTTTCTTATTGAATATATTTTATTTACATTTCAAATGTTATCCCCTTTCCAGGCTTCCCCTCCAACCCCCCTCTCCTCCCCCTTTCCCCTGTTTCTATGAGGGTAGTCACCACCCATTTCCTCCCACCTCCCATACCTGACATTCCCCAACACTGGAGCATCCTTTCCGGACATCCCCTATCTGATGTGAGTGCACGTGTGACACACTTCTGTATGTATGTGGGTAGTCACATGCAGTAGCCAACAAACAGCCTAGGTGATTTCTATCCCTCCCTAACTTATTACATTTAGACAGTGTCTCTCACTTAACTCTAAGCTAAGCTGGCTATGTGCCAGCACTAGTGACAGCAATCCCCCTGTCTCTACACTACAGTGCTTGAGTTATTGGTGAATATGTCCATATCCTAATTTTATGTGGGTTTTGGACTTTGAACTCAGGTTCTCATTACAGTAGCAGACAGTTACCCATGAGAACATCTTCCTGAGATTTCTATTCATTGTTTTCTAAGATACACATTGCTATTTTCATTAGATAAAATTGATTTAAAAACATTTAGTAGGTAACAGTATCTAGTTTTTCTCTTGAAATTATTTTCTGTTTTTCTGAATCACATTTGTGTTTTATCCTTCCTGATTTCCTTTCTTTTTTCTCTCCTTCCTCCTCCTCCCTCTCCTCCTGCTCCTTCTCCTTGTCTTCCTCCTCTTTCCTCTCAGACCTCTGTATCATTCTTTTTCTGCTTTGTCTCCTCACGTCTGTCTTTCTGTTTCTCTATATCTTTCTGTATCTCTATTTCTGTTTGTCGATCTGTCTGACTCCCCCACTTCCCCTTTATTCTTTCATTTTAGGCTGTATCAATCTATTACTCTTCGGAATGTGCCATGCTTCTCTCTGTTGGATATGATTATTTTCTTGTGAAATTTGTCTTTTTTTAGACATATTTATAAAATATCTTGAATATTCAAGCCTCTGTCATGTTTCTTCAAATTGAAAGTACTTTTGCACTTTAATTTATATTTAAATATAAATTATTATTTATATATATTATTAATATATATTTTTTATTAATAATATATATATTAATAATATATTATGTAATATATTATTAATATATATATAATAATATATATATTATTAATATATATATATTATATATATAATTAATATATATATTTATATATTAATTATAAATTATTATAAGTTATTCATTATACTGCTTTCACTCTCATAGTTTTAACAGTTTAATTTTTGTTACATTTTCAAGTCCAGGTGTTAATTGAGGTTATTCTAGTGTTTTAAAATCTTTCTTTTCTTCTTCTGTGTTTCTTTCTTTCATCTGCTCTTCCCAAAAACAGTTGTAAAAGCCTGAGTACCAGAATCTATGCCACAATAATGCCTTCTATATTTCATAGCACTGGTTGGCTTGACAATGTGGATAGGGATTTTTCTATAAACTCTCTCTCCTGGAGAAATCATATATATACACATACACATAGGAATACACACATAGATCGATTTTATATAATTTTGATACTCTAATATTCTTTCTGAAAAATATCTTTTTAAGAAATTATCTAGAGTAATATCTTATTTTTTTAAAGAAAGATGGTACCTGATACAGCTGTTAAGAGTCCGAGTTATAACTTTGTGCCTGGATGCTTCCTCCAAAAATTGTGCACTGTGCTCTCTGATAGGCCCCAAACTCTGGAGTCAAACAAGCATTTATCACTACAAACATTTTGACTGCAGTTGGCAGTTAAATAAATCCAGCCAGTAATGACATTTAATTATTATCAGGGGTTTTGTTAAAACTCTACACCTTTAGAATAAGACCTGATTAAGCTCTGCAGAGAAGCCTGATGCTTTTTAGACTATTCAGCTGTCCCTGGAGGGCTTTCACATGCCCTACACTCCAAAAGTTAGCTGTGACTCTAAATTAATGAAGATGTGTTATTCCCAAATTGATGTCTATATTGCCATGTAGAAGCTAAAGGATACAAATTGATAGCTTATTTATACATGAGCATAGCAATGGATCACATGCCTAAAAAAATAGTGTGGACCAGAGAACAAATTTCACACAAAATCGTTTCTGATTTCTGCGACACAAAAGAATAAAGCTCAAAAATGACAAAGAATTAAAAAATATTTTTATTTTATTTGTAGTATGTGTGTATGCATGTGCGATCAATACTCACAAAGTCAAATGAAGACAGCAGATCTTCTACATATGGTATTACAGGAGTTTGTCAGTTACTATGAGTGTATATACTGAACTCTTGTCCTCTGTAAGAGTAGCAACTTTTGTTTTTGTTTTTGTTTTTAACTACAGAGTCAGGTCTCCAGCACCTAATTTCCTTTTTAAGATTCATTCTTTTCCTTAGCAAAAGATAGTTTACTTTCTTCCTACTTATATCAGCTTTGAAAATCTTAATATGTCTTCTGCCAGCCCATCTAGATATTGAAATTATTTTTTCTAAGCTAGGATTGTGAACAATAGTTCTAAACATTTCTAGAATTGATTAAGCTCTATTCAATTCTGTTGAAAATACAAGTTACCAGGGTACTTGGCATTCTTGGGACTCCACAATAACTGCATTTTATTGTTTCATATGGTCTAAAATAAAGTGAAGCAAGTGGGGGCAATATCACCATCTCTATTTTACTTAACTCACATCACAGTGGAAATTAGATATGTTTTCCCTGATAGGTCGTGCTATGTGGATAGAAATCAAAGAATTCATATATTCAACATATCCTCTATGAATAGGGGAAGTGATTATGGGCTTGTCAGGTCTGGATTTCCTAACAAAATAATCCATCTAATTGAATAAGTATGAAAACTACTCATCACTTTTGCACTTTATATAAAGACAAAAGTATTCAGCAGCATAATCTCCTTTTATCTTGTTTTGAGTCTCCAGTTTATAAAGAATCCCATCATTGATCTTCTGAACTATTTAATTGTGACATCATTGTCTCACCTTTCTGATAAGGTTTGAATATGTGATGCCCACATAGACTCATGTCTTAAACTCTTTTAATACACCTGGTGGTACCTCAGGTGGATATCCTACAAAATTAGGACATGGAGCTATATCGGAGGAAGTAGTCCACTGCTGACGAAAGATAGATTTTGATTCCTACAACTTTCCTGTCTCTGTGTTTCAAGCTGTCATGATAAAAGCAGTGGAGTGTCTTTCCTTTCTTCTGCCCAAATGACATGGTGTTCATCATTGTTAAGACTCAACAATCATATATGAAGTATGGACTTGGAACTAAAAACACTGAGCCCATGAGCCAAAATAAATCTTTTTATCTTAGTCTTTCTAGATATTTGTCACAGTGATGCCATACTGATTAGCTCACCTTTCATCCATAGGATTTCATATATTATCCAGTTCCTAAATATTGTGGTTTTCTTTTAATGATTAAGTCATTATTATACTAAAATGTTTAAATACCCATAGGCTACATTTTAAAATATATTTTCTTATTATAAGATTAGCCGTAAAAACCTTGTTTATTAAGTGTATTGTTTCTGATATGAAGATCACACACAGATCTCTCTTTAAACATAAAGATTTAAAAATATAAAAATGATATTTTAAGGGGCATTTAAACACACAATTTGTATTTGCCCATTTTGTTTTCCCCTTTTCTCATCTTTTCTGCATAGAACATCTACAACTAGAGTGTATTTTTGCATACAAAATTAAATAATTACAGATTGCATATACTCTTTCAATGTCAATTTCATAATTTAAATCGATTTCATATTGGCACATTTAGTAGGAAGAATATCTTAAGGCTCCTCATTATCTTGCAAATTATGAAGAGAACTCTGCAGGAACAAAGCCTAAAACAAAACCAACACATCTTTCAGGCTCTCTGTTGTATTTTGAAAACAAAGGGCAATCCTCCAACTATCTCTATTAGAATTAGGAGACTCTTCTCTATCATGAAAAACCCATTTCTTTTTAAAGCTAGTTATGTTTTATTTCAAATATTTATTGATGGATATTTCTTTTAATTCTAAGGAAGAACTCACTGGGCTTTTGTCAAGATAAATGGTAGATACTAATTCAGTAATGTTATAACTATTTTCAGTGATGTGTCATGAGGCAGACAAATGAAGAGAGTGGTTCAATTTCCACATTGGATTCAAAATTCCTTGTCTGAAATGAACCTAAAAATTATGCTTCAGAACATTCAGACACAGATTTGAAACTAAGACTCACTTGACCTTAGGCATATGGAACTAACTACAATCTTAACATAGCACCTGCTTTTTGTGTTGCATTGGGTCACATGGACTTCTTATTTTTTTAAGATGTCATTTGTATTCCTAATGACTAAGTTTTGATTTCAGAAAAAAATAGTACTGTTAATATTCATAGAGTTGTTATTTGGTAGTATCAATTTTGCATGCCAAATGCCAGAGAGAAGAACAACGTCAGGCTCCCTGCCATTTAATTTTCTTAAATTATTCCTACTAGCACTTGCCTGTTGCTAGTGAGAATGGTGGGGTAGTCTAGCCATTTCTTTGTTTGTTCACTCTTGATTTAGAGGCCTTAATTCTTTGCAAGAATAGACCTAAAAATTATTCATGAGACACAATTAATCAAGCATGTCCATCTTGTATGTGGCTGTTCACACCTGTTGCTTCAGCACTTGAGAGGCAGAAGCAGGAGGAAGATCCTACACTCAGGGACACCTTAGTACTCAAGGCAAGACACTATCTCAAAACACAGAACCTATGTAGACTAAGCAAAACAATGTTGGTACATACAAAGTGCATTTTCTTGATGATTCAAGTTGATAATGAGATCTTTGGGATTTGCTAGAATACTAGAATATACAACTCTAAACTCATTCCTTGCATTTTATTGTCCTGAATGTTTGATTCTCCTTTCAAACTAAAAATTGAATCCAGGGACAGTATTACATATGGACCATTATTCTCACCTGCAACAATCAATTTTCTTACTGTAAATTATATGGGACATTTGCCTATCTCTTCATCTGTGCATAGAGACAAGAGAGTCCAAAGTTTCCACTGCAGTTTCTTAGAAGGAAGAGCAAGACTCCATATTTGCAATATAATGATGAACATAGTTAATGGAATAATCAAAACTTTGTGGCTCAGAGATACATATAGAAAATAATAATTGGGTAAATGTGCTACAGAACTCTATTAGACACATTTAACAATCAATAGGTCTGATATCTTAGGATGTAGAAAGCAGAGCAGTTTGTAAAAATGATCAAATCTTGGCCAGTCATGTTTTCTCATTTACATTTACCGTAGGCATCAGTGCATCATACCATATATAGTAAGATGAATTTAATCATTTCCTTTACAAATATTAGTAGAAGCTAGTAGATAATATGGACTATTTAGGTGTATCCTCTTCAGTGATGATTTACACCATTTAAATATTAATGGAAGCCTTTTCCTTTCATTGATCCAACTGAATCTTCATGATATTGAATCATAATATTCCTACTCTACAGTAAAAGATATAGCAGCTGGCTATGCAAATGCATTGTCCATTTGTTAAAAATATAATAGTGGGTCATGAGATGGCCTATGGATAAAACACTTGTTCATAAGCCAGAATATCTAAATTCAATTCTTGTATACCTCAAAAAGGAAAAAGGAATGTACTAAACTCACAGGCACAACATGTTATGCATACACAATAAGAAATAAAAAGAAGAAAATGACAGAAAGGATTGATATCCTGAAGACCGAATTCTGGTCTAAGTCTGTGAGTTAATATAAAACTGTAAGGAGTTTCCATAAATTGGTAATTAGTAAAATCCTAATTAAAAGATGCCTACTCCTTCTATACTCAGTAATTATATCCTGAATCACTCTTATGTTCTCTAACCTGTATTATGTTGATGGGTCTAGTTTATAGGCCTTCATTTGCTAATTGCACACAGGTAATAACTAAAAATAAAGTGGTTTTGTTTAATTTGCTGAAAATCTAAATGATACCCACAAAATACATTGTCAAGGTGATGAATATCAGTGGAACTTTGGCAAACTCAGAATTAAATAAAAAGTCATCAAGTTTAATTTGACAGTCAATAATGGACTCATCACTAAAGCAAAATATTAAAGGATTTTTCAATATACTTACGCATTTAAATGCAAGCCACATATACACTCTAATGCACATAAGCATGTAACTAGTCTAAAAATGAGTTTGTGAAAATAAAGGAACAGACATTTAGAAAGAAAAACCTGACACTCATTTTTTATCATTACAAAGAAGAAAAATGGTGCAAGTTAGTAGTTTCATTCTTCCTTTTTTTCTTCCTTTCCTCATTCCTTTGTTTCTTACATAAACAATTTTATTAATTCTTGAATAATTCATATGTCTTGATTATGTTAACCCACAGCTCCTCCTCCAAATTCCTTAGAGATTCACCTGGCTCCCCACTTCTGCAACTTCAGATCTTTTAAAATAAATTAATAGTACATTAATTCTGATCAGTGATATACATATATTTTTAAGTATTGGTCAAACATTGCAATGTGTTTAACTTTATAGGACCTAGATCTTTAAAATAACTCACATCCCTTTCCTCCAGATGCCACAAAGTCCCCACAGTTCCCTCAGAGATGAGGCTCATGTACCCCTTCCCAATCCATACTCAAATTTATCTTTTGCTATGACCACTGCTGGGAGTTCATCAAAGCTTTTGGAATGTGTTTTAGAGGCTACAGGTCAGTCTTTTAGTGTCCCTAAAGAGGAATTTATGTACAACTTGCACTGGTAATTGTGGTGGAGGACAAACCAGGTAAAGGGAAATATGTTATGTTTTTTGGACCCAGCTTTCCCCACCTATGATGCTTTTGGTCTCTTCATAGTTATTTTCATTTTTAAAAAAGAATCTTTCTTCTTACTTTCTAAAATGGTTATATTTTTATGTATGTATTTCTGAGTAGTTTGCCCACAGAGTTCAGTAGAAGGTGTCTGGTCCTCCTTAGCTGGAGTTACTGGTGGTTTTGAGCCTCTCAAAATGGATGCAGGGAATTAAATTCTAGACTTCTGTAAGAACTGTGACCATTCTTGACCAGTAAGCCACATCTTTAGTCTCAAGCCATTCTCTGCCAGGGAACTGGGAAAAAAACTTGGGCTTTCTATGTCTTTGTGGATTGTTTTCTGCTCATGTTTTTTGTCATTGCTTTGGGAGCAGATATTGTTCTATGGAAAGAAGAGGCTGCCTTTTCAGTTTTCCTCACAGATATCACAGAATGACACTAATCTAAGCATTAAAATTCAGGCATAATCTTCTTACTGTCACCTGATTAGATATGTCATGGTTAACTTTTAATACCAGCTGTCCAAATGTGTTCCTGAGGACAAAAGATGAGGATTAAAGCATAGAGTCTGTCTTAGACAGGGTCTCTACTCCTGCACAAACATCATGATCAAGAAGCAAGTTGGGGAGGAAAGGGTCTATTCAGGTCACACTTCCACATTGCTGTTTATCACTAAAGGAAGTCAGGACTAGAACTTAAGCAGATCAAATAGCAGGAGCTGATGCAGAGGCCATGGTGGGATGTAGCTTACTGGCTTGCTTCCCCTGGCTTGCTCAACTTGCTTTCTTAGAGAACTCAGGTCTACCAGCCCAGGGATGGCACCACCCACAATGGGCCAGGCCTACACCCTTGATCACTAGTTGAGAATATGCCTTACAGCTGGATCTCATGGAGGCATTTCCTCAACTGAGGCTCCTTTCTCTGTGATAACTCAGCTTGTGTCAAGTTGACACAAAGCCAGCTAGTACAGGGTCCAAGTATTTTAGTATTCTCCAATAGGACATGCAACATTTCAAGAAATAGCTCATTCCCCCAAAGGAATACATAGATTTACAAGGTGTCTTGAAACTGCATAAATTAATGTCATTTTTGTCAAATTTGTTGTCTGTATACAACTGTCAAAAGCAAGTTCTAATCTACAGTAATATTTCATAAGTGGAGAGACAGAAAGAGTTAAGTCTGTACAGTTTTACTAGAAAAAAATAATGCAAGAACATTTCATCACAACCAGAATATTATCATATAAATGTGCAGATTATAGCCAAGCTCTAGGAAGGATGATGAATTGGGACCAGTCTAATGATCCAATAATCTGGCAAAATTCCTCCTGCAGACATCCTTCATTTTAAAACCATGACAGATTCTTGTTGGAATAATGACTAATAGACGTTTAGTTCTCCGTTTCAAGTAAAAAAGTAATCAGTTACAATTTATCCCCAATTAGCCAAACAGCTTTAAACCACTGCTTAGGCAAAATATCATCCTGAAACTCAACAAACAGGTTTTTGCCTGCAGAATGACTCTGGGTTAAGTGATGGGTCTATTAGGAAAGGGCAGGTTAGGGGTGTAGCAGTCCTTCATTTCCTTTACAACTTTCATGTGTTCTGGGCTTGGGGTGTTCCTAGATAAAGCAATGAAGATAGCAATCGTTAGCATATTAAAAATTTTAGGGATGGTCCTGTATATATTTTAATGAATATTATAGATTTTACAATATTCTTTCTCTGGCCTCCCATTCTGGAAATATGCTTTAAAGAAGAGATTACCCACAGTTTTTGAGAACTATGAAGCCATTTGAACATAAAGCACACAAAAAAGCTGGGAAGGTAATATTATTTTAATAGAGCTAAGTATATACCATGGGAATAAAATAGTTCAGGCAAAGAACATCTGTGAAAGGTGGTGCTTAAATTCACTCATCATTCTCCCTCTTTCTGTAGACAGTTTAAACATCACTTTCTATAGAAAGCTCTAAGCTGCTAACTTCAAGCCCATCTTCTTGGAAGGAGAGTTGTTTGGAAAAATACATCCATATAACTCTTAAAGCAGGTATCCAAATAGATTTTATGGTAATGCCTTTTCTCAATAAATTGAAATATTATTTATGTGTTTGTGTGTGTGTGTGTGTGTGTGTGTGTGTGTGTGTTTGTATTAGAAAAGGTGAGGAATTTGTTAGGAGTGAACACAAGTTTATTGGAAATAATTTTCTGGAGTAGTGGTTTTGGCTATGAAAAATCAAAATGTACAGACATGCTTATACTTATGTAAGCAAGCACTTAAACACTGCCATTACATTACATGTAATTCCATCAACTATTGATATGTAAATGTGTTGGCATATACAGGTATATATTGGCACTTATGAGGCTTCTCATAACAGGACAATAAATATTGTGTGTACATATAATAATTATCTATTATTATGTGTTCCTTTTTGTATGCATATTGCCTCTAGATAAGTTAATTTGGATGATGGTGAGATTGTTCAGAGATTACAAATACTACATTTTCATTCAGAGAATCCAGATTTTATTCCCAGTTCTTACATAGTGGATAAAAATCTCTAAGTCTAGTTCCAGGGCATCTAGTTCACTCTCTGTCCTCAACAAGCATGCAAATGGTACACAGACATAGTTACAGACAAAATGGCCACCAAGATTGAAAAAAATAGATTAAGATTACATAAGGAGAAAGAGTGCTAATTACAATTTTCAGAAAGTGATAATAGGGTCAGAGAGGCAAGTCCAGTGCAAATTTACTATACTAAAATTGATCTACTGAGCTCTAGTAAAGTGTGGACTGAATATTGGTGTTCTTTTAATAACTGTTTATTACAAAATACTTTTGGAATTTTTCAACAGTTGAAAAAAATCAAATAAAAACAAAATAAATTGCCTCTCAAAGAATATCTAGAGGCTCATTACTAAAGTGCTAAAAAAAATAACTGGGCAATTTTTTTTTTCATTTCACCTGTAAATTTTATCTTTGTTCACCTCTTTGCTATTTTTATGTATTCATTATTGACTTATAAGTATGCCTTTTATTTGCATTATGTAATTGTCTTCTGAAGAAATTACTGCTTAATACTCACTTCTTGTAGTACTTTGTGAACTCTGGCTGGCTGGTTCAGCTCTTCTGGCTCAAACTCCTCTCCAAGCTGAGTGATTCAATCTGTCTTCTTTCAGCTTCTCACTGAATTGCTCTTCTTGGCCTCAAACTAAGTATGGTAATTTGTCCTATTCCTGTGACTTCTTATTCTCTGTCTTCAGCTGCCTCTGCTGGCATGTGCTGAACTTCAGAAACTCAAGAATGAACTCAGTTCCACTGCACTGCACTCCCTGCTCTGACTCAGCTCACTGAACTCAAACTCCATTGTACCAAAGTCAACCAACTGAACTGAACTCAGCTGAGCCCCACTCAATACCACTGCCTACCAATTAGATGTCCTTTCAGACACAGCTGCTTCATTCTACAAACCAAATTTATCTAAAGTGTATAGGATTAAAGGTGTGACTGTATTCCAGCCAGATGGACTAAAGGTATGTCATTCCATTCAGACTACATAGACCAAGAAGTCCTTTGAATGTGACACCTTGCCAGAGAAGTCACGTTGCTGGATTAAATTTCTGTACCACTTATATATCTATAAGCACATATGTGCCAGAGAATAATTTGTAAGGGTTTTTTTCCCCCTGTTACCTGTGAGTCCCTAGGTTCTGCCTGAGGTCATCAGGCTTTGTCACAAACATTTATACCTACTGAGACCTAGCCCTGTACTTGTTGAAGCTTTTACACCAAATACAAATTTATTTTACAAGTAAAACAGTTTCCAGTGTTTGTTATGCCACATAACACCTAGCCCAAGCCAACATATTCCAGATAGCTTTGAGAATCACTTTGTGTGTGTGTGTGTCTGTGTGTGTGTGTGTGTGTGTGTGTCTCCCATCTCATCATTGGGAAACCATGAACTTTTTTGGTTGTTCAATACCACTAACCAGATGAATTGTTGTCTAGAAAGCCATTCCAAATGGATTCATTTTCTCCCTCTTCCTGGCCTGCAGCGAGGCCCTTTCAGTTTTTCACACTATGGGAATAGCAGTCAGATCTACCCTCATGCTCTCAGTCAGGTATGTGAATAGTCAACCTCACGGGTTTCTCCTGCTCTATATGTGGACACTGAATCAGTCTTCAGAGCCCAGAATAAAGAATATCTTCTTATTAGACACAACTTTCTTCATTTGATATAGGTTGACTTTTAAAAAATTTCGTTTAGTCATATAGGTGTTTTCCTATGTGAATGTACAGGCAAGCCTGGTGACCACTGAACGTACAGGGGGGCTCTAGATCTGCAGGAGCTAGAGTTACCATCAGCAGTGAACTGCCCACTATGACTGCTGGGAGCAAAACCCTGATCATATGCAAATGCAGCAAGACCTCTTAATATGATCTATTTTATGAGCCAAAAAGTTTCCTTTATTTACACTTCTCTGAGAACTCTATTTCTAGAAAAAAACCTTTGAAGATGCCAAGGCCACAAAAGTAAAAGGCTGACAATGAACAAGCCCTTTATTTCGCAGAGAGAAAATAGTTGCCATATTTTTGTAAAAGGTTGGTGACAACCACTATGCTTTATCAGCCTACTCAGTAGTCCCATTGAATGTAGTAATGCCACATAGCCATAGCAAATGACCTCAGTGATGAGGTTCATGGAGGCATCTGAAACAGAATGCCTGCAGTAGACACAGTTCAGCTGGAAATCACGGGAGCCTTCGGAAAGGGATCCCAGAAGATCCCAAAGCAAAGTAAGCAGTGTTCTTCACAGGAACACTGTGACTCATTCACATGGAGAAAATGCTAGTAGATATGTGATTAAAATGTTAAAATTGAATTGCAGTAAAAAAAAAAGTCCAGAAAGAAGTCTGTGTTCTGTACCATTGTACAGCCCAACACACACACACACATGTGTAATACACAAATACATATATAAGATATATAATATATACATACACACATATACATATACATCTGTGCAATACACACATACATACACATATACATATACACCTGGGTAACACAAAGATACACACACATGTGCAACACAGGCATACATATATGACATATATACCACATACACACACACACACACACACACACACACACACACACACACACACCCCACACACATACACAGGAGAGAGCTTTTGTAATTCAGGATAGACAAGGTGACTTTGAAGAATGTGAAGCTTTTTCATCATAGTCATACACAAATCAAATGAGTTTATTTCTTGTGCATAAGGGGATGAAAGGAAAGCAGGAGCCTAATGCTGAGCAGTGAGAGTCTTTTGATTGCTATTTTTTTTTCTTGGGGAGGACATCCGGTTCCTTTATGGAAGCAAACCTTCAACAATCAAGACACCATTCTGCCACATGTTTAGAGACATGATGTAAATTGGCTCAGAAATGTGTTACATCTCAGCTGGGGAGGAAACTCTACAAGAAAAATTCCTTTGTTTTGATAAGCCTGCCTAATCTTGCTTACCTTTAGCCATTTTTTTTCCCTAAGTGCTAAGAAGACATCCACAATCATGTCAGGGTGTGGATTCTAGGTTTTTGTTTTTTGTTTTCTTATGTAATTCTAGAACAGAATCCTCAAACAAGCTGAGTACTACTAAAGGGATTTTAGCACAAAGTACCAGTTGACTAAGGCTATTCTAACAAAGAGCAGAAGGAGAGCTGTTTTCATATCAGAATATGCTGGCTCAGTCCTGGAAGTTAGACACACAAATGGGACTTGGGCACTTGCCGAACTAGTTCCTTCTGAGATCTGAGAAGACGAATCTACCTTGCTCCTTACAGTTCTTTTTCCTCTTTTTTTTAAAATTGGCTCTTCTCTGTATTTACATTTCAGATGTTATCCCATTTTTCCCAATTCCATGCCCTCTCCTCCATAAAGGTGCCATCTCCCAACCTCCCTCTCCCATGGTAGCACATTGGCATTTCCCTAACTGGGAAAGGAAGCCTTCGCTGGACCAAAGGACTCTCTTCTCATTAATGTCAGAGAATGCTATTCTCTGCTGCATATGCACCTGGAGCCATGCAGAAGCATGGACAGGTAGGTCTCTTTGTGTGTGCTGTGTTCCTTCTATAAGTATATTAGTCAATGAATTAGGTGGCCAACCTTCTCCAGTACCATCTAGCCATATCTTTAGTTACATCTGCAGGAATCTAATTTTTGATCAAACTCACCTAAACATAACAGTCCAATCTTATTACCATGACAAGCTTTTAGACTTATAAATCTTATAGTTCTGGAGACTTAGATTTAGTGGTTTTATTTTTCTTCAAGTACATTTTGGAAGTTCAGTAGATGATGGTAGCATTCCAACCTCCAGTCACATCAAAAAACAATGAAGCTGGCTAGTGTTCCTTTGTGCCTAAGGTTAGATGGCACAAAATGGAAACTGATCATGAATATATAAAGTAATTTCTTTATTCTCTCTAGAACATGAAAAATAAATTTATGAATACAAGTGAAATGAGGTAACTTTTTCAAATAGGACTTTTTATTGTTGTTTATAAATATGACTTTTTAACATTATGATAATATAATGTGATTATATCATTTCTACCTTCCTTTTCTTTACTCCCTGATAAGTATTTTTATACCCAGATATAGAGACACATTGATATTAAACCCATTTCTCAATTATATCACATTGTAACTCTTTGCACTTTGAATTATATTTCCCTGAAAATAAATATAAGTTTTTATTATGCTTCTTATTACTATAACCACAGTTACTCTTCTTGTTCCTGTAACGACATACCTTACAAAAGCAGTTTAATGGAAGAGGAGTTTATTCTACCTCATCAAGTAAGTCAAGATATAAACCATCATGGAGGGAAAGCCATAATAAAACAGTTGCTACCATTGTGAAGCAATTAGGAAATGGCGATCAAACAAGAAGAGATATAGACTATTGGAGGGCTGCATCAATTTTAGATCTTCTGATTTCTCAAAAAAAAAAAGTAATTCTAAATTTCACATCAATCATTATGATTTTGATGTTTGTACATCAAAATCTCCCAAAGAAAGGGGAAATTAGCTGCCACATTGAAATGTATCTGCATCAAGGATGGTAAATTGGTTTGACTTCAAGTTGTTATCCATGATTGAGAAGACAACAGAAACTTCTGGAAGGGTTTGAGAAATTGAGAAGAATAATTAATGCAATACTGTGGGCTTGGTAATCAAGGTATTCTATTCCCTTTATGGAAATGTCACAACTATCTTTTTGGTAGTGAGCAGCAGACAAAATCTACAGTCTAAACATAGATTTTCTTTAAAAGATTTTTAATTTATTTTTATACTTATATATAATATATAATATATAAAATATTTATATATTTTATATTGCTTGCACTAAATAACATGTTTTATGTTCATGCAAAAGCCTTTGGAAGCCAGAAGACGGTGTCTGATCCCTTTAGAACTAAGGTTACAGACAGTTGCATGCCACTGTGTAGGTGTGTGAAACTGAACCTCTATCCTTTGAAAGAGCAACAAATACTCTTAACCATTGGGCAATCTCTTTCAATGTATCTTGAGAGCTGTTAAATGCGTTTCTCACCTCATCCTTCAGCTAGCTATGTGACCTTGACAAAATTCAGCTCCATTATTCTACTTCAATAAGAGGAAACACAGAGTCCTTATTTGTAGACTTTAGAAATAGATATGTAAACACTCACTAGTTGCTGAAAGTTATGTTCACAGAGTCAATACTCATTTAATATCATAAACAACAATCATTGTATCTCTGTCTAATAGATATTTTGGTATTCGAATCACTTGTTGTCTAAATAACCAGCCCATGGAAACCTCATGTTCTCTAATGACCTAAATTTACTTTTTGGTATTGGCACCAAGAAGACAAACAATAGACAGGGTTGCACCTTAGATCAATAGTACTTTTATTTTTTTTATTTTACATTTTAAAAATTCTTTCCTCATAAAAATACATCTCTACTAGCGCTTCCTCTCCCTGCATTCCTCTCTGACCCTCCAACACTACCTCATATCTCCCAAAGATACACTGCCTTTTCATTTTCCTTCAGAAAAAAAGGACACCTCCAAGGAATAACAATGCAGCATGCTCTAATAGATGCAAACAACTATATACAAACACTCATATTAAAGGTGAATGAGGCAGCCCAGAAGGAAGAAAATCTTTCCGTGTGCAAAGTGTCAAACACATCCTTACCCCCAGTGTTGGATTACAAAAAAATCCTAAGCTAAACACCCAGAGCAGGTATGCAAAATGGCCTGGTGCAGATCCATGCAGGCTGCATGGTTGCTACTTCAGACTCTGTAAGCCACTCTGAGCCCTGCTCCTTTGATTCTTTGGGTCCGTTCCCTTCCTTTCCGTGTCCTCAACCTCTCTGGCTCCTACAGTCATCTTCCTATTCTGAGGTGATTACCCAAGCTCTGCCTAATATTTGGCTGTGGGTTTCTTAATCTACTCTCATCAGATGCTGGAAGAAGCCTTTCTGATCAGGATTCAGTCTATGAGTATAGAAAACTATCATTGAGAATCAAAATACTCATGAAGATAAAGGGCTAGTTAATCTTGGGAGCAAGAGAAGGGTGGGGGTGAGGGGAAGGCAGGTTCAGGTAATGGGAGGAGACAGGGATGATATACAGAGGGTCCAGAATTTGAACAGAGGCATGTAGCAATGGGGAATGGGGAACTGGGTGTAGTCACCAGTAAGTCCCAGATGCCAGGAAAGCAAAAGGCTCCAAGGACCCAAAAGGGATGAAATTAGCTGAAATCCCCAACAAATGGGAGGTAGAACCCTTAGAGACAAGGCCCTGTTAGGCAAAAACTTGTTAGGCAAGGCCCCCTGTTGGGGGATGGGACCACCCACTCTTATCCAAATTCTTAGCCCAGAGGGGCTCCTGTAAAAAGGAAATACAGGGACAAAGTGTGGAGCAGAGGCTAAAAGAAAGGTCATCCAGAGACTGCCTCACCTGGGGATCCATCCCATATACAGCCACCAAACCCAGATACTATTGTAGATGTCAAGAAGTCCTTGCTGATACAGCTGTCTTCTGAGAGGCACAGAGACTCCAGTGGAGGACTTAGAGAAAGAACTGAAGGAATTGAAGGGAATTGCAATATGTGGGAAGAACAACAATAACAACCAACCATACCCCTCCTGAGCTCCTAGGGACTAAACCATCAACCAATGAGTATCCATGGAGGGACGCTTGGCTCCACCCACATATGTAGTAGAGGATGGCACTGTCTAGCATCAATAGGAAGAGAATCCTTTAGTCTTGTGAAGGATCGATTTCCCCAGTGTAGGGGAATGCCAGGGCAGTTTGGTAGGAGTGGATGACTGGGTATGGTAACACCTTCATAGAAGCATGGTGGGGGGGATAGGTGAGGGGAGGTTCCAGAGGGGAAACCAGGAAAGGGGTTAATATTTTAAGTGTAAATACATAAAATTTTCAATAAAATAAAAAGAGAGAGACCATCATTTCAGTTACTTTTTCTTTTCAGCAATGTAAGCCTGTTTCTGGATCCTGGCAGCCCAGGAAGGGTTGGACATGGTCTCTCTCTTGTGTTGGTAGAATTATATAGTAAAAATGACTATATTAGCAAAGGCAATCTACACAGATACAATGATATCCCATAAAAATTTCAAGACAATTTTTTACAGACCTAGAAAGGAGAGTGCTCAATTTCATATGGAGAAATAAAAACCCCAGAATAACTAAAACAATAATAAATTATCAGAAATAATAAAAGATCTCCTGGTGCTATCACTATCTCTGAATTCAAGCTCTACTACAGAGCTATAATAATACAAAACAATAATATGGTATTGGCATAAAACAGACATGATTAATGTAATTGAATTGTAATCTCAGATATAACTTCACATGTCTATGGTCACCTGATTTTGATATAACAATATGACAGCAATACACAATGCAAAAAAGAAAGTGTTTCCAACAAATGATGCTAGTCTAACTGGATATCTACATGTAATAAATAAATCCATATTTATCACTTTCCACAAAACCCAAGTCCAAGTGGATCAAAAACCTCAACATAGAACAGGATACACTAAATCTGGTAAGAAAAATGGGAAATAGCCTTAAATGCATAGATACATGAGACAATTTCCCAAACAGAAGAGAACTCCAATTGTGCAGGCACTAAGATTGATGATTAATAAATGTGACCTTATGATATTGAAAATCTCCTGTAAGGAAAATGATACCATCAATAGGACAAAACAGCAGCCTACTGAATGGGAAAATAATCTCACCAACGACATATCCAATAGAGGGCTACAGCAAGAGTTTATATCCATGGGGGCCTTTTTATCTCCTATGGTATATCTGGCCATACCTGCAGACAGTTTCAATTATGAAAATAAAATAGAGGCACTCCTGTCATGCAAGAAAAATCCAGGCATCCTGCTAAAGTCATCTGTGCTAAAGTGCACAGAAAAGTCCTCCTTGTCTTCCTCTAAGCTAGATGATAGAATAATTATCAGGAATATTTACTATTAGAAATGCATAGATCACAGATGTGAGAGTGGTAGAAAATATAAGCAGAAAAGGATGCCATATTAGAATAATGGAATTTCCAGTGCTCGCCTCCCAGCTGAACATTCCTCCCACTTCCTCTAGCACTTGGTCAACAGCACAGATAAACTTGGAGGGATGCTAGAATAAGATGCAGAGAAGGTGAAGAAAGCATTGTGTGGGCATTGACAAAACCAATGCAATTATGACATCACTGTAGTCCAGGATGTCAAGAATGGGCCTGAAAATAGTCAATCATAAAGTAAGGAGAGTCTCTTGTCACCCTACGGATCTCTGCTGAGCTATTAATGAGCTCTGAGAGAGGGGCAGACATCATCTCAGCTTTAACCCCATGATGGGGTCAAACTTTCTAATAGCAGCAAAACCACAATACACAAAATGTCCTGGTTAAAATAGTGGCACATAAAACTGTGCAGAGCATTATACATGCAAGGACGATACTTCTGTTGGGAGGGAATAGGGATCTGAGAGGCATAAGAGGCAATCCGGCAGTCAAGAGGCACTACATCCATATAAAGTAGGAGAACAAAGAAAAACAAAAACAAAAGCAAAAGCAAGAGTGAATGAGAGGGAAGGCATGCCTCCTCTACATAGGGTTCACCCTGCCAGATGAATGAAGGACTCTTGTCTGGAATGCAGGAGTTTGACTTTCTAAAGAAAGACTTCTAGGATCAGTAACAATCCATCATCTTTACACAGCACTAAGCTGTGAAAACCAACACAAATGAAATTCCCCAGTGGATCACTGGCCATGTGTGCAGAACTTCTCATAAAATCAATACATATGACACAATAGTGTGAGGTGATGTCCCAGACTTCCCCAGGGATAGATAAGATAACAGGCTTTAAAAGGTCCCTAGATAGTCATAAAGCCAGCTTTTGTGTAAAGATGTCACCTGCCTACATTAACTGTTTGCATAAAAACTAAATTGATGAAGAATATTAAAATCTGAGCACCTGGATAACGTCTTTTTTTTATGTTTGCTTCCTACTCTATCACTTTGTCAATTAAGAATTAAGTACAGTGGGTGGTTTCCAAAGCCCCAGTGGAATTGGTGAGTATCTGTCTGGGCCCTTCCAACCTGTTACTGGTTCAAAGTAAGCATTTGTTTTTGTTTTTTTTTTTTTTAAATATTTTAAGTATTTTCATATCCATATCATCTTGGAAGATTTCCAAAATTGTGTGTAACTTTTAAGGGATGCATTTTATGTTATCTGCTTTTGAGATATGGTTAATCATCTTTGACCACAATGGCAGTTAGTGAATAATTTAATGCAAAGCAAAACCAAATAAAGAACTGTAAAATAGTAACAGGTGCTCACTGCCTCAAAAAACTGAGTATTAGAAGAAAGGACAGAGTATGTAGCTCAACAGTCAGAGTCCTTTCATTGTGAGCATGAAGCCCTGGGCTACATTCCCAGCAGTGCACACACCGGATATGGTGGTACATGTCTGAAGAAGGAGGATCAGATGTTTAAGACAACGTATGGCTACATAGTGATTTTGAAGCCTACATGAGTTCTATGAGATTATACATCAAACACACATTCATGGAACCCACCTTAAAATTAGATTTAGAGATAGTTTATGATCCAAGACCCATGGAGAGGGGCGGGTAGATCACTGAGGAGTGCTGGCCATTCAGAAAGGACTCTGGTAAGTTCCAATGTAGAGAGTATATCTTTAGACAGGAAACAGAAGGTGGGATATCAGGAAGGAGAAACAATTTTGGGATAGAGTGTGGCACAGGAATGTTGGCTAGGAAGAAGAAAGGAGACAGACAATGTAGATTTGAATAATGGAGGTATCTTAAGTTTTGACCTATTACATGTAGAGCCTAGCTGTATAGGGAAGAGGTTTGTAAATATATTTTGAGTCTGAATATTATTTCTGAGACCATGGGGCTGGAGAAAGAAGCAGACCTAACTTTTACGTTGCAAGAAACACATTTTGTATCAAAAACCAAGGGTACTTTGGTTCTAAAGAAATATTACCCTGGATTGACATATGACATTCACTTTTTTATACTTACAGAAGCACATGTACATAAAACCTGGTCATGACAGCTATGAATCTTGTAAAGTAGTCATTCAGTTTTCTATGGTCTTTTACCTCATTTGCTATTGGTTAGGAGGAAGATGCTGTGTCATCCCATATTTGGAAGTACTGCAGAGTGAGATTCTGCATAACAAAGTTGATTATCAGAATTTTACAACCCTCACCTCCAATGCCTTGGCTGTATATACATGTTCTTGTAAAAGGTTCTAATAATTTTCCATTTAAATATATTCTTATAATACCAAGAATGCTGACATAGAGATTTGGAACAAATGTGAATAACATCTTTGGTATCCAGTTTAGCTTCATTGATTTCTTTGAGGTGCATACAATAGAATAGCTTTTCATTTGAATTCACGGATGTAAAAGGTTGTAGTTCACATTCAATAATTTTTGAAAAGCAGCCACTAATCCTAGGATGAAGGTATAAACAAAAAAAAAAAAAGAAGAAAAAAATAATTTCAATTGAGAGAAGTAATACATTCATCTATGTAACCCAAAGAAATGAAGAGAGATGCTAAGAATCAGCCATTGTTACTAGAACCTCACTGATTAAAATTAAAAAATAAAATAAATAAGCAAAATCAGCAGGGAAATGTACATTTTCAGGAAATCAGAATGTAGACAAGGCAAAAAGTCTGGGATACAGGAAATGGCATGCCTTTTCATAGAAACATGACAACCCTGCTTCCGGCATCCTTGTTGTTAATTGCTACTAATGTTCAAGTGCAAGTGAGACGTACATATTTTACAGTGTAAAATACATAAGCAGATCTTCTAATTTAGTAGAATCACCCAAAGGCAATGGTAGACGAAAATAGAAAGTCAATTGAGGAATGAAGGTGCAGGATAAAACTTAGTCAGCACCAGCATTTTAAAATCAATACATAGCATCAAGAGCTAGTGATAACAAACGTGTGAAAATAAATAACACAAAGACATTTGTCATATGAGACGTTCCATTTCAGAATAATGCTCTTAAAATCTGCTTTGCGTTTTCTGCAGATTTATTTGAGGCCCCGAATGATTGCTTGCAGCTGGCAGCCTGCTGGTCTCCTAGTGATTCCTATAATTATCTCTATTGAGTTAGAATATTGATCTGTAGCTGCTAGCCATTTCAAAATTCCCCCTTTATCCTGCAAGAGGTAATAGAATTAATGAGTATCGTTGCCAAACATCACAAGAACATTAAGCACACAATTAGGTCAGAATATGAAACTTGGGGAGGGTGGGGAGAAGAAGCATCTAAACCCAAATTTCAGCTAAAATAAATTGAAACAAGATGTTTCCACTTAATTTGTTTGTTAAATACATGCATGGTGTAAAAAAAAAAACCCAAAAAACTCAAAGAAACTGACTGGAGAATCTTTAAACCACCTGCATTGGTAGCAGTGGTAGACAGTTAAACCAGAAGGAATATGAGAAATGTATTTTATTCATGAACAGATAGTTGATGGCAGATATTATAAAGAAAGTTTCAGAATTCTTTGTCTGAGTTGGCCTGTCTGTGGCAGAGTCTTGATTTCACTGGTTTCCTTTCTGAACCTTGAAGGAAGGACAGTACTCTTTCTAAGACCTCTTTTCCGGGCACCCATGGGTGTGCTTGTGGGAATGAACAGGGAAGATGGCCAGGTTGCCAGGGTGGACTGTAAGATCCTGCCTAGAAGAGGTGTAGGGAGATGCATATGACATTAAATAACAAGTGAGTACTTTCGAAATTTGTTTAACTATTGATGGCAAATTGATTTTACACAGTCTCTACTTTTACTTTGCATATGCCTAAAGTAGGCAAGAAAATCTGTATAACAGCCATATGTATGTATGTATATATATATATATATATATATATATGTACATATATATATATATACATATATAAATACACACACACATACACACACACACACACACACACACACACACATATATATATATATATATATATATATATATATATATATAAAACAAAGACAAACAAATATTTCTCATCAGACTTATGAAGCAAACCCAATTAAACTCAGTTTGGGAGGACAGGAAGAATCTGAGTGGGAGATGGACAGGAATGAAAATAGCTAGAATTCACTGTGCCCCAGTGCAGGCCCATACCACTCTGGAAATAATGGTAACAGAATGGATTCACCCAGGGGATAAAAACATTGCCACTGGTCTCAGTTACTTCTAGAACTTGATGGAAAAGTTATGCAGTTACTGAAGACAATACTTACTTGAATTAAAAGACATGGAGAACTCAAAATGGTACTGGTTTAGAAGTTACATCACCACTAGATAGCTTTCATAGTTCTGGGCAGTCCTGTGAATTCTAATTGAAGAAACAGGTCAGGGAGATTGCAATCCCAATGGAAGAACAAAGTAGGCTGACCTGACCATCCAGTTATCCTAGAGTCCAAGGATCATATCTGGAGGGATCCATGGCTCCAGATACATCTGTAGCAGAGGATGGCCTTGCCTTACTGCAATGGGAGGGGAGGCCCTTGGTACCAGGGAGGTTGATCCCCTAGCATAGAAGAACACTGGAGTGGGTGGAGTGGGAGAGTGTGGGTGGGTGGAAGAGCAGTCTCATACAGATGAAGGGGAGGAGGGAGGTCAGATTTGGAATGGGAGGATGGTGGAGGGGCAACCTGGAATTGGGATATCATTTGAGGTATAAATGAATGGAATGATTAAGAAAAACTATTGGCATAGTGTGAGCTACTATAATGATAGACTGAGAAGATATCCCCATAGGTGCTGCAATGGTATGGATGCTGTGGGAGTACCATTTATTGATTAGATTTCATAAGATAGAATTCTTGCTCCCTAGTATTAACTTTACACAACCTGATGACTCTCTATGTCATAGACTGCAGGAAAAACACAGTACTATTCATGTCTTAGATAGACACGGGGATGAATTGCCACCTGACTTATTATCGTCCTTCCTATAGATTAGTGAATTTCAAAACACTCATTAAATAACCTTTCTCCTTAGAAAGTAAAGGTGTTTAATGCAGAGACCATAACTGATCAATGTGCAGAGAATACCTGACCATAGAATTCTCAGCTCTCAACTCTCAGTGATAAGTACAGGACAGATAATGGGCAGATTGTAAGAGAAAAGGAAATTTATGTCTGCTTATTTACTTATCTACATTGCTTACTGGACAAAAAAGCACAGTTTCATACATGAGCTTACAGTGGATTGGACTGCATGGAAAAGACTTCCAATAGGCCAAGCAGATCAAAGTCTTAGCAAGGATGGAGGAGAAGCATCCATCTTGAACCAATATTGGAAAAATTATTTGTAAGTGATATCTCCTTGTGGGGAACAATATTTACTTCAGGAATGAAGCCCTGAACATCTGCCCATGTTCTACATACCCATGATAGGCAAAATTAAATGGACCAGTATACAGACAGAGAGAGAGAGAGAGAGAGAGAGAGAGAGAGAGAGAGAGAGAGAGAGAAAGAGAGAGAGAGAGAATATGAAGCTGAAGTTGTGAGTTAAGATAGGATGTCATAAAAGAGGAGTTGGAGGGGTGTTGGAGAAGAGGAGATGGTGTGGATGTTATAAAACACACACATACATATATTAAATTAAATATTTAAAATTTTAAAGGGGTACATAGGTTGGAGGGAAAATGTCAAAGTTAAAGGGGAGGCGTTAGAGGGTCATTTGAAAGCACACGTTATATTCACTTATATTCACACATGGAACAATAATAGGTGTTACTGTGTTTCATTTTGCATTTTATGACAATTTCTATATCATATACATTTGATTAATAACAGAATGGAATCACAGTGTAGAGCAAATGGAATAAGGGTATTTAAATAGCTAAAATAGTTGCACTGAGAGATATAAAAGCCTTACTCATGCATCTTTCACTTTTTTGGAGGCCCTGTATTTACAGACGTTGCTATGCCTTTGCATTCACTGCATCCATTTATAACGACAGAAACGATCTGCATAGTTAAGGGAATCATGGGTTTTAGGCAGAGAAGTTACTGCTGGCTGAACACCATTTTGAGAAGTAGAAACCATCCGAATACAATTTCTTTACTTTGAGTAATTGGTGTTTTTAAAACTGAAACAGGCATTGGTGAGTGGAAAAATTGTAAAAATCAGTGACTGAAAAAAAATTCTGTTTCGGCCTATTTATCATCTCAACAAATTTGTTTTTGACTTACTTATTTGCAACCGTGGTTTGCACAGGACAAAACTACATTGGCAGTCAGAGCTCCTGCTCTCAGAGACCTAGTAATCAACAGCTGCACTGTCTTTGCTGAGGTGGCAAGGCTACTGGAAACAAACAAACAAAAGCAGACACTGTGCTTCCAGCCCTCTCTAAGCAGAGCAAACAGATGAGAGACCAGCCTACCCACCCAGTGTTTCCTCAGCATCCACCCCAGGGCTCCGCCCACTTCCTGTTTTGTTCATCTCCACCACACCTGAAGAAGCAAATTGAAATGACCATGCACCTAAATTCTTGTTCTTCTTTCGAACCAATTCTATGATATGTGGAGAATGCACAGAACAGTTTTTTTTTTTTTTTTTTTTTTCCCTAATCAGGTGTTTCCTTTTCTCCAGGCCTGCATCTATGTCTTCTATACAAAAGCATCTTAAGAATACCCTATAGTCTTTGAAAAGATATTGCAGGTTAAAGACAAGGATACCAGCCAAAGAATTTGACAACTTGCTATTGTGTGAAGTAGGCAACCTTTTGGAAGTTTGAAGGCTGGAGATGGAACTCACTGACAGACAACTGGTTTATCAAGAGCTTCCAACATTCAGCACCACCTTGATGATGATGATGATGATGATGGTGATGATGATGATGATAACAGTAATAATAATAAAGAGAGAGACAGAGCATGAGACAGACAGATACAAAGAGAGATTTAGAGAGGTAAGAAATTGAAGGAGGGAAGAAAATTAAAATTGCTTGTAACATCTTAAACCTTTACATGTTCTTCTAGATTCTACACACACCACTAAGCTTCTCCATATTGAAAAGAAACTTAGTGGAAAACAACATATTTCCTATCTCAGGTCAAGGATAATGGCAAAAGTAAGATGGACTTCGATCCAAAAGCAAACTAGAGTACAAGGAGCAGTCTACAGCAGGGAATGGAAGGCATAACAAATCAAGGCTCAAGATCAGCGCAAAAAAAAATTAAAATGAAAGTGATTGGGAAATAGGATTAAGCACAAGAATAAACTAGAGAAAACTATGCACAGAACGATATGAAACTAATTCACTAGAGCTATATTTATGATATGACATTACATGCCAAATATTCTATAATTATTCAACGTTTCTGATCCCAGGATGTGAAGGAAAGCTTATGTATTCAAATCCTTCTTCCTCAGAAGACTGACTGCTACATCAGTCTAGTTCTATTTGTCAGACCTCTGTTAGGTAAAGACAAACCTCTGTGCAATTCAGAGACAGTGACAAACTTCCCAGAACTCTCAAGCATGAACCAAGAGTAGCTCATAGAGAACAGGGAAAAGTAACCCACAAAGCTATTACCAAATTAGTCTCAGCACTTAAAACCTTACACGAAGATTCACTTATGCAGGTGTGTACATATGTCTGTAATACACTGAGATGCCAAAGTGATGGTCTCAGAAATGCTACAGTAAATAATTCAAGAACACAACTATGTTCTTCTGTCTCCTTTAAATAAAGTAAAAATCACTTTGTGCAATACATCCTGTAAATATTAGTTATTAATAAATAGTTGTGATGTACAATGAAATATATTTGGGGGACTGCTGACTGAGTAAAGTGATTGCTGGATGATGATGAGGTCTGGAGTTCAAAACCACAAAGCCCACAATTTCTGACACAGCACTATGCACCTGTAATGCTCCTCTGCTAAGGGAATAATGCTGGGGACCCAGCTCGTCCACTGAACATAGGTCAAGAACACAAGTGATACTATTTTAAACACTGAGAGGCAATGATGAACACCCATGGTTGTCAAAGACATACACAACACACACACACACACACACACACACACACACACAAACACACATACTTAAAAAAAATCATTTTTTTGGGAGTAAGTGTGGAGACATGAGAGTAGTAGGAAGAAAGACATTATTATTGTTGTAAGTAGTACTAATGGAGAAAATATTTGAAAAATAATCCTAAAATTAAGTACTGAAATGAGTTAATACATAAACACATTATGTACATAGATCCATGGGACCTATACCAATCAAACTAGGAAGCAGAGGTTGAGATTTTACGAAGAGCTGATTGAGATTCACCATATCTCAGAGTCATGGAATGATGTATGAGAAAAGAACATATGGAAATCTAACATGTAGACCAGAGTGAATCAACTCCCTTCCTGCTGACAGCTTTATCGTCTGCAACCCATTGCCTTCTGTAGGACGTCTCTTCCTGCATGCGTTTTTGTCAATAGAATGTTTTCATGGACCTGTATCATCTATGGAGGCATTTCATACTAACGTCAAAAAAGCCTTATCCTAAACCTTTTGATTTTTCTATTTTAAATACATCAACCACTACTACCACCAGAAAAAAAAATACTAAAGTAAGCTTTGCAGTCAGTTGGTATTTTAACATTACTTAATTAAATTACTTAAAGATTAGAATTCAATACTTAGTGGACTTCATGGCATTTAATTACCTGCCTTTGGTAGTATAGGAAGAGCTGCTTGGACAATATCAGTCCATTTCTGACTCTAGCCTTTGCTCACACTCATACCCACACACATTCTTCTCATGAATACATTTACAAAAGCCACATGACAATACAAATTCAATTGTTCTTTTTCTAATTAATGGAAATCAACTAATTTGGGTGCTAGAATGAAAGACTGTTACAGCAATGATGGGTTTTGCCCATGTAGGTCAAGTATCAGAACAATTCAGTTTTCCTTAGGAGATGAACAGGAGAAGCCGGCCCAGGCTTCTCAGTTCCCATTGAAACAAAAAAAAAAAAAGTATATCTCTGCCTTATCTGTCATTTATTGATAGGTGGTTTCCTTCTTTGCTTCCTTCATCCATGCAGTATATTTTGAACATGTTTACATCTTTTATTTTTTCTTTAGGTCTCTTGGATGAAAACAAACTCACTTTTGATTTCCATGTTGACCAGAACACAATATTATTTTTTCTGTGTGATTTTTTATTGAATAGTTTATGTATTTATATTTCAAATATTATCCCATTTCCTGGTTTCCTATCCTCCCATCCCTCCTTCCCTGCTTCAGTAAAGATATTCCCCCTGCCACCCACCCACTCCCACATCAACACACTGACATTCCCCTAAATGGGGGATACAAACCTTCACAGAGTCAACAGTTTCTCCTTCTGATGCCCAGAAATACCATCCTTTGCTACATATGCATCTGGAGTCACAATTCCCCCTGGTTCATTCCTTACAGGCTAGGCTCTCAACTGAACACATATTATCATAACAAGACATTTTATACAGTTAAAGCACATGCTCTGCATTTGTGATTTTATTTTCTATATTAGTAGTATTACCCAAAGATTATTTATTTGGAGAACTAACTTAAATAGATTCTTTAAGTTGAGTCAATATAGTTATCATTACATAGTAAATGTCATTGAATATTAAGTTGGAAAATCCCAATCTTTATTCCTTAAATTTACTTTTGAATAGTTATAAACACATTTGTGGATAAAATATCCTGATCACCGAGCTTCGTCTTTTATCTCTGCAGGTTTTGTAAATCACTTTATTCCTTAAGCCAGCTGTCATTTTGAAAACATACTGTACTTTTTTTTTCCTTCTCTCACCAAATTTTGTCAATCTCCTCTTTTAATCTGCTGAACTTGGCAATAGCTTATAGTATATGAAGCTAAATATATGCATTTCTTTTGTGGCAATTTAATAGATTTGAAGCAAAAGAACAAGGCTGTCATCCTTAAAGAATGTACTGCAAAATAATAGATTGTGTTTGCTTCAACCTAAAAAACTAAAAATCCTGACAAATGTCTTTGAATTTGGAAGACCATGAGGCTCCCTGGCAGTAACCTATTATCTTGTCACAATGGAAACCCCTTCACTAGAGTCATCTCAATATTCCTAAGGTTTACTTCTACTCTCCCCTCTTGCTCTCCTCCACTCTTTCTTCTGTCTGCCTCTTCCATATCCTCATCCTCTTTCTTCTCCCCCTTGTTACTTCTTCTTCCTCTCCCCGTTTGGTTCTACTATATAGGATTAGCACTTCAATGTTGAAACAAAACCAGAAGATACTGATTAATATGTCACAGAATCAACATAAGCCCTTCCTGCAAGATGACTCAGTCCTTGGTCACCTTTTGACCAGCACAACTTACTGAGAATTGCATCACTGGTAAGAGACTTAACCATGTGCTTTCTTTGCAAAGTTGCCTGGGATTTCTAAAACCTGAGCACACTCTTCTTTGATGGACATATTCTCTATAAGTGATTAACCCACACACATTGGTTGGTGTAATGGCAATTGTAGAATGAAATAAATCTTCATTCTGTGGGCTTTTCAGTTGAATTTTTTTCCTGATAACATCATATATGTATACAGTGCATTCTGTTTATTTTTCACCCCACTTTCTCTCACCCCTGTCATACTGTTGTGCCTAGAAATGTTCGTGAGTCCCAAAAAGACCACACCCTCTGTCAAAAAGTCCTGGTCTTTACGTTCAATATGATCTTCTCTATAAGTCAAGAGTGAGTCTATCATGTCTCTGAGAACAGACAGCCGTTGCTGGGATTAAATACTGTCAGTTTGTCTCCTCAGCCTTAATCTGGTTGTGTAATCTTGAGTCAATGCTACACATATTTTACCTAAACATTCTCTGGGGAATTATAAAATAATTTTGTATTATAAAGATGCTTTTCAAATAAATAATTAAATAAGGAGGATTCAAAAATATATGTTGGCAAAAATTTCATTAGTGCAATTTAGAAAAAATTAGGTACTTTGGTTTTGGAGTTTTTAAAACTATCAAAAGAGACTCATATGTGTTTTATTTATATTACAACAGCATCCTTTCTTAGGTAAGTCAGGCATGAAGCAGAGAAATAAGCTGTATACTTCAGTGGTTATTTTGATTTCACAGTAAAGGAAGTTCAATGTTAAGAGTAGAAAATTTTTATATATGGTAGAATTTCAGATATGAAGTTTATTTATAATTTATTTTTAAATATTCATTTTTATCTATCTACCTGTTTATTTGTTTATGTTTGTGCAATTTTAAACCTATGTGGGAAGGTGCCTCTGGAGGCTTGAAGAGGGCATCAGATATCAGGTGTCTTGAATTATAGACTATTGCTGCTTCCTAAAACAATTTATGTGAGCTCAAATCCTCTGGAAAATCAGCAAGTACTTTCACCCACAGATCCATCTATCCAGACTCACTTATAATTTCAAATATGTTTTCAATCATTTAACAGACATTCTTTTATATAAGTGAAGTGGAAATTTAAGGGAAAATTGGCTAGATGGTGTTTGGGGCAAACACAGGAAGAAACATTTCCTTAAAGTAGACACAAGTGTGCAAGATTAAGAAACATTTTGCTGAAGCAGATGCAGGAGAGATGATGTTCTGCTTAAGCAAGAATGTAAAGGGACACATCAAGAAAGATTCTTTACTAACATTACACATGTATTGATCTGCCTTACATTGCATTGTTAAGATGCATTTGTTAGTACTCCAGAGAGAGAAACACACCAAAGGACTTCCTGTAGTGTGTTGCAGTTTATTGCTACTTCCAAGGACCCTGCTGATTAAATGCACTTACTGAAATAAGACGTATGGTGAGCCAAGGCACATAGAAGACATGTGATGTTCAGATGGTGTAAATGAGACTCCATGCAGTGATGGAGACAGAGCTCGTCTTGCTGGTACAGCTAGCTGTGCAATGCTTGTGGGTCTCTCGTCTTCCCTTTCTTTGCTTTACTGAGTGAGGCACAGCAAAAATGTCTCCTGTCATTCCTGTCACCACTGTTGGTAACCTAACTCTACTCAACTGGACTGCTGGTGTATCCCTGAGGTGTTTGTGAGTAGATCATTGAGCTGCTGATGCCTGCTAAACTGTGAACTGAATTGCTGATTTCCAGACAACACAGATAAGAGTTTCTCCAAAGAACCTTTCAAAACAGGTCCACTTTTAACATTTTTTTTTTCTTTTCCAACACCTCTCATGGGTGGTGGGTTAGAAAGAAGCTTGAACCATTTTTTTTAAATCATTAAAAAATAAAATTTTAAGAAATTAAAGTTACATATAAGTATATTTTAAGATACAAAATGAGCCATTTGTGTGTCTCACTTGGTAGAATGCTTGCTTAGTGTACACAAAGTCCCCAGTGCCATTTCTGGAACCACATACATTGTATGTGGTGGTGCACACATGTATCCTCAGTACTTTGGAGGCAGAGTTAAGAGGACTAGACATTCAAAAGGTATATGTGTACACAACTTGGAGGCTATCCTAGGCTACAGGTGACCAGGTCACTAAAAAGAAAAATAGGTGGGACCTAAGTTTTTCTTTGTAGATATCTTTGAAGTAATAGTAAAAACTTTAGTGTAATTCCCGGCACACAAAGTCAGACTAGGAGGATTTGATCATTGTACTCCGTGTATACCTCATTTTAAATTTAAGAGCAAAATGAAATCAATAATGTCACTGATACTTTGGTCCTAATTAAGAGTTGTCTAATTAGACTTAAGGCCCTCTCCACAGATAAGAACTCATGCCTGGCACTGGACAGCTACAACCCTTAGGGCTATACAGGCCACGGAAGCTCTTGGAGGACTTACTGCTGCTACTTTACTAAGTCAACCTAATTTCAACACCACATTCTAAATATGTATCCTTACATACATAGATAAGTATAGATTCCAGTCCTGACCAAAGTAGCTTCTTTGGGAGCAGATTGAATCCATTTAAAAAAGCCAAAACTGATCCAAGTGAAAGAAACACCTGACTGTGGGGGGCCCAGGCTCATTGGATACACTTTCAGCACAGTCCTATACATCCTAGGATCAGGAAACATAGCAGAAGTGGAGCCAGAAAGATTCTAAGAACCAGAGGACCAATAATCAGCTTCTATATATGACAATGATGACACATCCAGGGAACCTCAACAACATGGTTACCAAACAGAACCTGAAAAATTAAAACACAAATTGACCTTAGAATGTGTACAGTGAAACTCTCTTAGGGCCTAAACACTGGATTGTGAGCTACAGACAATTAACAACTGTGCAAGGGGGCAAATTGGACTTTCCCAAAGATGAGCACATGAAATTATTATCCAACAACAAGTAGTCATCCCTGAATTTATATCCATACAAAGAACACTAAATGGACTCAGCAAGTTTTACACACACACACACACACACACACACACACACACACACAGACACAGACACACATACATACACACATACATACACACACCTTATATCTTATACATCATACAATCATACATACTTTATATGAATATAATATCTTTATGTATACTTTTATACATACTCTTTTACTAATACACACAATTGTATATGTACAGATATCTTATAAAATAACAGGAAATTATAGAGCTGTGACATTAAAAACAAACAGTACTTACCTG